>NC_090844.1:18881538-19191923 GCF_028021215.1 Eschrichtius robustus | reverse complement strand
TTTAACTTACAACCTCCTCGCTGTCCCTTTTTCTTAAACATGCAAGATACAGACATATCCAACAACAAATTCAAGTGAAAGACATCAAGCAATTCTCACCACTTCCCTGAAAAATAACACTTCATTATGTCTAACGCTCTTTCCTCTTTGGAGAGATGTTCTCCTTGCAAGCTACATACTCTGAGATTTAAGGAATTGTTGGGCTGAATGGACTCAGCAACTCCCCAGACATATCACACATAGTAAATTGCACACTGAGACAAAAATTGCCTGCAACTGGCAATTCCTTCTCTTCACACAAAAATAATAATAATATGAACGGTATCAGAAGACGCATGCAGATCAAGTCTCAAGTTTGTTTAGAGGAGGGAGAGATTACATTTATTTAGGGGACTCAGTCAAGACTTCCTGGAAATGTTTGCATTTTGGCTAACATAGAGGTATGATTAGGATAATTCAGGGACAGAATAAATGCTTTTTAGAGTCAACTCAAATACTGTGGTACCTATCACAGAGACAAGAAATAATGGTGCATGTATAGGAAAAAGCAATTAATGCTATTTGCCTGGAGAATTGAGATATGTCAGAAACAATGATAGTAATTTGGAAAAGGTAAGTAGTGGCCACAATACAAAGGAAATTTAGTAAAAGGGACTTTTCTCCAAATGAAATGTCTCATCTTGTCAGTCTTCCTTAAAAACAGAGAAAGTCACTTCAGTGTGTTACTCTTTGCTATACTTTTAGTGCTGTGTTGATGAGAAAAACAGATAAACTAAATGTTTAGAGACTAAAGTTTGCGAACTCTTGATCACTTCCAAACTGGGCCAAACTTTTATTTTGTTTGTAGTAACTCTAAAATACAGACACATATTTATACCTTGCATTTCAGTAAGAAGCAAAGTGTTAAAAATTTAGATGTGATCTTTCACGTTGATTACTTTTTCTCATTGAAATGTTAAGTGCTTCTTACAGGGTGACTGCAAAAACTGAAGGCAAAGATACAAAATCACATCTCTTAGCATGTGTTTTACAGGGAGTAAGTTACCTAATCCTGTCAGCAACCATTATTATTTCCATTTTTCAGATAAGAAAACTGAGGAGCAACAAGGTTATATAATATGCCCAAGGTTACTTAGCCAGTAGGTGGTGGAAGGTTATGAGTCCAGGAAATATGATTTCAGAGCCCAGTCCATTCATCATGACAGCATGCTGCTTCTCAAGGAACCCCAGAGCCCCTGATACATAATAGAAATACACTGAAGACTCCCAATTTCCTTTTCTTTAATTTCCCTCTCTTTTTATTTTTTTGCTTTGCTTTCTTTTCTTTCCCCTATTTTAAGGATTAATTTTAATGTCATTTTGGCATAGTGTGGAGGAGTAGAGAAAAATAGACTTTAAAATGTACTGGAAAAAACCTCTTTTCCATTTTTCTTCTTTTTAATGAAAAACTTTATTCTCTTTTTATGTCTCGTAAAGAGCTTTAATATAAAAGTACAACCATCGATACCAAACACTAACCAATATATGCATTTTACAGAAAGAATCAATAGTGACAACTATTAGGTGTACAAGTGAAGTTAACCAATCATTCCTTTTCTACTCAGGCTTCCCAAGGGGACTAAGAACACAAAGAAGGACAGCAACACCGCTGGGGCAAAAAGCAGCCCCCATGTTACTAGCTGGGCTAGTGAAGCAGAGTCTTGGTAAAACACTGTTGGAACATGCAATTTACTGGAAGAGAACAGAATATCCTTCCATAAGCCTACTTCCTTCTACCTGGCTGCACAATCCAAAGGGATAACCAGTCTGCGTTAGCTGTGGGTACAAGGAAAAGAGTGCAGGAAGGGAGAATTAGTTGGCTTACTGATTTCACCTGGAGGTGACAGGAAGCTAGAGTGAGAGGTACACACACAAGTGTGCATTTCAGGCTGCAGTGATTCTACCCGTTAATACAGATAATACAGACTAATCAATGCCTTAGTATATGATCAAGGAATGGAAAGAGTGATAGAAGGAAGGAACAGAGAGCATCTCACCCTACTAAAAGACCAACATTTTAAGACCACTTAAAAAAACTAAAGCTCAATTGGCAGGAAGGAAATATACTAGCATGGATCGTGTCTTAACTCTATGGGAAGAATTTGCAAATAAATTAACTATTTAGGTATCTGAAAGAAAAATTTCCCAATTATGAGACAATATTCATTGTATAAATCATTATATAAACCATCACAGCAGATGGGATTAATGGATGAACTTATTTTGAATTGCTTAAATAGTAAAGATAACATTGGGCTTGATGATAAAGACTTTTTACTTGTATCCGTTGATCTTATATATCTTAAAATTTTTACACTCAATATATTAAAGATGTAAGTATTCACGTATATACACACACGAAGGATTAACCCAGAAAGACTACATAAGAAAAAAAATTGTTTCTCAAGAATTAATACTATACTTAGCTCCAATATAAATGTAAAAGTAAGTAACTAAAAAGACTCAGTTTCATTAGTAGGTTCAGAGAAACAGCCCCAAGACAATACAATTCATGTATCTTCAACCACACTGACATTTTTCACATCCCTAATTTATTTGGTAGTTCTCTGAGTTGAGACCTGGAAATGAGCAAGGGATTTTGGTGGGCATTGTCTATGAGACCCCCCAGAGATTGTCTCATCTTATATGAGGGTGTATATTTAATTGATTTTCTATTTGTAGGCTAGTTTATAATTTGTGGGCTAGAAATTAACTCATACAGAACTATTAGTATTGTAAAAGATATTTGTCCATAGTAATACAATAAATTTTGTTCAGTGGAGATACAAGTAATTTCTGCTATGCAGTCAAGATAACCACAAACATCTCATTTTATTGCCCTAAGAAATACTAGCCAATTTAGTATTATATAACATATTTGTTTCATGCACACACATGTGTGCACACACATGTATATGTTCCTCAAATTCTATTTGAGTCAGTCTACATCTTACTAGTTTGCTCATTAATTCATGAGTTGAATAAAATTACAGACATAAAAAATTGCTGGTTATGTTTATTTTGCATTTACATGAGATTCATTGTTTTAACTTTTTGAAAATTATAAATTACCATACATACATATACCAATAAATATGTTGATTTGAATGGATGCATATTAATAATTAGTGTTACTGGGAAGTTGTTCAGAGTAGTCATAATAGTCATTGAGTTTCCTTATGACCAATTCAATGAGAACATTTTTCTCATCTCTACAAGAAAATGTGATAACTTTTTCCAGTTACATTAGCATGCAAGACCACTTTCTACAGCCATGCAGGCTGTGTACTACATAAAACCAAGGGCTTTCTCTTTACATGGACATCCTCAGGAGCTGTATAATATGGAAATGCTGGTAAAGCAGAAAACAACGTTATTAAATACAACTTTTTTTTCAATTAAAGATTTGATTTATTCAAGTAACTGAAAACATTCTACAATGGAAACTGTTACTAGATGCTGTTTGTACTGTGATATAGACCATGCACATACAGCCATACTGTTTTCTGAAGACTTGAAGTTCCATTAATAGTTTAAAAACTATATACCTAATGGGGGAGAGGGAAGACAATTTAATGTTTCATCCAGACCCAGAGGTGCATCAAATTAAATGACAGCTCTAACTGGTAAACTGTTGTTTCCTGGGGGTAGCCAGGAAGAAACGGTTGGTGATGGATAATTCAGAAATGCTGCCACAGCTGGTGGATGGTTCTTTAAAAAGTTTCAGGTCACAACCCTTGCAGAAAACACCGACTCCCAACACACTGATTCTCAGTCCAGGAAACACAGGACTTCCAGTCGCCATGTGGGTAGGGAGCCCCTACTATCATGTTTCTGTGCAATAACTAAGATGGTCCTTTGGACCGGACAGGGAGCAGGTGAGGGCTGTACTTCAGTCATAGTGGATGGCAGTGTAAACGATGATCCAAATGACCATGAAGGAGGCAAGAAATGCCATAAACCATTCCTTTGGGAGCTTTCACATGCTACTCTCTCTTTTATCTACAGGCATTGTTTTAAATGCTCTACATTTATTAATTCATTTACTTTTTGTTTGATTTAGAAGAAAGCAATGATAAAGACAGCTTAGTAGTATGGGGGGAACGTAGGCTGATATGAATTACATGATGAACCTAAAGAGTACAAGAAATCTGGAGTGGTGGTGGACGTGCTTTCTGAAGACAAGCATTTGGAAAAATACAAGTATTGGTTGTTTTTTTCAAAGACCTTATAGGCAAGAATTTTTTTAAAAAGAATTACAGAACAATGAATGGGAACTGTAGCCAAAGAAGGAAGATTTGCTTCTTAACACATGTTTTAAACTTGATTAAAGCTTCACAAGAACACTGAGGCACAGAATGGGAGAAAATATTTGCAAATGAAGCAACTGACAAAGGATTAATCTCCAAAATTTACAAGCAGCTCATGCAGCTCAATATCAAAAAAACCAAACAACCCAATCCAACAATGGGCAGAAGACCTAAACAGACATTTCTCCAAAGAACATATACAGATGGCCAACAAACACATGAAAGGATGCTCAACATCATTAATCATTAGAGAAATGCAAATCAAAACTACAATGAGATATCATCTCACACCAGTCAGAATGACCATCATCAAAAATCTACAAACAATAAATGCTGGAGAGGGTGTGGAGAAAAGGGAACCCTCTTGCACTGTTGGTGGGAATGTAAATTGATACAGCCACCATGGAGAACAGTATGGAGGTTCCTTAAAAAACTAAAAATAGAACTACCATACGGCCCAGCAATCCCACTATCGGGCATATGCCCTGAGAAAACCATAATTCAAAAAGAGTCACGTACCACAATGTTCATTGCAGCTCTATTTACAATAGCCAGGACATGGAAGCAACCTAAGTGTCCATCAACAGATGAATGGATAAAGAAGATTGTGGCACCTACATACAATGGAATATTACTCAGCCATAAAAAGAAACGAAACTGAGTTATTTGTAGTGAAGTGGATTGAAGTGGATGGACCTAGAGTCTGTCATACAGAGTGAAGTAAGTCAGAAAGAGAAAAACAAATACAATATGCTAACACATATACATGGAATCTAAAAAAAAAAAAAAAAAGGTCATGAAGAACCTAGGGGCAGGACGGGAATAAAGACGCAGACCTACTAGAGAATGGACTTGAGGACACAGGGAGAGGGAAGGGTAAACTGGGTCAAAGTGAGAGAGTGGTGTGGACATATATACACTACCAAATGTAAAATAGATAGCTAGTGGGAAGCAGCCGCATAGCACAGGGAGATCAGCTTGGTGCTTTATGACCACCTGGAGGGGTGGGATAGGGAGGATGGGAGGGAGACAGAAGAGGGAAGAGATATGGGGATATATGTATATGTACAGCTGATTCACTTTGTTATAAAGCAGAAACTAACACACCATTGTAAATCAATTATTCTCCAATAAAGATGTGAAAAAAAAAAAGAACACTGAGGCAATCTAAAATAATTTTGACAGGTAACTGTACTATTCATGTCAACATTAATCCATGCTGAATGAACATCAAGGTCAACTGTGTAGAACATTTTAAATTAATTTCAGCATTCTTGAAAGAGTGGCAAGGTAGGCCCTTTTTGCACATATTATCATGGGATGTAGATTAAAGTACTATATTTAACAACCCTTGAGGCTTTAGAAATAAAATTATTTGAACATTATTAAACCAATAATAGAATTTTCAGATTTGAAGAAACTTAAATATCATCTTATAAATTCACCCTTATCATGTTGGGATATCGGCAAGAAGATATTCTTTTTTTTTTTTTTTTAATTAATTTATTTATTTATGGCTGTGTTGGGTCTTCGTTTCTGTGCGAGGGCTTTCTCCATCTGTGGCAAGCAGGGGCCACTCTTCATCGCGGTGCGTGGGCCTCTCACTATCGCGGCCTCTCTTGTTGCGGAGCACAGGCTCCAGACGCGCAGGCTCAACAATTGTGGCTCATGGGCCCAGCCGCTCCACGGCACGTGGGATCTTCCCAGACCAGGGCTCGAACCCGTGTCCCCTGCATTAGCAGGCAGACTCTCAACCACTGCGCCACGAGGGAAGCCCAAGAAGATATTCTTTAAGCATGCCCAGACTCTGCTCAGATATTTCTAGCACCAAAAACAACACTCTCACTACATCCTTAAGCTTTGTAGGATATCTCTAGAAATATCTAAATTTTAATCAGTTCTTCCTTTGATTTAGCAAAATCTATCCCCAGGTACCTTCCAGCAATTGGAGGGAGAAGGTTGAATATAAGTCTAATTTGAGTTCCAGAAAGAGATAATAGAGGTGGAAGAAAAAAATTTAAAACCTCCAGAACTGGTAATGGAAGTGAATGCCCAGATTCAGGAATGCAAGCAAATCTGTTAGCATAAGTAAATCAAAAATATACCTAGGCACACTGTAGTGAAATTACAAGAACATCAAAGACAGGGATCTTAAAGTAACCAGAAAGAAAATAATTTACTTTAAAATAGAGTATTAGACTGAAAGCTGATTTACTAATACAAAATGAAAGATAGAAAATCCCGCAGCACTATTTTCAAAGGGCTAAAGTAGTATCTGTCAATACAGTATTGTGGCACAGTGAACATACTTAAAGCATGAAGGTGAAACAAAGATGTTGGCAGATGAAAAAACCAATTTTTTACCAATATGTAACTATACTTACTGGACTTTAGTCAGAAAGGAGAAGAATCATAATTCCCATACCAGTTATGGCAGCAGGGATTGCAACATCCTGGTCTCCCGCAGCTGGGGTCATAGACAGTCAGCATGCAGGGCTGCCCTCTGCATGACACTATGTCTTGAGGCTTTGCTATGCCAGGTTGATCCCAGCAAATGACTGAAACCAGTGGGTGTATCACTACAGTCCATTCCTTTGCCTTGTCCTGGGTAGGAAGCACTCTGGATCAGCCTTGCAGAAGTTTCTTAGAGCTGCACAGCAGTTTGAAACTCTTGCTACCAAATCCTTCTTCCTTCCCCTTCTTTATAACCCTTCCTATTATATTAATTGTGCTGTAACAGTATCTTTGTGAAAAACTCATGGTCCATACTTGGTGTGTACTAGCTGAACTACTGATAGTCTCCATGGGGATTTCTAAAGGGATGAATATCCTGGGATAGGTCTCTTTTTTGTCATATTTCTTAATGGCTTCAGAACTGAATGCAGAAGGATAGTATTAGTGCAGCCACCTTAAATCTGTAACGTCCAGGGCAGGCAATGCTGTGCATAGTAAACAATCAAAATTGAGTTAATATATGTTCGAATCTGCCATTCCCTTGAAGGTTGATATTTGTATAAAATTCATTGAGCAGTTTTACAACTTCCAATACTAGAGGTTTAATCTACATTAACAGGTATTTATGTTTTTTTCAGGCAGAAGACTATTCCATTCTTTCTCTTTTCACCAACCATTCACAGAAAAGGAGAAGATTTTGCCAGTTGCCATTTTTTGAAATTCTCATTTAGCTAAGCACCTTGGGAAAATGCTACATTCACTTCCTGAAAGTGCTTTGACTTTTACAGTAAAATAAAATCTGCAATAAAATCTCTTTTCCTAATTAGGTGATATCTGCTATAAAAAAGGAAACCGTAAAAACATAATATTGTGCACTCTGGAAGACCTTGCCACTGATAGGTCTACTGTTACAACAACTATTGATCCAGGGATATGTCCCCTAAAAGAGTCTTGTGTCAAATAAATGCATGAAATCTTCCCTTTACCCATTCCAGCAGACACATTCTCTTCAGTCCTATTTTTTTTTTTTTTAAATAGCATGAAATCCTGTGGTTCTCTTTTTTTTTTTTTTAAATTAATTAATTAATTTATTTATTTTTGGCTGTGTTGGGTCTTTGTTTCTGTGCCAGGGCTTTCCCTAGTTGCGGCGAGCGGGGGCCACTCTTCATCGCGGTGCGCGGGCCTCTCACTGTCGCGGCCTCTCTTGTTGCGGAGCACAGGCTCCAGACGCGCAGGCTCAGTAGTTGTGGCTCACGGGCCCATTGCTCCGCGGCATGTGGGATCTTCCCAGACCAGGGCTCGAACCCGTGTCCCCTGCATTGGCAGGCGGATTCTCAACCACTGCGCCACCAGGGAAGCCCTTCAGTCCTATTTTTTTAATCACATTCGCACTAACATGGAGAGTGCTCTTAAAACTCCTGTGAATTTCTCATCTAGGTCAGGCTTTATAATACACAGCTTTCTTTGTGAGGCTCTGGCTTACAGGTGCAGTCACACAGTGACCAGGGCAGCTCGGACGGTGCACTCTGCCCTCCTCCCTCTCCGTGATGTTGGCATCTGATTGAGTCCTCGCTCTCCTTTCTGTATCCTCTTTACATTTTATTCCCTCTTCACATCTTTGTTTTTCCCACTAGGAGAGAAAGCCTGACTTCACGTGGAGCTGGAGTGTTTACTACTCAGGTTGATGAATCTCTTGTGAAAATGGGTTTTGCCTTCCTTTCAGGCTTCTGCTTTTAGTTTCAAGGCAATCCTGTGTTTACAACCAGATAAAACAGCCTGTCATCAAACTCCAGGGCAGAATGGTTAAGGTGGTTGAGATTCCCAAGGCACCGACATGATCATGGAGAGGGATTTTCTAATATTATTGGAATCATTATGTGAACTTATTGTTTGTAACATATGGTACATTAATAGCTTTAAATAAAGAAGACAATGGAGTTGGGAGATTTGGAGGAGGGACCAGGGATCCCTCACATGGATTGGACCCGTACGTTGATGGTGACTCAGCATAACCTAAGCTAACCCAGCATGATCCAAGCTGACTCAACACACTCTCTGCAGACTCACCATAGCCTGAGCAAATTTAGCATAGTCTGAGGTGATTTATTATAATCCAGCCTGATTTAGCATAGCCTGTGACTCATGTCCAATAATCAAACAAAAGTTGAACTATAAATTAGGCAGTGCTGTTTTCAATTTTTACCTAGCTACCTGTTGCTTTACGGGTTCCACTCCGGTTATAAATCTGAGCTTTGAGAATACTCCTAATTAGAGACAAACATTCCTCGTGACTAAACATAAAACTTTTATTAAGATGAAATGTGAAAAAAATTATCATTATGCATGTGGTTGCAGAACTCTCACTTTTGGGGGCAAGAAAGTGAGACAGAACCTCAATAAGTCATCCAGACCAGCTCCATTTCATAGATCAGACAAATGAGTCAGAAACAGGGTGATTATCCAGGCAGCACACATTTAGAACCAGGTCTCTTGCTTCTCAGGGCAGGGAATTTTTATCATATACTTTTCTGATTTTCACTTTATTACTCAAAATAGGAAATGAAATATATTCATGTTAATGAAGCTAGGTCTATCTCATTTAATTCTTATAATAATCTTGAAAAAGAGAAAATATTATTACTATTTTATGAATTAGGAATCTAAGTCTCCAGATTAAATAAAGAGGCCAAAGTCACATATTTATGAAGTGTTTTCAGACACTCCATATTCGTACAACCTAGCCCTTTCTAGAAAGGAATAGATGTCACTTTGGGGATAGAAATGTATGGAATCTTAATTTCACCAAAATAGTTTTCTCAGGTTGTTTACATCACCTCATAGCAGAAACTGGGCTTGTGTGAAGTTTGGCAGATGAGCCAATTTCAAAGAAATCCTTGAGAAGTAAAAGCAATTATGCCACTAAGAAAAACAAATGTTTCTTTCTCTAACTTGAAAAAAGGTGAGCTTTTAAAAAAGTTATATGACAACTTTAATATTTTAATTACATGATTCTATTATATTGAAGATTACTACATTTGTAGCATTAAGTTCAAATGTTTAATTGTATTTTTCTATCATTAAACAGAATTAAAAATTTTTAAAACAGCTATATTCCCACTTCTACTACATATCTTTGTTTTATATATATGAAACACTGTTTATATGTACATAATTACACACACATACATGTGTGTGTAATTATGTACATATAATTTTGTATTCAGATTTTTATTTAATACTATAGAAGCATTTTTCTTGCAGTATATGGTGTTCACAATTGCTATTTTAAATGTCTGCATGTGCCATCATTACTAGTAGTTAGGATTTATAGCTTTTTATTATTTTTAAAATGCTATGAAAATTTTTAGATAGGTACCTTTCTCCATTTAGATTATTTCTCCAGCATGATTGCCCTGAAGAGGGATGACTCATCCCAAGCGTTAACATTTTTTTCTCCTCTTGGCAAATATGACTAATTATCTTATTGCTTCTTAAAAAGGTTTCATGCCACCCATGTGTAGTCCCAACCAGCTTCACTGCATCTTTACCAACATTGGGGAGTGCTCCTAAAACGGATTAATGAATTTGACCAAAATGTTGCTACATGGCAGTCTTTGTTTACAAGTGTTGAAATGTGTCCTTATATTTGCTACCAAGTTCTACTTGTCTTTTGTACTTTTCCTGTTCATTTATTTCTTTTTTTAATTTACATATTGGTTGCTTACTGTGTTCTCTTTATAGGGGGCACGTCATAGAATATGATACATGGATTCACTCTTGTATTATCTACAAAGGTATTTCCCAATCTGTTTTCTTTTATATGTAAAAGTTTTAGGTGATTCTTTTCAGTGATGCTTCCCACCCCAACACTGAAGTTCATTTTCTGATTTTCTTCTGACAGCTTGGTGCAATTATCTCCTAATTCTATAAAACTTCACTTAAGTTGTTGTTTTAGTCTCAAAAATCTTAATTTATTTTTCTTTACTTCGTAAGTTCTACAAGCTAATTCGCAAAGAAACCAATCTGAGCACACAGACCATAAAGCATATTAAACCAGCAACATGGTAGGTACCTATTAAGATCTATTTTGCTATCTCCACATAATTTGGGTTAATTCTTTCTGCAATGTGTCTCATTTTTTTCCAGTAAATAAATGAACAGAAATAAAAAATTATTCTCTTCAAGACCCAGATGGAAAATGGCTAAAGTTCAGATTAAATGTCCACCAGCAGTATGCCCAGCCAGTGAGATAAGTTCTAAAGCAGAGCATGAAAGAGATGGTAGACAGAAAAAATAAAAATTACAAAGCTTACAAAAATCAATAGCATGTTATAGTCTGTGGGAGAAGCAGTAGAAACTACTTTTAGGCGAACTATTGGAAAGCTGTGTCTGAGGAAAAATTAGCCTTACTTTTCAGAGCTAAATGACTTGGAGGTATTCATCTAATATTTCTTTATTTAGGGGAGGCCTAAGTTAGCAAAGTTGAGTGGGGAATTAATGCTTGCCCTACCATGTATCCATTATCCACTAAGCTTTGTCTGAGACATCCTCTCCTTTGTTTCCAGGCTAATCCATTTTTTTCCCTTGAAAAACACAGCTCAATAGACAAGTAGTTCAACTACTTGTCTACTTACTCTCACTGTTTAAACTCATTCAACTATAGTGATTTCTTGATGTGATGATAGTTGCCACATACATCAATATGCATATACCTTATATTTGTTAGTGGGCTGTTATTCTAATTATCTCTGAATACTGTAGAAAGAAGATAGTCATTACTGACCAATTACATTGCTAAATCAGACTAAACAAGACTTTCTCACAAAATGGCAGGTGCTATTTTGGGTTGAATTATTGGGATGATAATTTTAACTCTATTTTTCTATACTTCTGCAACTATAGATTTTGTCTTAGATAATCTGTTAAGTACCATTCATTTAAAGCATACTATATCTGTTTTTTAATGTAATGTTTATAGTTTGAGGGGATAATTAAAAGCAAAAATAAATCAACATTTTAAAGATTTGAAATATTTAATAACAATTTTATTTTCTTCCCTTTTAGGGAAAAACATAATGACAAACCACTGAAATTATATTGCAAACAACCAAAATAATATTTCTTTAGACTATGTTACCATTCAGAGTTGACCAACGGTGAGCGTGTTAACTTTGGTCCTGATTTCTTTTAGAATATTTAATATCATTTTCAACTCAGGAGTAATACGTGATTTTTAAAAAAAGGAACAAACAACTGTTCCACCATTAGTGCTGTTAAATATGGACTCTGTCCTTTCTCCAGATCTTATGTTTAAGATTCCCAGTCATTCAGTTGCAAAAATATTGCATGTCTATTAACTCTACAGCAGGGGCAAGCAGGGGTAACTATGGCCTGCCACTAGTGTTTGTACATCAAATTTTATTGGAGATCAGTCACAACCATTCATTTACTTATTGTCTATGGCTATTTTCACACTAGGACATCAGAACTGAGTTGTTGTAAGAGGTCTTATGGTCAGCAAAGCTAAAATATTTATTATCTGGCCCTATACAAAAAAATGTCTACTGACCCCTGCTCTAGAGGAATGTGGAAATTGATGAAAAGATAAATACGGTTCCTGCCCTCATTAGAATAGAAGCACATATAAAACAAATAACCACAGGAATAAGTATGATTACAGTAAGAGCTATGAAGGAAACCTCAAGGATATATTCTTGTTTATGTAGGTTCTCAGATGATAAATTTATGGACAAATGAGAAGTATATTCACAAGGTACAATATATGAAAAAATGTTTTGTAAAAATCATGTACGATTTTCAGAAACATTAACATATTGAAGAAAAAATAATACATTTTGCTAGTTTAAATGCTTATATCCTGGAGTATATGATAAACAGAAGGAATGGATGGCTGTCATAGATTTTCTTTTATTAATAATTTTTGTATTCATAGGGTAATTTCCAAGATAGGTGCTTAAAGAATCTATGGATTATTGAAATTTCATTTTTTAACATCTATATAGATATATATTCACATAATTACAGATTTTTTCAGTTATTCAAAGTTATTTATATATCCCAATTATTTTCTTATAAAGTTTTCTTAAATGGCTTATAATAAAAGATAAACACAAGTAATAATGCAATAGAAATAGAACATCAGAACAAAGGAAAATGAGCATACAAATGCCAGCCATGGTATTCGACATAATTTTAAATTTGACTCTGAGTTTCTTCAAAATTATTACAAAAAGGGAAACCTAACTTGTTATAGAGTTCTCAATTTGGAAGAGAAAAAGCAAATCAAACCTTAGGGAAATATAAAATTTCCCTAACGTAAAAGCATTTTTAAACATTATTTCCTCCCTGGTGAAAATTAAATAGTCTAAAATTTTAATATATAATTGATCTTCATCATCTTCCTTTAATATAGAAAAATAGACTATTTGGGGGGCATATTTGTGTTCATGATGTTTACAAAAATATTCTTCTACATATTTCATATTATAATAGACTTGTCATTTGTCCAAAAATTTATAGTCTGAAAACCTATGTAAATAAGAATTTATACTTGAAGTTTGCTACATAGCTCTTATTTCAATCATACTTGTTCCTGTGATTATTTGTTTACTATCTGCCTCTATTCTAATGAGAGCAGTACACACACACATACACACACACACCTTACATTTTCTGTCCACACTGAAGAAAGCAGTTCTTATATTTGTCAATAACAGCAAGGTACAGGAAGATCTCTGAAGTAACTGGTAAACTATTCTTCAGTGTCTTTGTACAAATGTTTACTATTTTAACATTTTTGTGGATCCAAAACTCAGATCATGGGCAGCCTATTCTTTCAGTGTTCAGATTCTCCAAGATTTCAATGCGTAGAGTCTGTAAAAAGGGGAATTCTATGGTGACTATAGCTTTGGAAAGATCACTTTCCCTTGAATCTTTTTTTTTAGTCCAGAAAAGAATTGCTTCCAGCGATCTGATTTCCTTTTTCATTAAAACAAGTATCACGAAATTCTGCCACTGGTTTGCAGTGAGTGTCTGTAGACGGCTTAGTTGCCATGCTTCAGATGAAATCTGTCAGAGAATCCGTCATGTTTTCTGATTCTTTGTCCGTTCTACTTAAAAAGAAAAAAGCTCTGGGACAATTTTTTCAGAGAAAACGTTTCTTAAAATTACATAGGCGTTCCCTCCCGTCCATATTGAAGACACTCAATTTGTAAATTTTTTTCTTACTTCTTAACTGTGTTCTTTCTTATAGTGCACTGAAATTTCTGCTTAAACCTAAAAGGGACCCTAAACAATCTCAAGGCTCTCTTGTTTGAATCAAATACACCTGTACAATTACTGGCCACCCTCGTGGCCTACCCGGCACTTTGCTGTTGCAGGGAGGAGGGGAGCTGCTGCTGGGCTTGAATGCATAAGGGGAGCATGTGGTAATTAACGCCCCCAAAAGGAAGATAGTCAACACCACGGAAAATTCTGCAAGCAATACCCTTCTGTGGCCTCAAAGAAGAGCTCTAGATTAGAAGGAAAGGAGAGAGGCTGGGCCAAGGGAGTGGACCTGTTTGTCACTGTGCTTCTTTTCTTTTCCTCACGTAAGGTTCAAGGAGAGAATTTAGGAAATAAATTCACAAGGAGCTCTAACTGTGTTTCTCACCGGAGAATGTAATGAGGGAGAAAATTGAGTTCTCATAGCTGGTAGGAAGAAGAGACTTAGGGATCAAGCTGCCTTTGTTTGGAAAATGCCTTGGTTAGACCACTTGGGTAAACGAGTCTCTGGGGCATGGGCCCGACCTGGTATCAGGAAGTCAGAGGCGGGAGGATGGAGAGGAGGAGAGGCACGAGGAAAAGGATGACCTGCTGCGTCCTGTGACCCCCTCTGACCTCTATCCCCCAAATCTATGGTAAAGTTATTAAGTTTACAAAATGCTTGGTATGGGGGGGGGGGCAGTGCACTGATAAATGGGAATAAGATTTACATAAGGGGCAGGATGAGATACAACAGAAAGCATGCATATTGAAAGTGGGATGGAAATTGAGGGGAATCTGAAATATAGTTTATATAAATTAGCACAATTTTTTAGAAGGAAGAAGATTTTAGAGCTTTACCAAACTGTGAAATTGGGGGATTTGAGACAGTCCTAGTGACATTTAATGACCTGAGAAGACCCTGTATTATATCTGGATTAAGTCTAACTAGCAAGTATGTAATACTAGAAAAATTTCTAGGAAAAATATTTTTTTAAACTCTGATGGCACTT
This sequence comes from Eschrichtius robustus, assembly GCF_028021215.1. NCBI lineage: Eukaryota > Metazoa > Chordata > Mammalia > Artiodactyla > Eschrichtiidae > Eschrichtius > Eschrichtius robustus. The sequence continues at coordinate 19,176,844 of NC_090844.1, read as the reverse complement.
ACACATCAGTTTTCTGAAAAGAAGGCTATTGGTTCATTCATTCATTGAGTCCACAAGTATTTATTGAGCATCTACTATGTGTCAGTATTGTTCTAGGTGCTAGGGGTATAGCTGAGGATGCAGACAACGGAACTGAAAGCAGTTTAAAAGTTATAAAGGCAGACCTCATTTTATTGCACTTTACCGTGCTTCACAGACATTACATTTTTTTTTTTTTCCAACAGCACTTGCTCCCTTTGTGTCTGTGTCATACTTTGGTACTCTCCCAATATTTCAAACATTTTCATTATTATTATATTTGTTGTTGTCATCTGTGATCAGTAACCTTTGATATTACAAGGCAGATCTCAGAGATAGTGCAGGTTCAATTCCACACCATGACAATAAAGCAAATATCTCAATAAAGCAAGTCACACAAATGTTTTGGTCTCTCAATGCAAGAGTAACAAAAAGATTATGACTTGCTGAAGGCTTAGATAATGGTCAGCATCTTTTAGCAGTAAAGTATTTTAAATTAAGATATTTACATTATTTTTTAGACATAATGTTGCACACTTAATAGACTACAGTATAGTGTAAACATGACTTTTCTATGCACTGAGAAACCAAAAATTCATGTGACTCATTTTGAGATATTCACTTTACTAAGGTGGTTTGGAACTGAAAGCACAGTATCTCTGAGGTCTGCCTGTAGATATTTATGTTTTCAGCAGATGAGAAGTTCAGAGAACAAATGTCATTGGTTGTCTTGTTTTGTACTTCAGAAATGTTAGAGAAAAGATTTTGTACCTTTGACACTGTATTCTAACACCAGTTCTCTGCCATCAGCTGAATGTCCCACAATTCAATTAAATTCTGACACTACCCAGAAAAAACGAAGACTCCACAAATTGAGGGCACAGTCCTTCACAAGACTGTTCCTACTTCAGACACCAGATGCAAGTGCGGTCCCCAGGTCTCCTAGTCTCCTAGGGCTGCTCTAACAAAAAACATAGACTGAATGGCTGAAAGAAAAAACAATATCTTCTCACAGTTCTAGAGGCTGGAAAGTCAGAGATAAATGTGCCAGCTGATTTGATTACTATTAAGAGCTCTCTTTCTGGCCACCTTCTCGCTATGTGTACACATGGTAGGGGGAGAGAGAGAAACAAAGAAAGAGCACACAGGAGATTACGATGATTTTTGTAGCTCTGTGTCAGAGGCCAGGGACAAAGATCAAATATACTTTATTATATCACAGATACAATGTTAAAATTAATCACCCTCTGGCCACAGAGCCCAGCCAGCAGGAGGTGAGCTGATCTAAACTGAGCCCGTTGGCAGCTTTGCCCCTGGGGAGGCAGGTAGGTAAGAAAGATACAGTGAGGCCTTCAAGCCTTTCCTATAGAGGCTGCTTCACCTCCCTAGACGCACACCTGAAGGGAGACCCCTTGACTCTCACTCTGCCCCCAATCTTTGTTATTAGTACCTTATTGGGACCATGGAGAAGAGCCTATAAATTCAGCTGATTTCTCTGTTTCTGAGGCTGGTCCTCATTTGGCCTCCTTGAAGGTGTCTGTCTTTCCTTAGATTACAGGCAATTTGACTGTTCTACAATCTCAGCTCTCTAATGGCTTCAAGAGAAGTTAGATTTTTATTGTTTATTCATCTGTGGTTGACCTTCCCATTTGTAGTTTACAAAGCTTGTTCACGTTTTCTTTCATTTGATTCTAACAATGACCCTGTAAGACTGGCAGAGTAGGGCTTACTAGTGCTGAGTTTTTCCCGTTAATCTAAAGGTCGTGTCCTTTCTGGCACATTATATACCTCTCAGAGACCCTACACGGGTTGTACATGTTGCTGTCCCTCATATTAGGCTCCTTATGACCCACTGTTCATTAGCAAAAGATAAAAGGAATCACTCAAAGGATGAACAGAAAGCCCAGAAAGCACGTATGAGATGTTTCTTTACCCTCCAAATGGTACCTTATTTTGCTCCATGTCCAATATTAGTAACCAGACACTTTTATGTGGATATGCTTTTCCCAATTCAAGTACTAAACCAGACACCCTCAAACTTCAGAATACAGAAGAAGTACCTGAGGAACTCTTAAAAGTGCAAATTCTAGAAATCATCACCAGATTTTCTGATTCACTGGGAGGGAGAGGGAACTATATGAGTGTTAAGAATATATATTTGAGAAAGTGATGCTTGAGATGAACCCTGAAAGAAAACTATGAGTGTTGACTACATAAAGGGAGTGGCATAAGAAAAAACATGCTGGTAGGAAAAAAGCATGTTCCAGGACAACATGAAAAGATGAAGAATGTAATGTTTAAAAAAACTGACAGATGCTCATTTTGACTAGAAATCCATGAGCAGAGGCAAGAGAATAGCACCAGAAAAGACCAACGAAGGAATTAGGGTGGTATTAAACATAGCATTTCAGACAAGGTAACAGTGTGATCTTTAACTAAGAGCCAGAAATATCACTGAAATATTTAAGCAGAGAAATAACATAATCATAGTTTTATTTAAAAACTCCCTCATCTATATCCCACAATTCTAAGTATTACAAATACTTCACGTTGATTATTTAATAGTTTAAACAAAATTGATAAATTTCTTGAAAATTTCAAGTTACCATAGGTGACAAAAAGAAGTAGGAAATCTGAATAGTTCTATTAAAGACTTGAATATATCGTTTGAAAATACTTCCCATAAAGAAAACTCCAGGCCCAAGTGGCTTTCCTGATGAATTCTTCCACATATATTAGAAAGTAATATCACAGAATATCACACAATAGCAATGTCACAAACTCTTCCACTGAACAGAAAAAAATGAACAATTTTTAATTATCTTATGAGACCAGCATAACTGTAATTCAAGAATTTAGAAAAGATATCTTAATAAAGACAAATTACTGACCACGCTATCTCATAAAAGCCTTTAATTATTACCAACGGAATCTAGCAGTATTTTTTGTTTTTTTGTTTTTTTTGGCCACACTGCACAGCAAGCGAAACTTCCCCAACCAGGGATCAAACCCATGCCCCCTGCAGTGGAAGCACGGAGTCTTAACCACTGGACCACCAGGGAAGTCCTAGCAGTATTAAAAGGATAATATATCATGACCAAGTGGGGTTTACTTAAAGTATGTAAAGGTCACTAAAGATTATAAAAACCAAGCAATGTATGTTAATCAAATTTACACAATAAGGAAAAAAACTGAGTATCTTGCATGATTCAGAAAACACATTTGACAAAATTTACCACCCATTCATGACAAAACTTTTAATAAACTTGCAATAGAAAAATATCCTTAATTTAATAAAACTATCCATAAAAATCTTCAGTGAGCAACATAATCAGTGGTGAACATAAAACATTTTTTCCTGAGGTCAGGAATGAGACAAGAATACCCACTACCACCACTTCTACTTAACATTATACTGAAGATCATAGTGCAATAAGACAAAAAAATAAAACAACAGGTATTATTTTGGAAAGGAAGAAATGCATATGTAACTATTCACAGATGACTTGACAGAGTACTTGAGAAATTCAAAAGAATATACAGACACAATATTAGAACAAATGAATTTATCAAGGTTACAGGATATAAGTCAATATAAAAAATCAATTGTATTTCTATATGCCAGCCACAAAGAAAAGGAAACTATAAAAAGAAACCAGGAATGACAACATTAAAAAATCAAATACTTCTTGATTTCTCTGAGTTAATTATTAGTGTACAGAAATGCAACAAATTTCTGTATATTAATATTGTACCCTGCAAATTTATTGAATTTATGTATTAGTTCTAATAGCCTTCAGGTGAAGTCTTTAAGGATTTCTCTATAACGAATCATGTTATTTGCAAATAGTGACAGTTTTACATCTTCCCTTCCAATTTGGATGCCTTGTATTTATTTTTCTTGTCTGACTGTTGTGACTAGGACTTCCAATACTAGTTAAACAATCTCATTTACAATCAAATCCAAAAATATAAAATAAAATACCTGGGAATACCTGGGAATTTAACCAAGGAGGTGAAAACCTGTATTCTGAAAACTATAAGACACTGATGAAGAAAACTGAAGCTGATACCATTAAATGCAAAGATATCTGTGTTTATGGATTGGAGGAATTAATGTTGTTAAAATGTCCATACAACCCAAAGCAATCAATAGATTTAATGCAATCCTTATCAAAATACCCATGACATTTTTCACAGAACTAGAATAAATAATCCTATACTACATGTGGAACCACAAAAGACCCCAAACAGCCAAAACATCTTCTTGAGAAAGAAGAACAAAGCCGGAGCTATCACACTCCCTGATTTCAAACTATACTACAATGCTACAGTATGGTACTGGCACAAAAACAGACATATGGATCAATGAAGCAGAACGGAAAGCCCAGAAATAAACCCATGCATATATGGTCAATTAATCTATGGCAAAGGAGGCAAGAATATATATAATGGGGAAAGGACAGTCTCTTCAATAAGCAGTGTTGGGAAAACTGGACAGCTGCATGTAAAAGACTGAAACTAGAAAATTTTCTCACACTATATACAAAAATAAACTCAAAATGGATTAAAGACATAAATGAAAGAACTGAAACCATAAAACCATAAAACTCCTAGAAGAAAACTTAGTCAGTATGCTCTTTGATGATGGTCTTAGCAATATATTTTTTGGATCTGTCTCTTCAGGCAAGGAGAACAAAAGCAATAATAAACAAATGAGACCTAATCAAACTTAACACCTTTTGTACAGCAAAGGAAACTATCAACAAAATGAAAAGGCAACCTACTGATTGGGAGAGGTTATTTGCAAATTATATGTCTGGTAAGGGGTTAATATCCAAAATATATAAAGAACTCATACAACTCTAAAAAAAATGATTTAAAAATGGGCAGAGGAACTGAATAGGCATGTTTCCAAAGAAGACATGTGGATGGCCAACAGGCACAGGAAAAGAAACTCAACATCACTGATCAGCAGGGAAATGCAAGTCAGGACCACAATGAGATGTCATCTCACACCTGTCAGAAATCATCAGAAAAACCAAGAAATAACAACAGTTGTGAAGAAAAGGGAACCCTCATGAACTGTTTGTGGAAATGTAAATTGGGCCAGCCACTATGGAAAACAGTATGGAGGTTTCTCAAAAAATTAAAAATAGAACTACTATATGATTTAAATTCCATTCCTGGGTATTTATCTGAAGAAAATGAAAACACTAATTTGAAAAGATATATGCATCCCAATATTCATAGCAGCATTATTTATAATAGCCAAGATATGGAAGCAACCTAACTGTCCATCAACAGATGCATGGATAAAAAAGATGTGGCATATATAAATATAGTGGAACATTACTCACCCATAAAAAAGAATAAAATTTTGCCATATGCAACAACATGGATGGGCCTGGAGGGTATTATGCTTAGTGAAATAAGTCAGGCAGAGAAAGACAAATACTGTATGTTTTCACTTATATGTGGAATCTAAAAAATAAAACAAAGGAACAAATGTAACAAAACAGAAACAGACTCACAGATACAGAGAAAAAACTTATGGTTACTTGTGGTTACCAGAGGGGAGAGGGGCAAAATAGGTGAAGGGGATTAGGAGATACAAACTACTAGGTATAAAATAAATAAGTTACAAGGATGTAATGTACAGTGCAGGAAATATAGTCAATATTTTAAAATAACTTTCTATACAGTATAATCTATAAAAATACCAAATTACTATGTTGTTTACCTGAAACTAATATAATATTGTAAGTCAACTATACTTCAGTTTACAAAATCAAATATTTAGGAATAAATCCAGCAAAGGATGTGCAAGACATCTTTAGTTAACATGGCAAAACACTGCTGAGAAAAATTAAAGTATAAGTAAATAAATGAAAGATTATACCATATTCTTGTAGTGGAATATTCAATATTACTTTTCCAAAAACTACTTGATAGATTCAGTGCAATCCCCATAAAAATTCCAGTTTTTTTTCCTAAAGAAATTGATTAACCGATTCTAAAATTTATATAGAATGCAAAGGTACAAAAATAGTCCTGCAATACTGAAGAAGGATTAACAGATGGAATATGAATAGTACCAAATATCAAGAATCAGATTTATTATAAAGCATGGTGATTAAGACAATGTAGTATTGGATCCAAGACAGATAAGCTGACTATAGAAATGACCCCCACATATAGCCTGATCTGATTTACGAAAAAGGTAACATTTCAATGCAGTGGCGGAAAGTCTGTCTTTTCAATAAATGGTGTTGAATAATTTGATATCCATATGTAAAACAAATTTATCTTGATCCCTTCCTCACACCAAAGATAAAAATCAATTCTTAGATAGATCTAAGTGTAATAGGTAAAACAACAAAGCATTTAGAGAAAAAAAAATGTGATTTTGGAGTAGGCCCATATTTCTTTTAAAAAACATAAAATATTTACCATAAATTTTTTAAAAATGGTACACTGGACTATATTAAAATATAGAAATTTTGTTTCTAGAAAGTCACCATTAAGAGATTGAAAAGGCAATGCAGAGTGGGAGCAGATATTTGCAATACATATTTCTGACAAAGAATGCATACTCATAATGTATAAAGAACTCCTCCAAATCAATAAGGAAAGCCAGTCAACCCAATAGAAAAATGAGAAGTTCACAAAATAAGATATTCAGGCATCCAATAACCATATGAAAATGTGCTCAACTTCACTAGTTTTCAGGGAAATGCAAATTTAAATCACAATGAGATTCAACTCCACATCCTCAAGAATTTTTTAAAAGGTTTAAAGAAAAGACTGACCATATACAGTGCCAACAAATACTTGAAGCAACTATAGCTCTCATTTATATACTGTTTGTTAGTGTAAATTGGTACAAAAGTTTGGTAAATTATTTGGAAGTATACAGTAAAACTGAACAAATGCATTATCTAGTTCACTTTTAGGTACTTATGCAATAGCAAGGCATACACATGTTCATGAAAAGTTATCAACAGAAATGTTGATGGCAGCACAATTGTGTGATAGACCTAAATTGGAAACTAACCAAATGCCCACCACATAAATGGGTATTTATAGGTTAATATGTGTATATTAGTATATTAACACAATAATAGACTATACAACAACTACACACAACAACATGGATTAACTTTACAACCATAATTCTCAGTGAAAAAAGGAAAAATTCCCAGGGAACAAAGAATGCTTCTCCAAGAATCCATTTATATAAAGCACAAACAGACAAAACTATATATGCTGGTGGATGTCACAAAAGTATTTGCTCTTGGCGGCGGCTGGCTGGTGACTGGAAGAGAGAACAGGGCAAGCTTCTGTGGGCCAGGAATGTTCTCTTTCTTGACTTGGTAATGACTATGTGGGTGTTTTTGGTTTATGAAAATTTATGAAATGGCACACATAATATGTGAACTTTTGTGCATGTATGGTATACTTTAATAAAAAGTTAAAAAAATAAAGCTCACCGTAGCTGTACACGAAGAGTTCACTTGAGAGAAGCAAGAGTAGAATTGGGAAGACCAGTTAGGAGGCCATAGTCCTGGCAAGAAATGATGGCAGTCCTGTTGGAAGAAGAAATTATAGGCACCGACTACGTACAAAACCTTAACTTCCTCCAATGCTAAAATTTATTATCCCTACGATTATACTAATACCCCTGACTTGATTATCAAAAAATAATATAATTTGAATTAACGCTACAACCCATAGCCTGCTAATTAGCCTCACAAGCCTTCTTATTAACCAGTTTAATGATAATAGACTTAATTTCTCATTAATATTCTTTCCCGACTCCCTATCTGCACCACTACCGATCTTGACTATATGACTCCTACCTCTGATATTAATAGCCAGTCAACCTCACCTGCTCAAAGAATCGCTGACTCGATAAAAACTATACATCACTATACTAATCATATTACAAATATTTTTAATCATAACATTTACCATCACAGAACTAATTCTATTTTACATTATATTCGAGGCCACACTAGTTCCTACACCCATCAACATTACTCGATGAGGTAACCAAACAGAACGCCTCAATGCAGGGCACTAATTTCGGTTCTATACACTAATCGGATCACTCCCGCTGCTAGTGGCATTAGTATATAGGCAAAACACCACAGGCTCTCTGAATTTCCTAGGAGTCCAATACTGAACCCAAGCATTACCCAATTCCTGATCCAACGTCTTTTTATGACTAGCCTGCATAATAGCCTTTATGGTAAAAAATACCCCTCTATGGCCTCCACCTTTGACTACCCAAAGCACACGTAGAAGCCCCCATTGCAGGCTCTATAGTCCTTGCAGCCGTATTACCAAAACTCAGGGGCTACTGCATCCTACAAATTACAGCAGTACTCAAACCCCTGACAGAATTCATAGCATACCCTTTTCTTATGCTCTCTTTATAAGGGATAAGCATAACCAGTTCAATCTCTCTATGCCTAACAGCCCTAAAATCACTTATCGCATATTCTTCCGTCAGCCACATAGCACTTGTTATTGCAGCTAGCTATTCTCATCCAGCCTCCTTGCAGTTACATAGGAGCCACCGCTTTAATAATCGCCCACAGCCTCACATCATCTAGATTATTCTGCCTAGCAAACTCAAACTGTGAGTGAGTCCACAGCCGAACTATAATCTTAGCCCGAGGCCTACAAACCCTCCTCCCACTAATAGCCACTTGATGACTACCGGCAAGCCCGACAAACTTAGCCCTACCCCCAACTATTACTCTAATTGGAGAACTATTCGTAGTTATATCAATCTTCTCATGATCAAATTTTATCATTACCTTAATAGGAACTAACATTGTAATTACAGCCCTATATTCTATATGTATACTAATTATGACACAACGTGGTAAATACACACACCATATTAATAATATTACACCCTTTTTTACATGAGAAAAAGCCCTTATAGCCCTCCCCATTCCACCCCTCCTACTCTTGTCACTAAATCCCAAAATCATCCTAGGCCCCCTGTATTGTAAATATAGTTTAAAAAACACAGTAGATTGTGAATCTAGTAACAGAAGACTGAGACTTCTTATTTACCGAGAAAGTATTGCAAAACTGCTAATTCATGCCCCCATGCCTAACAGTATGGCTTTTTCAGGCTTTTAAAGGATAGTAGTTATCCATTGGTCTTAGGAGCCAAAAAGTTGGTGCAACTCCAAGTAAAAGTAATAAACCTATTTTCCTCTTTTGCTCTGGTCACACTACTTATACTAATCATCCCAATTAGAATAACTGACACAGAGTTCTACAAAAGTGACAAATATCCATCATTTGTAAAAAATACCATCTCATATGCTTTTATTACCTACCAGCCAACAATAATATTCCTCCACACAGGCCAAGAAATAGTTATTTCAAACTGACATTGAATCACTGTCCAAACCCTTAAATTAACACTTAGCTTCAAAATAGATTACTTCTCAATAATATTCGTACAGCTTCAAAATAGATTACTTCTCAATAATATTCGTACCAGTAGCATTATTTGTTACGTGGTCAATTATGGAGTTCTCAATATGGTAGATACAATTAGACCCTTCCATTAATCGGTTCTTCAAGTTCCTACTCCTCTTCCTCATCACCATGCTAATCCTTGTTACTGCCAATAACCTCTTCCAACTATTTATTGGATGGGAGGGGGTTGGAATTATATCCTTCCTGCTTATTGGGTGGTGATATGGGCGAGCAGACACAAACACAGCTGCTCTCCAAGCAATCCTATATAACCTCATTGGGGATATCGGGTTCATTATATCAATAGCAAGATTCCTGTTTAACTCAGACACATGAGACCTGCAACAAATTTTTATACTCGACCTAAATCCCTCAAACCTCCCGCTTATAGGACTTATAGCCGCAGCCGGAAAATCAGCCCAATTTGGGCTCCACCCTTGACTCCCCTCAGCAATAGAGGGCCCCACCCCTGTATCAGCCCTGCTCCACTCAAGCACAATAGTTGCGGCAGGAGTCTTCCTACTTATTCGATTTTACCCTTTAACAGAAAACAACAAACTTATTCCAGCAATGGCTCTGTGCTTAGGAGCCCTCACCACCCTATTCACAGCTATATGCACTCTCACCCAAAATGACATTAAAAAAATTATCACTTTCTCCACTTCAAGCCAATTAGGCCGAATAATGGCAACAATTGGAATCAACCAACCCTATGTAGCATTCTTACACATCTGCACACATGCTTTTTTTTAAGACCATGCTATTCTTATGCTCCGGATCCATTAGTCACAGCCTGAACGACGAACCAGATATTCGAAACACAGGAGGCCTTTTCAAGGCTTTACCTTTCACCACAACAGCCCTTATTATCAGGTGTTTAACGTTGACAGGAATGCCTTTCCTCACCGGCTTCTATTCTAAAGACTTGATCATTGGAGCTGCTAACACGTCTTATACCAACGCCTGAGCCCTGTTGATAAGTCTAATTGCCGCCTCCCTCACAGCTGCCTGTAGTACCCACATTATCTTCTTCGCTCTATTAGAACAACCTGGCTTCTCCCCCAACCTCTATCAGTGAAAACAACCCCCTCTTAATTAACTCGATCAAATGCCTACGAATTGGAAGTGTCTGCTGGATTCATTATCTCCAACAACATCCCCCCAACCACAGTCCCCCTAATAACCATACCCTTACATCTAGAACTAACTGCCCTGCAGTAACCATCCTAGGCTTCGCATTGACACTCAAAATTAACCTTAAAACACAAAACTTAAAATTTATCCACCCCTCAAATACCCTTAAATTCTCTAATCTCTTAGGATATTTCCCCACCATCACGCATCGTCTACCTCCTTACCTAAACCTATCAATAAGCCCAAAATCAGCATCCTCTCTTTTGGGCTTAATCTGACTAGAAAACATTTTACCAAAAACCATATCCCTTATTCAACTAAAGTTCTCCATACTAATCTCAAGCCAAAAAGGCCTTATCAAACTATACTTCCTATCATTCCTTATCACTCTCACCCTTAGCATGCTTTTATTTAATTCTCATGAGTAATCTCCATAATAACCACACCACCAATAAGCAACGACCAGCCAGTAACAATCATCAACCAGGTACCATAACTCCACAATCCCCATAGCTTCCTCACTAAAAAACCAGTCACCAGTATCATAAATAACTCAGTCTCCCAACCCATTGAACTTAAACACAACTTCCACCTCCTCATCCTTTAAAACATATAATACCATCAAAAACTCTATTATCAACCCTGAAAGAAACGCCCCCAAGACAGTCTTATTAGAAACCCAAACCTCAGGATATTGCTCAGTGGCCATAGCCGTCATATAGCCAAACACAACTAATATCCCCCCCAAATGAATCAAAAACACTATCAGACCTAAAAATGAACCACCATGCAGTGGTTGAGAATCTGCCTGCCAATGCCGGGGACACGGGTTCGAGCCCTGGTCTGGGAAGATCCCACATGCCGCGGAGCGGCTGGGCCCGTGAGCCACAACTACTGAGCCTGTGCGTCTGGAGCTTGTGCTCCGCAACAAGAGAGGCTGAGACGGTGAGAGGCCCGCGCACCGCGATGAAGAGTGGCCCCCGCTTGCCGCAACTAGAGAAAGCCCTTGCACAGAAACAAAGACCCAACACAGCCAAAAATAAATAAATAAATAAATAAAATTAAAAAATAGCAATTAAAAAAAAAGCATATCTACTCTTAAAAAAAAAAGAACCACCAAAGTTCAACACGATCCCACACCCAACACCGTCACTCACAATCAACCCAGAGCCCCCATAAATAGGTGAAGGTTTTGAAGAAACACCCGCAAAACTGATCACAAAAATAACACTTAAATACAAAATATGTCATCATCATTCTCACATGGATCTAAGCCATGACCAATGACATGAAAAATCATCGTTGTCATTCAACTATAGGAACACCAATGACCAACATCCCCAAAACACACCCACTAATAACAATGCATTTATTGACCTCCCAACCCCATCAAACATCTCATCATGGGCCTTCCCTGGTGGTGCAAGTGGTTAAGAATATGCCTGCCAATGCAGGGGACACGGGTTCGATCCCTGGTCTGGGAAGATCCCACATGCCATGGGAGCAACTAAGCCCATGGGCCACAACTACTGAGCCTGTGTGCCACAACTACTGAAGCCCGTGCACCTAGAGCCTGTGCTCTGCAACAAGAGAAGCCACCACAATGAGAAGCCCGCGCACAGCAACGAAGACCCAGCACAGTCAAAAATAAATAAATAAATAAATTTTTAAAAATTTCATCATGATGAAATTTTGGCTCTCTACTAGGAATTTGCCTGATCCTGCAAATCCTAACAGGCTTATTCCTAGAATACATTACACACCAGACACAGCAACTGCTTTCTCATCAGTAGCACACATCTATCGAGATGTTAACTACGGGTGAATCATTCGATATATACATGCAAACGGAGCTTCCGTATTCTTTGTCTGCCTTACATTCACGTAGGACGTGGCCTGTATTATGGGTCCTGTGCCTTTCTAGAAACATGAAACATCAGAATTATTCTACTACTTGCAGTTATAGCTACTACATTTATAGGCTATGTACTACCATGAGGACAAATGTCATTCTGAGGGGCAACAGTCTTTACAAACCTGCTCTCAGCAATGCCATATATTGGCACCACTCTTGTCGAATGGATCTGAGGTGGCTTTTCCATAGACAAAGCAACACTCACGCCATTCTTTGCTTTTCATTTTATCCTCCCCTTCATCATCACAGTGCTAGCAGCTGTCTACCTACTATTTCTCCATGAAACAGGATCCAACAACCCCACAGGAATCCCATCTGACACAGACAAAATTCCATTCCACCCCTATCACACAATCAAAGACATCCTAGGCACTCTACTACTAATCCTAGCCTCACTAATACTAGTCCTATTTTTACCCGACTTGCTAGGAGACCCTGACAACTACACCTCAGCAAACCCACTGAACACACCACTGCATATTAAACCAGAGTGATATTTTCTATTCGCATATGCAATTCTACGATCAATCCCCAACAAACTAGGAGGAGTCTTAGCCCTATTACTCTCAATCCTAATTCTAGCATTTATCCCAATACTCCACACATCCATACAATGAAGCATAACATTCCAACCCCTTAGCCAATTCATATTTTGAGTGCTAGTGGCAGACCTACTAACACTAACATGGATTGGAGGACAACCTGTAGAACACCCCTTCATCACTGTCGGCCAACTCACATCTATTTTATACTTTCTTTTAATTCTAGTACTAATACCAGTAACTAGCATCATTGAAAACAATCTCCTGAAATGAAGAGTCTTTGTAGTATATCATATTACCCTGGTCTTGTAAACCAGAAGAGGAGAACAACACACCTCCCTAAGACTCAAGGAAGAAGCCCCAAGCTTCGCTGCCAGCACCCAAAGCTGAAATTCTACTTAAACTATTCCCTGAAATTATAAGACATTTACAGAATTGTTAAGTACTGTATCAGTATCAAAACAGCCCATTTTATCACAAACTACTATGTACATGGTGCATACTTCTATTACCACATTAATAAGTACATAAATCTTATACGTACATATTACATTATATGTATAACTGTACATTACACTATCTACCCCATGCTTATAAGCATGTACATCTTATTATTAGTATTACATAGTACATATAGATTATCAATCGTACATGGTACATTAAGTCAAATCAATTCTAGTCAACATGCATATCCTGTCCATTAGACCACGAGCTTAATCACCAGGTCACGTAAAACCATCAACCCGCTTGGCAGGTACCCCTCTTCTTGCTCCGGGCCCATAACTTGTGGGGGCTTCTATCAATGAACTTTATCAGATACCTGGTTCTTACTTCAGAGCCATCTCACCTAAAATCGCCCACTCTTTCCCCTTAAATAAGACATCTCGATGGACTAATAACTAATCAGCCCAGGCTCACACATAACTGTGATTTCATGCATTTGGTATTTTTTAATTTTTAGGGGGGATACTTGGACACAGCTATGACCTTAAAAGGTCTTAACACAGTCAAGCAAATTGTAGCTGCACTTCAATTGAAAATTATTTACCAGCATCAACAATTCATGGTGTGTAATTCAGTCAATGGTTACAGGATATAACAATATGATATGTGTATAGACGTACAACAGACACAGCATTCCACTCTCCCCTCTCCCATCTAAAACAAACACCCATCAAAACAGATTAGCCTCAAAAACACCCCCATCATACCAATAAACTACTTAGATATTCACCACCCATATAGACTGACATCTCCCCTAGATTCATCAGCCATTTTATCAAAAATTTAATACTAAATCCGACACAAACCGCACAACACAGTCATATAAATACCACCTGTACACAGCAAGTTGATGTAGCTTAAACAACCTCTAAAGCAAGGCACTGAAAATGCCTAGATGGGCTTACTAGCCCCATAAACACACAGGTTTGGTCCCAGCCTTTCTATTAATTTTTAATAGAATTACACATGCAAGTTTCTGCACTCTGCTGAGAATGCCCTCTAAATCACTAAGATTAAAAGGAGCGGGTATCAAGCGCACTATGCCAGTAGCTCACAACGCCTTGCTCGGCCACACCCCCACGGGAGACAGCAGTGATAAAAATTAAGCCATAAACGAAAGTTCAACTAAGCCATATTAATTAGGGTTGGTAAATTTCACGCCAGCCACCGCAGTCATACGACTGACCCAAGTTAATAGAAATATGGGGTAAAGCATGTAAAAGAGTAATAAAAAATAAAGTTAAATCTTAATTAAGCTGTAAAAAGCCATAATTAAAGTAAAAATAGACTACGAAAGTGACTTTAGCATACCCTGATTACACGACAGCTAAGACCCAAACTGGGGTTAGATACCCGCTTAGCTCTAATTGTCATAGCCGGAAGCGTAAAACTGATTTAACTAAAGAAATATAATAGGCAGTTTGCAGAGTCAATAATTGTGCATTCATGATGGGAGCCATTTATCTTGTATAATTGTCTCTAGTTGTATTTAGCTACCTAGATCCTAGCAACAAAAATACATACAGTTGATTTGATACAGTATAGTATAAAATCTGGAAGTTTTCCACCAGGCATGTGGGTGATCATTCATTTTAATTTAATTTTACAAATGGCCCAAATCTTTGAATTATCCTAGACTCTACTTTTTCTCTCACATCCCGTTTTTAGTCCATTATCTTGGGTTGACATCTTGAAATTCCCCTACTGGTTTTTCTTAAAGCAAAAATGTGACTACAGAATAACTGTGTCTTAAAACCCTAAACCCTAGATAATATTACCTCTACTCCAAAAACTGAGTTTATGACTGCATTTTCTGGGCTCAGTATGTGGTGAGGTTGTTTTAGATCATAAAGGAATCAGAGAGTATAGCTCTCCAACATTGCAGTGAAGGAAGTTTACACTAGATTTCCACACTGGGCTTTTAAAACTAATAAAATGGAGATAATTCAAGCTATAATAGCCATGGAAACATTTCATTCAGAAACCGCATGATAGAGAATATCTTTCTCATAAGCAAAAAAACCTAGGTGGCATATCTGAGATGGCATAAATTTCCATACATTTTGTCCTCCTGTGAAAGCTATCTTTCTGAATTTCAGTTATGTTGAAGATGTCCCTTAAATAAGATAACTTTTATGGTGTACTTATTATGCTCAAAGAGCTTTGGCAGATATTTGGAAAAATACAATAATCAATCATATATCTCAATTTTCAAGAAGCCCATGTATTTGCATTCTTTATAAAATAGAGATGCAATAAAGGCTTAGAGAATTTAAAAATATATATACATTCTACAATGATCCCAGGATAGATACTCTGAAATTAATTGTAAATTGTGCAATATGCATTTACTGGGGGCGGGGGATGATGAAAGTTCCAATTCATGATAAGATAGTGAACTAATAGCTACTGATTCCCACCCCTCAAAACCACCCTGCAGATGTCACAGAAGAGAACATTTGGTTTATCCCAGAACCTAATATTTAAGTATTCTGACCAGTTAGGTGGTGATTGGGTCCTAATATAAGTTCAGAAAATAATAGTCTGGGTAGAAAGGAATGGATAGATCCCCTTGGCAGCTCTTCTGATTATGCCCTGGTTGGATCATTTCTTGTTCCAGCTCTATCTGGTGGCAAAAAAGCATCAGGAGCAGTTCAGTGCTGACTGGAGTTACCAGAATAGCATGAAGGACTTGCTGGCTAATGAGGGGACTATAAAATTCTACATTGTGTGAATAGGGTGGCCACGATGGATTCTTCCTTATCTACCGCATGTGGGTGAATCCACCCAGGGTCTTTTTTCGAAAAGAGCAGGACCTGCAGTTGAGATATTAAGAGGTTCCCCGAAAGATAAGATTGGCTGGTAGGAGGGAAAGCGTGATGGGGAAGTGTTAGAATGATATGGAATGTCATAAACTCTACCTTAAAGCAAATTCCACCACAATCTCCGCATAGACAGAAAGGGCAAATGCTAGGACCCGGATTTTCACCTCGCCTCAGTTACCCTTCCCCCAACAACGCATTAGCCAATTCTTCCAAGGGAATATGAGTTTAAGGGACTAAATATCTAAATATCTGAGAAGCATAATACCATAAGAGAAAGACTTCCAAACAAACGATACATACATTATTTAAAAGCACATGTGAAAAAAGAAAATAACATAACCCCACTACTCTGGCCACCCTGTTCTCTCGTTGGGGAGCTCCTCAACTTCTTGACACAGAGATGATACTCAGGACCCTGTTCTAGCACCAGGGCTGATGTTTGCCCTGATTCCTTGGGGTCCACATAAAGGTAAGTGGACATTTATATGAAAGCCAAACATGGAAAGAAGCAGCAGCTATGGTAGGTAATTAAATAGCCAATCAAATAGAATTAAGGGGAAAAAAATCATAAGGAATGAAGAGGAAGTTATATACAGATAAAGGTGATACTCCATCAAGAAAACAATTGATCAGAAACATTTGGGCCAGAAAAATATAGTCGTGATATAAAAGGCAACACCTGACAGAATCCCAGGGGAAAATAAATGGATCAAAAGGTATTCTGAGATTTTAACTTATGCTTTCCAGAAACTGCAGATCAAGCAGTTGAAAAATGTTTTAGAGGATATCTATATACTGTTATACACTAATAGGTATATATTGTTGAGTAAAAACTCTTGGGGAAGATAAGTGTGTAGTATGTGACTTTCATGTAAGAATGTGGGAGAAATAATATGCGTGGGTAGCTTTTTATTTGCTTCTATTTGAAGAGAAACACTGGACGGGTAAAGACATAAATAAAAATATTAGAGGACTGGGGAGTAAAGTATACACAAAAAATATACCAAAAAATCTAATTATATATTTTAAAGTTTTGATTTTGTAGATACGTATTTTTAAAAAGAAACAGAAGTCCAGGGCTTTCCAAGTCAGCCACCTCAGATCTAAGGGGGAATGGATTCTGTGGTTTGATATTCTCTACTGTAATAGGCTTAGCAGACGCTGAGACCCAGGGTCAGGAGTGCCTATGTGTGGGCACTAATGCAGTATGTAGGGGCTGGTCCAAGATTATATGATGAAAAGAAGTCTGAGACTTGAATCAGAGTTGAGGGCAAGGATTGAGGGAAGATCCACAGATAGACCATCTCCAGGGCAGGACCCAAAAGCTATTTGTCAAAGATTTGCCAAGAGTTTAGAGCCCCTTTAATGTGGAGACTTTAAAGAACAGAGCAGAGGGAGATGAGACAGGTGCATCAACATTCTGAGAAATTGGTGCATCAAACAAAGTCTAACAGACCTATATGCAAATTAGGAGCAGGTGAGGATGTTCCAGTGGCTTTACTAGAGCTTTAATATGGGTCCATTAAGGACCAAACCAATCCAGCTTGGCTGGTGGGCTCAAGATAAATGAAAGGATCATGAAGGGAGGACTGTACGTATGAATCATGTAAGCAGGTCTTGAGGAAAATGGTACATCATTTTTCAAGTTCTAATAGTAATAGGTTAAGTTAAAAAGTGCTTTCACATTCATTCTGTCATGTGAAGCTCAGAATAACTCAAACAGCCAGAACTCCTATTTCTGTTACCACTTCTTAGATGAGAAAACTGATTTTCAAAAAAGTGAAATGGCATGCTCATGTTCATAGCTAGTAAGAGGCTGTGCAAAGAACGAATACAATTCTTATTCCCGCTCATTGCCTCTGTCATTAATTTATTCATCACTCATTTCGTGTCCATAATAAGTCAGGCACTTCTTAACAAGAAGCAATGTTTCCCCCTGAGCAGCCCACCATACCATGAGGTCCCCTCTTTCTGCTAATGCTGTATCCAAAAGGAATTTTCTTCTTCGTGTCTTTAACTGTACTACTGGCAAGAAGAAATGTGCAATCAACCCATTAAATTCAACTCCAGGGGGTTTCAAGATCTCCATGGGAGGCCAGAAAGCCCATTTATTCAGGGTCTAGTTATCTAATCCTGTGGTTTGATAACACTCCCTCACCTACACTACCTCTGTGCTCCTTAGGACCATTTCACTGGATATTAGTATCGTGAAGGAGAGGATATGGAAATGAAAAAGATGGAATTCAAATCCACCAATTTTTCTATTTGTTAGTTGCCCATAAATAAGAATGGTGAGGAGGCAGTTGGGACTAATGACAAAATGAGAAGCTTGGATTATGATGATATAAACTATTCAGCCTAACTTCCCCTCTCCCCTCACTGTCATGAATAATAAAATTGGAGCTTTCTCACAGCCACGTGCTGATTGGCCTTGGATCTTATGTTTTTCTATTCTTTTATATTAAAGATTGCAAAAGCCTTCTGCAATATACAGAACTGTTTTCATGTTAAAATCATTATTTGTTTGTTTGCTTTGCTTTAAGTTAATGGGACAGTGAGTGGGTACAGGCAAATCAGAAATTCTGGAAATGCAGTCAATCGGAGGACTAAGGTCTACTAAGCCATATTTTTGTTTAAGATGGGAAAAGAACAGAGAAACTATCATCGGGATGGAATGAGTAGATTTTTTAACTGTAAATGCAGGAAGGAATGAAATTAAAACAATTTCAAGTACACACTGCTTGTAACTGTATTCTAATGGAAGAGTCTGCAAGTTCACTTCAGATCATAACTTTCAAAATGAGTTTGTTGTTAAAATAATGAATTCCCAAGGAGACCTTGCCAGTGTTGAACAAGTTTTTTCACAGTATAATTTGATAGAAATGTTTGGAACCTGTGTCACAAATAATAGACAACTGAATTTAGAGACATCCACAAAAGCTTTATAAAAAATACTGAAGCTAATGCTTTGTTTGGTCTCTGGAAACTGTCTGGAACCTTCCACCAGTGCTCCACTAACAGTGATTCCAATGACAGCCATAAGCGATTACAGTTTTCAGAACCAGTCGTTAACTACTGGTGTCTTTAAAGAAGAAGGCAACTGTTTGAAAATGTTGGGAAGAAACTGTGGTTCCCTGACTGTGCTTCTAAACAGAAGTTCATGTTTGCCAGGCAGAAAATTGCAGCAAGGTGTTTTCGAAGTAATTCCCTCCCCTCGTATAATTCAGACTGCCTGTCAAGCTTCTCTTCTATCTTTTATCCAGCTGGCTCTGTCTTTCCTGTTCTCAACCCAATCTACTGAAAGACTGAAGAAAGAGACGAACAATGGAAAGAAAATAGGCACATCACTCCTCTTTCACTTTTTTCCCCTCTTAAGTCCGATCTCAGTTGAGCCAAATGTCATCGCACTTCAGTGTAGTGGGCAAACACGACTAGACCCATTACAGGGGGTGGACTAAGGTACGCTATTCATCACAGACAGAAAGTTAAATAAAGAAGTGCACAGGGCTTCCCTGGCGGCGCAGTGGTTGAGAATCTGCCTGCCAATGCAGGTGACACGGGTTCGAGCCCTGGTCTGGGAAGATCCCACATGCCGCGGAGCAACTGGGCCCGTGAGCCACAACTACTGAGCCTGCGCGTCTGGAGCCTGTGCTCCGCAACAGGAGAGGCCACGACAATGAGAAGCCCGCACACCGCGACGAAGAGTAGCCCCCGCTCGCCACAACTGGAGAAAGCCCTCGTACAGAAACGAAGACCCAACACAGCCAAAAATAAATAAATAAATAAATTTATATATATAAAAAAAAAGAAGTGCACAGTCTGGAAAAATCAAGATTATGCAGTATGTCTCCTTGATATATTAGGTAAATACTGAGAAGGGGGCTGCAGGTTAGAAAGAGATAAAAAGTACAGCCAATTTAACAAAACTAATCTATAAGTAACCATCTGTATTGATAGACGGAAATAGATTTCCTCCATTAATGTGACACAATAAACTCCTCACCAAGACAATTAAAATAAAACCTACTGAAATACAAGAGAACTTTGGGATCTACCACACCACCCCAAATTTTTTGCATCTCTTCAAATCGGTGCTCCACTTGACATATTTTTCATTCCTGATGGGCCAATACATGTTTGTTATATAAAGTATTTTAAATAGACTTAAGGAATAGAAGTGATCTATTAGGGTAAATTATCTTTGTTTTTTTTCTCTTCTCCCTCTCTTTTCCATACCCTATTATTTCCATCATCATCACTCTACTCTTGCCAGTAAGTTCTAAAAAATAGCTAGCTTAGAATAAATGTCATTAGTCCTTACATGATGGTCAGAGATACAAGTTGTTAGGATGTTTCTCAAAAAATGTTTATTTCAGGGTCAGATAAATTGACCTTTTCTCTTTACCCCTACATGATGACAGCTGACTGATTTTCTTTTTTTTATTCTAATAAAAGTAGACCAATGTTGACAAAAGCTTAACTAATTAGTCTCTTCAAGTACAGGACAATTTGGAATAAAATTTTATAAAATCAATCTTATATCTATTGGCTCGGTGTCACCTACCCTGATATTTCTTATAGGGATTTGCTAACTACTTTCTTAGTTCTGTGTATCGTAAGTTAACACATTTTGAATTTTGATTTTTCGTTTTTGATGAGTAGTGACATGTTTATTTTACTCAGCTGGTTGGAGACTTATTTTCTAATTATCCAATGCCTCCATCCTCTACTTTTTATTCTTTTTCTTCACCTCTCTGGCCCCCCACTCCCTCTCTTCTTTCTTCCCTTCTTTCCTCAGTTCTCTACCTCTTCTTTCTCTCTTTCCCACCCTTCCATTATCCTTTTTTTTGTTTGTTTTTTTCTTTCTATAATTATGTGATGACTTTCTACTATGTGGCCGCCACTATGCTTGATTCAAGCACAGTTCCATCCTTGAGGAGCTCAAACTAAAACAGTGTTGCAACAGGGGATTACGGAAGGGACTATGTCCCAGGTACTGTGGGAAAACCCAGAGAAAGGAAGGGGCAGCTCCTTGAAGGGGCAAAGGATAGAGTGGAATGATTGAAGATGTTTTCAATTTTTAATTTTTTAAGAGTCTATCAAAGAAATGAGGACATATTAAGCAGAAGGAAAAATAAACAAGTGTACAAAGATATAAAAATGCACGGGATGTTTATGGAATTGTGAGTAGCCATGGCAAGCTCATGCCAGAGAGGAAGTGGTAGTGTTTGCAGTAGGGGGAGCATTAGTTGTAAGGCAACATTTATTTTGTTTTTTAAAAATTTTTATTGAAATACAGTTAATTTATAATGTGTTAGTTTCAGGTGTACAGCAAAGTGATTCAGCTATATATATATATTTTTTTCAGATTCTTTTCTGCTATAGGTTATTATAAGATACTGAGTATAGTTTCCTGTGCTATACAGTAGGTCCTTGTTTGTTATCTATCTTATATATAGCAGTGTGTATATTTTAATCCCAAACTCCTAATTTATCCCTCCTCCCCTTCCCCTTTGGTAATCATGTTTCTTTTCTATGTCTGTGAGTCTACTTATGTTTGTAAATAAGTTCATTTGTATCGTTTTTTTAGACTCCACCTATAATCAATATCATATGATATTTGTCTTTGTCTGACTTGCTTCACTTAGTTCGATAATCTCTGGTCCATCCACGTTACTGAAAATGGCATTACTTCATTCTTTTTTAAATTCCATTGTGTATATATACCACATCTTGTTTAAATTTGTGGTAGGCACTGTGAATTTGATCTTGTAGGCAATTCACTCCTTTAAGGGTTTTCAAGATAGGAAATAGAGTGACTTATTCTACTTTAAAAAATCATTTTTTCATATAGTGGATTACAGACTCTTCAAAGAAATTTATAAACAAAAAAAAATATCTTATCTGTGATCCCTTCCCAAGTAATTTTATAAGCAAAGAGCCTGGAACTGTGAACCCAGGAGCATCTCCTGCCGGGGGAGTGCCGATGGTGTCACTGGACCCTCCCAAGTCAGGCTGCGGTACCCAGCGCTGCTCAAGGAGGAGATGCACTGTCTGTGCAGATTCACTGATAGCTGTTCTGGAACCTCTAGCTAGGAGTTTCTCAAAGCTCAAGTCCACTCCCTTCAGCATATAATTTGAGAGCATCCTATTTATCAAAATCTAAAATGGCAGGAGAAGGCAGGATCCACCGTAGTATTGGAATAAAGGTATTCATTCAACGCATTCTTCCATTCACCCAAAATGCCTTTGCTTCTTGAGAAAGATTTCGGTTATTTTGTTATGATTGTGATCCGTTTTCAAGTGCACTTGGGGGCAGCTCGAAACATTTGTTACTGAGTGCTGATCAATGTCATAAGAAAATTGTGGAACATCTCTTACAAAATTGCGGTCATCTTCTTTGACAGCTTTAGCAGAAAGAGTGGAAAATTGCAGAAAATCGTAAAAAAAAAAATGCAGTTAAAATGGTTTACACTTACTGACAACCTCTATCTCAAACGCTGCTATTTATCATTTATTTAATTTAATCTATGATTTTAGCTACTAGTTTAAATTTCACTTTCGATTTTCTCCCTTGTGTTAAGACTCCCTTGCCTCCTGCATCTGGCATCCCAGCAGTGAGCATATACTCATTCCTGATTACCAGGCACCTGGGCAGTTACATATTCAGGTCTCCAGCTCTAAATGGGGATGCGTGCTTATTAAAGACTGCCATTTTATGCACGTATTTTATGATTATTCTCCTTTGATTAAATTGCAAACATTCCAAACTTTTTATTGCTGACAATCTGACCTCCTTTTTAAATTAACTACAGATGTTTGGTTTATACTAATCAATAAGAACTGTTAGCTTCAATATTTGCATACAAAAAAAAAACCTTTTTAACCTATAGGAAAGTTTGAACTATTATTTGAGAGTTTTTAAAAATAATAATGCAATAGGATCAAGGCTCTGATTTTTGTAATAAAACTCCTTTCTCTTCTCTGGACTTAGAATTGTAATGGTTTTGTCCACTTATTTGCCTCAATCAAATATGACCTTGCATTACCTCTTATTTTCTTGTCTACTTGTCCAAATATTGTGTCATAAGTATTCTTACCACAAGTAAACTGTAAGCTCCCAGAAAGTATGAAATGTATACCATTTTTTTCTAGCTCCCCAAACCCCCAGAAAACCTCATATGTTACTTGGCATATTCTACGTTAAAAATGTTCCATCAGGATTAAATATTTTGAGGAGAAATTTGCCTCTACTCTTTTAGTACATTTAATACACAACTCAGGAAAGTAGATTTGCTTATTACGTTTCTTTCTTTTGTAGTTCATATTCTCATTTGCTTTGAGACTTTTCAACTTTGTGTGAGTGAGGAGGAGCCCGATTGAGGAAAAAATTATATTTTCCAGTACATAAATGGGGGTCATCTGCCTTAAAGAGTTACCTATAATGAATTTTAAATAATTGATATAATGCAGTGTAGAAAAATAGACAGAATTTGCAGCAACATGGATGGACCTAGAGATTGTCATACTGAGTGAAGTAAGTTAGAGAAAGACAAATATCATTATATATGGAGTCTAAAAAAAGGATACAAATGAACTTACTTACAAAACAGAAATAGAGTCACAGATGTAGAAAACAAACATGGTTACCGGGGGTAAGGGGGGAGGAATAAATTGGGAGATTAGGATTGACATATACACACTACTATATATAAAATAGATAACTCATAAGAACCTGCTGTATAGCACAGGGAATTCTACTCAATACTCTGTAATGACCTATATGGGAAAAGAATCTAAAAGACTGTGGATACATGTATATGTATGACTTAGTCACTTTGCTGTGCACCGGAAACTAACACAACATTGTAAATTAGCTATATGCCAATAAAAAAATTTTTAAATAAATTAAAAATAAATAAAACATTAAAAAAATAGGCAGAAACATAGGTATGTGAGAGATGATGTGAAGGTTATTATTAAAAATGGAGCAGAAGAGCCTAGAAAGAGAAGAAAAGAGAGAAAGGAAAATAATTCATTCTGGCAAGAAATGACTTCAAGGCTGACTTTTATAGGAAAGGAGTACGTTTAGAAACAAACCGGAGGAAATTGAAAGTGATCTTTGATCATTTAGAGAGTAGATGCCAACAAAATGTTCCTTCTACAGGAAGTAGTCATAGTAAGGAAAAAATCATCACCTTAACCCTAGAGCTAAAAAACTAGAACTTATAAATTATGAATACTGCCTTATAAATCAGTCAGGGATATTAGAGCACTAAGAGAACTATACAGGTGAAACAAAATATATATTGAAAAGGAGCTAATGTTACTCCTGAGAGAAAAGTCAAAACAACAACAAAAAACAGGGACTTCACTGGTGGCACGGTGGTTAAGAATTCGCCTGCCAGTGCAGGGGGCACGGGTTCGAGCCCTGGTCTGGGAAGATCCCACATGCCGGGAAGCAACTAATCCCGTGCGCCATAACTACTGATCCTGCGCTCTAGAGCCCGCGAGCCACAACTAGTGAGCCCACATGACTACAGCCCGTGCTCCGCAACAAGAGAAGCCACTGCAATGAGAAGCCTGCAATGAGAAGATGATTTGAGTTTGAATGCGTAAGTCAGTAATTCTTTTCTGCACCTATATTAAATTTATATGGGAAATAGGTGGATAGGAAATTATGTATCCTTTTCTGATCTCTGGGAAGGTTTTATAGCTATTCTTTTCGGCTGTTTCCTCATAATTTTGAATGATTCTGTATTCTCAAGATGTACTTCCCATAACCATTTATGTCAATAACTCAGGATTTTCCTGTCAAAGGTGAAATATCTGATTTTGTGAAGGCTGTTGTAACAATTGGCTAAAGATATCAACAAATGCCAAAATGTCTTGAAGACAATGGTTTCAAATAATATGTTGAATGTTATCCCAACAAGAGCAAGGGTGCAAGTGAACAAATTAATTGATGTAAGTTTAGTGCAAAAGATATAATTTTGAAATTATATGTATGCTTAGGGATATCTTAACATGTGGGAAGAGTATTTTGAAGGTGCTTTTCTTTTTTAATAATTGGATATATTTTTATTTAGTTCTGTACTGGTATGAAATGAGAAGCCCTATGATTGTACAACATCTAAAGTTCACAAAACATTCAAAAGTATCTAATAGAAACTATTTTTATCTTACAAAAATGTTTATAGTAGAAAGGTACTCTGAAAGAAGCAAAAAAAAAAAAGTACCTGTGAAAATATTTTAGCTAAAATATTTATACATTTTAATGCAAAAAATAGAATTGGATATACTTTCTGTCCAGCAGAATTTGCCCCAAAAAAAGATAATTTCTCAATTAAAAATACGATATGTAGAGAAGAGTCAATTAAATCTATCAACAGCAAAGTATGCAAGTGGAAATACAACAAACTAAAAAGTTTCTGCACACCAAAGGAAACCATCAACAAAATGAAAAGGCAACCTACGGAATGGGAGAAAATACTTGCAAATCATATATCTGATAAGGGGTTAATATCTAAAATATATAACAAACTCATGCAACTCAAGAGCAAAAAAAAAATTCAATTAAAAAATGGGCAGAGGATCTGAATGGGCATTTTTCCAAAGAAGACATTCAGATGGCCAACGGACACATAAAAAGATACTCAACATCACTAATCGTCAAGGAAATGCAAATCAAAACCACAATGAGATATCACCTCACACTTGTCAGGATAGCTATTATCAAAAAGACAATAGTTAACAAGTGTTGGAGAAAAGGGAACTGTCGTGCACTGCTGGTGGGAAAGTAAATTGGTACAGCCACTATGGAGAACAGTATGGAAGTTCCAAAGAAAATTAAAAATACTACCATACAATCCAGAAATTCCACTTCTGGGTACATATTCACAGAAAACAAAAACACTAAGTTGAAAAGATAGCTATCTGAAGCCCAATGTCCACTGCAGCATTATTTACAATAGCCAAGACATGTAAGCAACCTATGTGTCCATCAATGGATGAATAAAGGAAATGTGGTATAAATATATACAATGGAATATTATTCAGTCATAAAAAAGAAGGAACTCTTGCCATTTATGACAACACAGTTGGACATTTAGGGTATCATGCTTAGTAAAATATGTCAGAGAAAGATAAATACTATATGATCTCACTCATATGTGGAATCTAAAGAAAAAAAAAAAAGCAATTCACAGAATCAGAGAATGGATTGGTGGTTGCCATGGTTGTGGGGTATGGGTTGGGCAAAATGGGTGAAGGGAGTCAAAAGGTACAAACTGCCAGTTATACAATAAGTAAGTCATAGGAATGTAATGTATAGCATGGCGATTCTATTCTAGTTAATAATACTCTAGTGTATATTTGAAAGTTGCTAAGGCAATAGATCTTAAAAGTTCCCATCAAAAGAAAAAAATTTGTAACTATGTGTGGTGATGCAGGTAAACGACATGTGGTGATGATTTAGATACACAGGCAAATATCAAATCATTTTGTTGTATATATGAAATCAATATAATGTTATATGTCCATTAGATCTCAATAAACATTTGTAATTAAATAAAAAGAAAGTATCAACCATTTCAAAGTTTTTAACCATAAATTGCCTCCTGGAAGAAAATAGCTGACAACGTTATGAAAAAAAAATTATTCCCATCTCCTGAGGATGATGTTCTCCTGAGAAAGTACTTGGTACGTGGCAGCCCTGGGAAGTTGCCATGTTTGGCTACTCTCCTGTTCTTTTGTACTTTTAGCTAAACAGGAATGGCTTTTTCTTTCCCTACGGATCCTGCTTTGCCCCCTGGAACAGAGATGTTGTAGCCATTTGACTAGTATTCTCACTTGCATTCTACCAAGCAGCCAGCAGAGTTTACAGTCCACACGTAATCACTCCTGCAGCAGCCGCTCAATATAGCTTTTTTTTTTCCTCCCTGAGGTCTGTATGCTCCTTGCAGGCAGTTTAAGGGGGCACCACACGTAAGATGGAGTCTGCAGAGAAGGGCCCTTTTTCACCATGCTTCGCACCTCCACATTTTTGATAGCACGTAGCCTAGGCTTTGACCTGTTTATTATTTTTAATCTAATACTGAAACTCAAAAAAAATGTCCTTTTTTGGGTGACATTTATCCTAAGTTTAATTTTTTCATCTCCTATTAAAATGTCTGTCAACAAAAGATAATTTTGTCCTGACATATTCCTAAGAATGATCCTAAACCCAAGGCAGAGGACTTCTACAAAAAATATCATTCTTTCCCCTATCTTCTCACAAAATTTTACCTGGAGAACAAGAAGGTAATGGAAAGGAAAGAGGGCCTAAAGGGCTTTTTGATTGCTCTTGGGTGACAAAAGATGTGCCCCTATATGGATTACAGTTGGGTCCAAGCACTTTCCTGACTTGCAGGCAGATGAAAGATAGTATGAGGTCTCCTCAGGAAATATTGAGGTGGCAGTGGTCTGAGAGACTGATTTATCCTGGGTGGCCTGATTAAAGTTCTCCCCATTCATTTGAAGGCAGCTGTGACAAATGAAATGAATGCTAGAAGCCTGGCCTATCAGTCCCAGCTGTGAGATCATCCTCGCTTCCAAATCTCTTGGAAGAATATTCCTACCCATCTTCTCAGGATTCTGAGCCCCACGCTGTGACAAATGGCTCTACCATAGTATTAAATATAATTTTTTCTCATCACTATTTCAGCCCTTACCCTATCTGTAACTATTTGAACTCATTCCTTTCTTTACTATCAACTTAGACTTCTTACAGAGATGAACTTATGGCTATATACATGTATATGTGTTTAACTTTTTACTTTATAATTTCCATTTGCAGAGATATATATACTTAAAAGTTTAACAGAACTTCTAAAGTTCTGTAGAGCATGAGGCGATTTTCTACTTTGGACACATGGAATAAGAAAGAGGTCCTTGGAAGGGGACAAATGGAAAGAAGAGAATGCACTCAAGCCCACTAATGACGACAGGGAAGGATTGTGATTCTGCTAAGAGAGGAAGATGGGATGGGAGTGGGGACATCTAGAAAGAGTCTTCACATGTACAGATTGGACAGTAAGTAAATGGGTCCCTCTTTTCTACATATTATTCTCAATCTTATCAATAAAAGACTATACCTCACATTTATTTTTAATGCATTTTTAATCAGATTGTTTCTATAGACACAGACCCCAGAGATGTCCCTGGCTAATTAGGTCAAGTGTCCTCTTGCTTCATATGATCTATAATCGTATTACTTTATTCATACAAGTCTTCATTTTATTTTATTCATACAAATTTTGATGCTTATAAGGATTTTAATAAACCGTTCCTCTCAGTTTCAGGCTCCCATCCTAAATCTAATGGGTGGGGGGCGAGATGCTATAGGGTACAGTAATTTATCATCTTTCACTCCTGATCCAACAACATCATCCTGGGTCTTACCTCCTCCCCAGAGGTAATATGTATCTGTTCATGGGCATAGTGTAAATGTCAATGAGTATATCAGCTAGATTGTGGCATGGAGGAAAGAGTGTAATTTTCCCTCCACCAGACTAGATATGCCTAATATGGAATTAAAGATCTAACTAGATGATATGACCAAAGGAGGTCATCTAAAAGTATCCTTCACCTCAAAATCCCATCGTTTTGTCCCAAATTTTATTGGTGTCTTTTCTGGGTGGTTAATTTAAAGCTCATGTTAAATCATGTGTTGTATGGGTGTATAAGTTAAGGAAATGCTCACTAGGTGCTCTAACAGATAAACCCCCAAATATTAGTGGCTCAACACTAACAACTTATAAATGACAACTGTTCATTCCTCGCTTGTATAAGAGTCCCTGATATGTTACTGGTTGGTAAGTTTCCCACAATTGAGTAGGACCCAGGTTGGCAGATGTTCTTATCTTTATAATATGGTTTTGAAGGTTATCTTGGGGGTGTGTTCCAGACTGCAAATGGAGGGAGGGAGGGAGAGAGAGAAGAGAGGAGGAGATATTATGGGCAAGGCCTGTGAGTGGTAGATATAGTTTCTTCCTATATTCCTTTAGTCAGAACTCAGTAGCATGGCCATAACTCCCGCAACTGCATTCCCAGGAGGAAGGCAAAAAGGTTTGATAAATGTTATTTTTCTCTGCCACAATGGAAAAGGTAAAAGAGATTTGTTCATACAAATGCTACCAGAGGTAGGGTTTGCAAGAAAGTAGGTCTGGAGATAGAAGTTTTGTAGGATACTTGGGAAAGCAATCTTCTACCAAGAAAAAAATTTCCCCATCCTCCTATGACACAGCTAATGGGGAAAAACATAAAGATAATGAACAGCTAAGACAGAGGAAGAAGATGACAAAATCAAAGAGGAAGAATGGAGACAGGCACAGGAAGTTTTCCTGAGGACAACTGTTTCCACTTTGCTACGTGCTCTGTGCTCTCCCTTCTATACAGAAGGTATAAGTATCCCAAATGATGGTGAACGCCTGTGTGATAAAAGTCAATGCTTCCTAAAATGGAGAAAAAGGATCAGATTTAAGACTCGTCACTGACAAGAGCTACCAGAAACACTTAGAATGAGCCAGACACTGTTAAGTGTTTTGCTTGTATTAGTGTTTTTTAACTTTCACAACAACCTTATGAAGTACTGTAGTTCTATTTAGATCACTTCTACAAAAATTAAAATTGAAATTCAGAACTAAAGTGGCTTGTATAACATCACACACAGAAAGTACTGAAGCTGGGACTAAATCCCATGTTAGTTTTACTGCAAAACCTTGTACTTCTTTCTGGTGATATTGGGAAGACTGAAGCTATCGTACTTTAATATAATCAATAATATGATATACACCTCATTGGGAAAAGAATAGACTGTTATATATCAGAAGAAAGCTATTTGCCTTAAGAAAGAAACGTTAAAAATGTTAATAGGTTGTATTCAGTAAAAATCAAAGTACTGATTACAAGTATAGTTTATTTTGAGAAAATTTTTGAGGAAATAGAAATATTCAAGTACAATAACAAAACAAGGAAAGTTTTAGAAAAATCCAATGTATTAAAATACGTTCTACCCTTAGAAACTTGAAGTCCTTTCCCTTTGCCTGGTCACTTCTTTACAAATTTATTGTTCTTTCATTAAGGTGCTATATGAGTCCAGATTCTAACCACTCCTTTGAGTTACACATCACTGAGTATTCTTCACATTTGAGTATGATGTTCTGGTCTAACCTTCATTTGTGATCATTTGTTTCTGACTTCACTTGGTTTACAAATTTTCTGGACATTATTGCCACAGGATTAACATCTTCGTAAGCATTTCGTTAAATACTTGAGCTTGGCTGCTTCAAGAAGTGAGCACGTAGTTTTACAATGTGTTAGGCACAGATAATGCGTTTTTAATTGTGAATATACTTATAGGAGGCAAAGGAAGTATTAACTGTGTTCTCATGGGTCAGTAATTGCAAATTGAGGAAGGCTTTCCCTAATCCTCTCTTCTCATGCTATTTTATTTCTCCTGTTTTTCTCTTGTCTCTTCCCGATTCCTGGATCTGTCTCCAGCTCTCCCCTGACAGCTGTGCCAACAACTGGAAACTCAGGTAACTTTACTCCAGTGCCCCCATCCTGTTGACCTTTTCTGGCTCTTTCTCATTTCAAAAGTGGCCTACACTTAAAGCAATTAAGTTCTCTAAAAATGCATGACTATAAACACTTGCTGTGCTTTTGCTGCTTCTCAGTAGAGGAACTAATGACAATGTCTGTTGGTTTAAAGTGTGACAGGGGTATATGCAGAGAAAAGCACACATGGTAAACCTTTTCATGGTAGGTTTGCTTTTGAACTGTGCCCAGACCATCTTACAACAGCTCAGCTGGAGTAAATATCTCTTTCATAAATGTTGTCCATAATCCCTGTCTCCACCTTCACAAATTCCAACCTCTTCTCAACCTCCATTTCCACCACCCCTCTCCCCTGCCCCCAAGTCAACAAGAACTTGCTAGGTTCTTAAATCCAAAAGACACTTTTTGCTTTTCATTTTAAAATGCTCTGCAGCATTTGATACTATCATCCCCTCTTTCTGAAAACAATCACCATCAAATATTGTGCCCTACAATACTTTTTCCTTTAAAATTGTGAAATAATGAAAATTGCAAAAAAAGTTTAAATGACACTATGATGAACACCTATGAGGCCACCACCTTAACTCAAGGAAGTTAAAACTTAACAAATACAGTTCAAACTTCCCACGCATTTCCTGACTGCAAGCCTCTCCCTCTCCCTCTCTCCATTCCCCAAACCCTCAATATGGTCAATATTATCTATCTTCATTTTCTCAACTTGGATCACATTTGTATGTATCCTTAAATAATTTATACTGTTGATTTGCATTTATTTAAATTTTATATAAATGGAGCTAAACTGTATCTACAGCAGTTTTTGTTTTATTGTTACTGTTTTTTAAGTTAAATGTTGTTTGTCAGATTTATTCGTATTGCTTTGTATAGCTATAGATCACTTCTTTTTTATAGTACATTCATTGTTTAAATCTACTACTGCTGACTGCCCAAAAGACCACCAGAAAAACTTGCTAATCAAGTAAAGTTTATTAGACTTACTGTAGTAAAGCAGAAACAACACTGACAATTTTAAAAGTATTTCAGAAGGGACAAACCAGGGAGAATATTTATGCAGTTTGAAGTACTGCGCTAGGTGATTTTAAGGTGGGCCTTACAAGGAAGGAAACAGTTTGAGACTGAACAGGATTTATGGTATTATGTCTTTGGAATAAGGGTTTTGAAGATCTTGCTCAGTCTGATAGTCTTGAGATGATAGGAGAATTATTAGTTTGTAAAGTAGGCTATTTTAGATGGTGCATAGGCTTATTTCCAGGAGCAAGTATTTCTTGGAACAAGCTAACTTACTTTGCTTTTTCTCAATATTGTTTAACACAGGACCATTGTTAACATGGCTCAATTTTATTTAACTATGGGGCAGAAAAGGATTGTTTAACACAACATGATGTAATTGTGTTTAAATTCTTCCCACAAATTTTAAAAATCCATTTTCTCTGTCAACTGTTTTCAATGCTACTATGAACGATGCTATAATACCCCTTTTTAATATTAAAAAACCTAAAGTGTAATAGATGGTTATAAGGAATGTGCATTTTAGAATTTACTAGACAATGAAACTTTGCTCTACAAATACACTGCTGTAAGTTAAATTCCCACCAGAACCTTATGAGAATTCTTTGTCCACACTCTTGCCAGTACTTACACCTGTTAGATTTTTAAAATTTTCCCCAAATTTAAATGATACCATGGTTCAGGTTGCTTTTTGTAGTCACTACTTGGTTTGCTTTCTGTTGGTTGCTGTTCCTGTCTTTTATCCACTTTTCTACTGAATCTATATTTTTCTATATTGACTTTAGATGCTCTGGAGTTTTATGTAAACCATTTTTTTTTTTAATGATTATATGCATTGCAAATATTTTATCTCAGCTTTTGGCTTGTCTTTTCTTTCTCCGTTTTATATATTTAGTTTCCTATAAAGATTTTTTTTAATATAGTAAGATTCATCAATCTTTTCATTATAGCTTATAATTTTTGTCCCATTCAAGATATATTTCCCTGCTAGGAAGTCATCAAGATGTCTTCCTGTGTTATTTTTTTCTCCTCGTTTTACAGGTTGGCTTTAAACATTTAGATCTTCAATTAACCAGGAATTAATTTTTGTACTTGGTGTTAGTCAGAAACGAATTTCATTTTTTACTATACGTGGATGACTCGTTTTCACAGCATAATAGAGAACATCTTTTTCAACTTTCTATCACATATCAAACTTCCAAATATGGGTTGGTCTACTCCAGGCTCTAAATTCTATTCCACTGCACTAGTTGTCTATTCCAGAACCAATGCCATCCTTTCTTAGTGTAGTGTGATGATATTTGAGACTTGGAGAAGCAAATTTTCCTATCCAGTTCTTTTTTCTTCAAAGGTGTCTTTCCCCCCACTTTTTCTCTTCCACAGAATTATGGAGTCACCT
The DNA here is from genome assembly GCF_028021215.1 of Eschrichtius robustus. Taxonomy (NCBI): domain Eukaryota; kingdom Metazoa; phylum Chordata; class Mammalia; order Artiodactyla; family Eschrichtiidae; genus Eschrichtius; species Eschrichtius robustus. The sequence continues at coordinate 19,143,373 of NC_090844.1, read as the reverse complement.
GTCAAGCTCTACTGAAGAAACAAACCAACAAAAACAAACAAGAAACAAACTTTAAAATCCCATTGCCATTTTAATTGGAACTGTGTTGACTCTAGGTCATTTGGGGAAGAATGGGGATTTTAAAAATGATATCCAAACTTTCTATTCATGAAGATAGAATCTCTTGCTCCTTGTTTGTAGCTTTCTTAATGTTGTTGTGACTATGGAAATGCACTTCTCTGATCTCTTACTGTAGAAAGCATAGTGGATGGATGAAGGCCCTGGTTGACATCTCTCTGGATCTATCACCAAGTTCAGGCAGGTGACGTTGCACTTGTTCAAGGTTGCTCCCAGCCAGTGATGGAGCACACAGGGTACTAAATTCAGGCCCAGTCCTGCTTAATTCAAGTCTCCTCTCTGATAGGTAACTTTGACTCAGGGACTCCCCATTGGCTTGGCAGAAACTTTCTTAGGACTGCTTTGTGGTCCTCTCCTACCCAAGCCTCCTTCCTTCCCTCATTTCTTCCCCAAGTATCAAACCTACATCACAGTCGAAGGTTTACTCTCTTTCCCCTTTATCCTCCAGATGTTCCCTCTAATCAATCTATTTCATTGCTAATTACATCTAGGTGCCTGCCTCTTGCAGCACCCAAACACATTGATTTTCAAAGTTATTTCCAGACTTTTATGAGATTTTTTTAATAAACATTTAAGATTTAAAAATCATACATCTTGATTGCTATTGGGGGTAGAGAGATTGAACATAGGCACTAGCATATATCTTTGAGGACTTGCCTAATTCATGCTATTCCCTACCCAAAAGATGTAGAAAAGCAGCAGCAAGAGTACACCATGTTCAGCCACCTGTAGGTCTGTGGAACCACATTGGCCATCTTCTACCACCCCCTCATAGCTAAGACTGAGGTTGCAGGGAAAATAAAGGGAAAAGAGCAGAATTCTTGACCCCTTCCTGCAGGAAGAGACTAAGGAACAAGGAATCGCAGAGCGGCGGAGCTCAGGGACGGCACATGAACCTGGTTCTGTAAACCTGAAACTGAACAAACAGAGTTCTAGACCCAGTCTTGGCTTCTCAACCTCTCAGCTTCTGTTTGGGGATGTTGTTATAGTGAGACAGGTCCTACGGCTTCCACCTCTGAGATTTGGGAGGTGGTACTTCAACAATACCCAGCTGCCTAGACAAGAAACCATTGCCGGGTAACAGCCCAGGAGGCACCTCCTATCAATGGACCCCTAAGTAATGAAGACCACTTGCTAAGGGCTTGGTAGAGAAATAGTGGACGAGTTTATCCATAAATCCAGGAGGGAAGTCCAGAATGAGTCATCTCCTCTTCCGACAAAAGAGCCTTTAATTTGAAAACCAATCTAACCTTGAGGCAGGATGTTCTGAAACACCCTACAGGCAGAAGAGTAGAAAATCCTCTTGGAATTCAGCTGTTCCTCTGTTAGGTGAGGCTGGGACACGGCAGCAATGCCACATCCTTGGCTGCTCTGGGCACTGTGCCTACAGAGCTCCTTGCTGCAGAGTTCAGCAGCTCGTCGTGCCCCAAGGCTGAATGCTAGGACCCCAAATTGCGTGCCCTCCTTGGGGTGATTAAGCTCATCCCACTTGGATGCTGCCCTAAATGTGCAGGCTCCTAGGTCGAGAGTCATCTGTTTTCATTCCATTGTTAACATGAGTTTGAGTTTCAATAGACCCTATCCTTTTGTTTCCCTTTTGGTCCGGAAGCCTCAATCCTATTATTTACCAGCAAATATGGCGATCACTGGTCTGCTTTTCCAAGGACTGAGACAGACTAGTGATAACATTAAGTGAGGCTTCCAGTGAGCTAGAAGATGACCATCGTTCTTTATGATGATTCTTATTACATGACTATGAGAGATAAGACAGCGAGTCTAAGGAAGGTTGAGTACTTTGCCTAAGGTTACGCGTAAACTTGTAAAACGCAGAGTTCGGATTTGAACCCAGGATTCCTGGACTTCGGATTCTGTGCCCTTTCCATGGTGCATTTTCACCTACCGTGCTATGCACTTCAGTTCCCCATCTCTGTGTTCAGTCTCCAGGCTGGGTCATCTTATTGCATCTTTTTAGATGCCTCAGTGCAAAGTGTGTAATTAAACCTTGACAGCTCTCTCAGTCGGGTCCCCCCTAGGTCTCACTGCGTCCAGGGAAAACGGGGGTGTTATCCCTCACCATCTCCTACTACTCTACTTTATTGATAAATCCTCAGAAATTATAAATGTTGAGAAATCATGTTTTTTTCTATTACAAAATTTTGTTATTTCTAATCCCTTCTATCTATTTCCATTGATAAAAGCTACTGATTCTCAGATGCCATTTTTGTTATTATCTGAGAGAGTACTCAGCTAAAGAAAATGTTTTAAACTAATTTATTATATTTTCTAAGTTGTAAATTGCTTTCCATTAGCTTTAATTTATGAAAATATGCTATGAGAAGTCAGAAAATGTTGAATATGCACTGGCACCAACACTCAGGGAAGGTTATGCCTCAGCTAAGGAGATGCTTAAGTCATTTAAAGGCTTACTTCAAAGTTCAAAAATAAAATTATTACTGCAGAGCCATCAACACAGTGCTTAGATAAAGGATATGATGGGAAAGCAACGAGTGATAGTTTACATGAACAAATACCTTCTTATGGTCTATTAACGGTTCTGTGCTTGAACTAGTAGTTACTGCCATCAGCTTCTAAATGGAGCATTGTTGAGAAGCATTGGACTGTGATATTATGAATGAAGTCGCCAGTAGAATAAAGTGATTAAAGAGTTGAACTATTTTCAAATGATAGCTGGAGAGATACTACGGGATCAATGAGTTTGGTGTATAGGAAAGACAGGGAGTTGGGTGGGGAGCTCCATCCCTTTCAAATGCTGACTAGCATATGTAGAGGGTTGATATTTTGGTTGGGTCCAAATAATAAGTCACAGAACCAGAAATCAGGATGGCTGGGGTTGTGATTTTCATGGACTCTCTTAATATACACAGGGGTACATTAGGGTTGACAGGACAAGAAAACCCAGCTGACGGAAAGGGAGAGTGTGCTGACATGGACTAAATGGGACCATAAGACCCCAGCAAGCAGAGCAGAGACCCTGTAGTCCTCCAGGCCAGTGGGGGGGCGCCTGTGATAATCAGGCACTGAGAAAGACATCCAGTCATTTGGCCAGCTTATGTGGTAGAAGTAATAAGAAAGCCTCTTGTTGGAGCTACAAGGACACTCAGCATTCTCAGGAAACAGGATGGATACCAGGATTATGACTATGCTTGTCATCGGAGATCACACCTGCTGGTGGGAACTGGGTTTCCAGTGTGTTCAGTCTTATTGCAAGAACCGGCCAGACTGAGTCATTAAGTATTGAATAACAGAGCCTGTTTATTTGCTACAGCCTTCTAGAGATTATGAATAATAAACTCAGTACATCTATAACCGTGGTAATTCTGCCTGTCCACCTCTTATTTACCAATTATATTTTATTCATTTTTTGGCCCCATAGTAGCTAGATAAATGCTTGCCCAGTTTGAGTTCTTAGAAAATGCATGGTGGTGTTTTCTCTTTGAAACTAACCTATAAGGTAAGGAAGAAAATTGTTTCAGTAGCTTGTAACAGGTCCTCTTAGAGAGAAGGAAAACTATTAGGTCAATGTTTGTCGGTAGATTTAGGGGAGGAAAGTAAGACTCCTTAGTCAAGGACATATATAATGAGAAAAAGTAAGATGAAGATCTGTGATGCACAAGCAATTAATAGGCATTGGATGCTGGGTGAGAGCCTAAGAAGAATGAGAAAGAATTGAGGAAACAGGTAGGTATCTGAGAAGCAAAGGGGAAGTAAGATTGTTCAATGAGACATTCCTGATGGTAGGGGCTTCAACAACAGGGATGCTTAATATTTGGTCCTGTATTGTTAACATTATTGGGAATTTTATCTGATTCTTTGAATCCTCAGGCTTTTTGTATGTTTTATTTTGGACATAGAGGAATTCGAATGGTGTCCATAATGAGGCAATGCAGAAAAAGAAATGTACTCTTGAAACACTAAGCTGAACCCTAAATTTAACTTAGAAGAAGCAGGCATGGGAATCCCAGGTTGACCAGGTGAAGCATCAGTTCTAATTGGTTCCCTTCAGTAAATCTGAGAGGGACCTACGTCTCCCTTTGCTGGTTGGGAGGGAAATCAATTTGTTTAATGTTTGGATTTAATTTTACAGGAGTTCTCAGTTCCAGACAACAGAAGCAAAAAGAAATTCTCTACTCATCTTATCTTTCCAGTTTGTAATTCAGTATGCATTTGGCATTTAAAAATACACATATACGAAAAAAATACATATATTCGGATCTAAAAGAACTTTTGATCACTATAAAAACACGTTTACAATCCTTCAAGATAATGAATTTCTAAAATTAGCATCCTCCTGTGTACTTTCATATCCTAAAAGTCTATCTGAGACTCTAGGGGTGGGGAGCTAGAATTGCAACACCCAGGAATTATAGTGGATCTACAGAGCCCTGTCCCTTGTCCTCATTACTGTTAATAAAGTCCTCTTCAGCACTGTCTTCTGACATTGAGAAATCCTTCTTTCTAAATGACTTCTTAAATAATACCAGTCTTTAAAAATTACCCTCAGCTGCTCCTCATATTATTTTATTGATTTTAACAAGTCTGTAAGTACTTTTATTTTCACCATATACACATATGAGAAAATTGACAGTCATGGATTGACGTTTGTGTAGTTTAAACTTGTATACGGGAACCAGCACCAAACTCACATCTGACCATCAGAGAACAGGAGGAACCGGTAAGTGAGGTAGGAGCCCAGCCACCATGGTCTGTCCCCAAAACTTTCCACATAGCACTGTGCCTTATATAGGCCAAAGGTGGGCCTTGCTTAAACCATTTAAGAAAAATATGGAAATGAAAGCAGAATCGCTATTACTAACGATGCTGGCACCTGGCAATGTCATAACATGAATTATACGATAAAGCAAGGCAATTATGCCAAAATGATTAATCAGAACTACTAAGAAACTAATAATATTATCATATATTAAAAATTCATCCTACACACACGTATAATTCTATACTTGGAATTATACCAAGCCAGACTCACTCCTTGGGAATAAAATGGAAGCACATTTTCTCTGCCTCTCTCTCACCGCCTCCTCCTAGACAGCAATAATAATAAAGCTAATTTAAATGTTATTAAAACATTTACACAGCATACCCATATTTTCGTATGAGTCTAATATTATTGCGACAGTGGCACTGTAAAGTAGGAGTTGCAGGTGTACATATCTTATTTTAAAGATGAATAAATGTTACGCATAAGAAGTGTCATCACCCTGTTTAATTTCACACCACTCGTTAGGGGGTTCGTGCAGCTCAATCCAGATTTGGGGAGCTGCTCTCAGGGACCGTGGAGTAGCGGAAAGCAGGATCACTTTCAGTTTGAACGAGCCCATTACTGAGCTAAACAGATGCTTGGTATTTTGCATCACCAGCCCATCAAGCCTGCAGATAACCAGCTTCTCTCTAGCCACAATCATCATTAGATACGACTTTCCTTTCCACAGCTTTACAATGGGTCCCAGATGCTTCTTAAATCCAATTAAAAACTCCTGAGTTGGAGTTCTTTTCCTTCTAGGAATTTCCTTCAGCTCTTAGCGTTCTCCTCAGGTTGTTAAAGTTATACCCCTTCGTGGCCCTGCTTGTAAGAACCTCTTCTACACCAAAACACATTTTTCTTCTTTAGACCATAACCACTTCCCAAGAAGGGCCCAAGTTTCTTCCTTCTTTCTTTCTTGTTTTCCCAAGTCTCTGTAACTTTCCCCAACCTGACTCGGATGGTTGTGTGCTGTATCAGATGCTGGCTGACTCACTTAATTTAGTAAGTGGTTTGGATGCAGACCTTGGCAGGCTTTCTCTAGGACAGGCCAGTGTCTGTCTAGTGGCTTTTCAATAAAACCCCAGGCCTTTTCAAGGGTGAGAGAGGAAAGGAAAGGAACAGCAGAGATAAGAGAGAAATGATATCGAGAGAAAACTACTCAGTAAAGGGATTGACATTTTGGAAGGCACAGGGAAGGAGATTCAGCTGGGGAGTGTTTTGGCTTCTTCATCTGAGATTTCTGCTGTGGCTCAGGATCAGTCTGCAAATTTCTTTGTCTCCTGTCTTCTTTCTCTGGACTCCTGTGCAGGCCTGAAGCTGCTTCTATAGGGGGCAAGGTGCGTACCCCCAGGCAGCCTTGGAAATGTCCCCCTCATTATGTTTTTCAGTTTACCAGGTAATTCCTTTACCAGGTTAAACTAAACTTATTCCTACAACATTTCTCCTCCCAAAAGATCTGAGTCAATTCAAAGTTCTAGATACACAGTAAACTTTCTATTCGAATTTACAGAACACTGTCACATTTTGAACCCCAATGATCCTATGTGTGTGTGGGTCTCAGGGTCATGTCCCAATGAAAAGGGCACAGTCTAGAAAACAAAAGATACTTCAAAATCATTCCATTTCTTTACTAGTATTCACACCATCAAACACGGGAGGGCTAGTAATTATTAGGGGTATTTGAATCACTTCTGTTCTGTCAGTAATTCATGTTCACATCTACTCCTCACAAGCACGCCCTGAGTTTTAGGTAAATCGCATGCAATTACTCCCATTTATGTATTAAGGTTTGAGAATTTAGAGGTTAAATGACTTCCCTAAAGAACGTACAGCCAGCAGGAGGCAGAGCCAGTAGAGAAAGACTGGTTTTCCCTTCTAGCCCAGTACACTGACCGTATCACAGGGCTTCCTAATAAACACTAGCCTTTCCGTGAAACGACGAAAATGAAATGTCTTGTTGGTGGAGAAAACACTTGGTAAATTACGACGAATTGCTTAAGTTTTTCACCCCTATGAGAAGTGCATAATCCACAGAGAACATTATGCGTTTGTGCTTCATCTTAATGTCATATGTTTTCTCAGTGTTAAGGATTAAAAGACAATATATTGTAATTCTATTTAAAAACGAAACATACAACAAGTGGTGTTCTAGCACAGGAAATGTTTGTTCTGTTGTCACACTGTGAACCTAAGTTTATGGGTGGAGATTTCTCCCAATTGTAACTGGAGTCCACGGCCACTGGTGGGAAGTTTTTATATGCTAAATTTGCTCCCCTGAATTTCTTGGTTCCCTTACTACCTGCAATGTGGAGTGAAGCTCTGTCTTTAGGTAGAAAGTCAACTTTAGAATCTGAATATTAAGATAAAAATAATTGTCTAATAGTACCATAGTCCCAAGAGCCTTTTTTCTCCAATTAAATTGTTACCTCATTTCTTCAGCATAAGAAGTTTAAAAATATCACAAACCGACTTACCTTCTAAATCAGAAGTTTTGGTGTATAATGAAGAGGTGATTAGCAGACTTGCTATTCCTTGGATCTCTTTTCCTCTTTCCTCCTTTTTTTTTTTTTTCTTCCTTCTTTCCTTCCCTCCCTTCACTCCTTCCTTCCTCGCGTCCTTCCTTCCTTTTATACTGAACTCGCAGGTTATCCCTTTTACCCCATAATCACTCTGGCAGCTGACTTGGATATGACATATTAGTTCTCTAAGTCAGCAAGCCTTGCCTTCTTGAATAGGCCCTTATTCAGAATAACAGCTGTTTTCACTTTATTCTGCCATTGAATCTTTACAGTAGGACAATTTTATGCCATTTAATAAAAGAAAATAAATGAGCAATTTATGTCATTAATTTTATCAGTCTTTTTAGGGAAATGATGTAAGCATGAAACATCAAAGACATTTTTTGAAACAATTCAAACGTCTTCCAGTAGGTTTGATTGAACTGACTTGGCCCTAGGGAGGTTCTTAATGGATGATTAACAAATGTATTTCAATCTTTTTTTTTTTCTTTTCTCCCTAACCTAAAATTACTCTAGGCATGTAATCCTAAAGTTTTTCATTCAGGGAACCCCAAAGAGCTTTAGGGTTACAGTCAATTCTAGAGTTATTAAAAATAATATAGTAATTTCTTTTTTAAAAATTCTTTGGGTGATTGACATTTTTGTAGAAAAACCTACAGCACAATAGTTTCATACTTTATGTAACACTTTTAAAACCTGGGCCCATGTGTTTCAGTTTCAACATAGTGTTGCTTTCAGAAAGCTTGTTCAACAGCCAAAGTAGTTCAAAATAATTCCATGTTTTACTTGTATGCTTTATAAACTGGAAGAGAATCTAAATTTCTTTTTTGATGTGACCATTTTTTAAAAGTCTATATTGAATTTGTTACAATATTGCTTCTGTTTTATGTTTTGGTTTTTTGGCCATGAGGCATGTTGGGTCTTAGCTCCCTGACCAGGGATTGAACCCACACCCCATGCATTGGAAGGCGAAGTCTTAACCACTGGACTGCCAGTGAGGTCCCATTGCAATGATTAAATGTCCTCTATTCTCCGGTCCCCTTTTCTGCCTAAGACCAGTCTCAAAATCCAGAGCAACTGTTCCTTTGTTCCCTTCAAGAGATTCAATCTTATGCAATTGTGGATTGTGGCTGATGATTAAGTTTTCAAGGCAAGTGTGTTGTGTTTGTGCCTGGTCCTGGGTCTGAAGTCAGGTGGTGGCTGTTTAGGAGGGAGGATGGGTGTGAACTGGGAAAGAGAGTGAGGACAAAATGGAACCCCTATAGATGAGCTGGAACCTGCATTAGCTTCTCACTCCTCCAACTTTGATGACCCAGGTGGCATGCAGGAGAAGGTAGTAAATTCATCACAGAGCTCAACATGCACCTGGCTCAGGTGGGAGAGAAATTGCAGGAGGCTCCACGGAGAAGTTCAGGAGCTACAGGCTCTACTGTCCTGCAAACCCAGTCAGCCATCAGCACAGCACCATCTGTGTATGCTGTGTCCGTGCCCTGCTGCCCCTCAGCGACTTTCTGAGCATAAAAAGGACCATGGCTGCTGCTAAACTCTCAGTTTCTCAATCCCATGCAAAAATGTCCTTGGTGGGCCATGATAAACCAGAACAACATAGGAGAGAAAGAATCCTGGAAAGTGCAGTTCTTCCATAGCTACATGGATACAATATAAATCCAGCAGCATAGTGGAGAAGGCAGGGAGGATTTGGCCTAGATAGTATAGGGTTTTTTGTCTGTTTGTTTTTGTTTTGTGTTTGTTTTTTAGTAGGTTGGAGGAGGAGAAAGTTGGGTAATACTACCACACCAATTATTGTTGTCGTATATCACTGATTTGACACTGTTTTGTATTTTGTTTTAAAGTCTTTTTTTTTTTAACTATAGCATTATTGTGAAAGAGATAGAGATTATTGATTTTTCTTCCCCTTTTATACAAGCATTGTAATTTCTGATCTGTAGAATTGCACTTAAGAAACAAAATCTATGTAGAAGGTGATTTGCCCAGTATCTCCCCTACAAGTCTATGGGAGAGTCAGAGCATTCCTGCTTAGTTGAAAAAACAATTACTTGAGAATAGGGAAACCTGGCGTGACTTCTCTCTAAAAGCTGGGTAATCTCTGGCAATTAATCTGTCTTACTGTGCTGCAATTGTTCTATCTGAAAAAAGGGAAAATAATGTGCAAGATAATTTCTAAAATTATCAGTTTTCAATTTTAAAAAGTCTGGTTATATAAATAATACTTGTTTAGTATAAGAAATTCAAAGTTCCTAGCACAATTATCAGTGATTAGTAGAACATCTCCTGGTTAGGAAAAAAAAAAAAAAAAAAGCTACTTTCCTACTCCTGCTGCTTTATTTCTTATGACTTTGAGTTAATTTCTAGTGTTCTTTCATTTCAACCTGAAGGACACCTCTTTAGTTTTTCTTATAGGGCAGGTCCAGTAGTAAGAAACTACCATAGTTTTTGTTTATGTGGGAATGTCTTACTTTCTCCTTCATTTCTGAAGACAGTTTTGCCAGATATGGAATTCTTGGTTAATGGTTTTTTCCTTTCAGCACTTTAAACCTTGTCTTCTGGCCTCATGGTTTCTAATGAGAAATTGGCTGTTAATCTTATTGAGGATCCCTTGTACATGACAAGTTGCTACTCTCTTGCTGCTTTCAGGATTCTTTATCTTTCGACAGTCTATTATGATGTATCTTTCTGTGGGTACTTTGAATCTATCCTACTTGGATATTGTTGAATTTCTTGGATATGTATATTTGGATATTCCATCAAATTTGAGAAGTTTTGCACATTATTTCTTCAGACATTCTCCTTCCTCCCTCCCTCCCGCCTTTCTTTTCTTCCTTCTTTCCTCCCTCCCTCCCTTCCTTTTCTACTCCTTCTCCTTCTCCTCCTTTCTCTCTCTCTCATTCTCTGCTATTTCAGGGACTCCTATAATGCATTTTTTGGGCAACCTACAGGTACCTTACTTTACTTTTCTTCATGTTTTCTTCATCCTCAGACTCAATAATTTCAATTGTCCAATCTTCAAATTAGCTAATTCTTCTTTTTGTTTAAATGTACTGTTAAATCCATCAAGTGAAGTTTTCATTTTAGTAATTGTAATTTTCAGATCCAGAATTTCCGTTTGGCTTTGTAAAAAAAATTCTCTTTACTGATATTCTGATTTTGTTAGTACACTGTTTTCAGTTTCCTTTTTTTTTTTTTTTTTTAAGCATACTTTAGTGGTTATTTTAAAGACTTTGTCAAGTAAGCCCAACACCTAAACTTCCTCAGTGACTTCTTCTGTCAACTTATATTGTTCCTTTCAATGGGTCATACTTCCCTGTTTCTTTATATGCCTTGTGATTTTTTTTTTTAACTGCTGTTGTTGGACACTGGACATAAGAATATTATAATGCAGTAACTCTGAAAAGCAGATTCTCCCCCTTCCCAATGATTTGCTGGGGATTTTTCTGTTTGTTTACTTGTTTGCTGAAGGCTGTAGAGTCTATTTGTAAAGTTACTTCCCTGAACAATTTTGCAAAGACTATGTTCCTTGTTGTGGGTAGTCACTGAAGTCTCTGTTCTTTAGCTTGTGTTCAGCTAGTGTTTTTGAATGTCAGGAGCTACAGAACAACAAACAAACAGAACTCTACAAAAAAACCAAACATACCCAAACAAAAACAACAACAATAACAACAAAACCCACCTCTCCCAGCATTTGCAGATTGGCTCTGTGCTGAGGCACTCCTTCAACACTTAATCACAAAAATACACCAGTGGAGAAAATCACCTACGTTCAACAAGTAGAAGAATGTACCACAATAAATGCATTTTCAGCAGACCATTTCCAATAGTCCCAATTCCAAGGTAACAATTTTGCCTTTGCAAGTGAGAGGGCAGGGAGTCTATTATTTGGTTACTATCTGTGAGGTGAGACTTCAGGGTATGAAAAAATGCTTAAGCCCATGCTTTTGCTTATCACCATTAAAGAAAGAACAGTAGAGCCATTCTGTACTAGCACTATTTTCTAATCATGAGTTTCTCTGAGTTGGGCTTAGGAAACTTGAAAATTATGTTTTTCAGGGCTGAGATTAGATTTAGTTGAATTTCAATAGCAATCACTGGTCTTTCTGCCTGTACACCTAGACAGCAGGGCACAATCACCAGGTTCCAGGGTGAACTTGGCACTATTTTGGCATGCTCAGGGTCATCAGCCCTTTAGGGTTGAAGATGCCTCTCTCTCTCTGGTTGTAAATATTGACTCACTTCATGAAAGACTACAGAGGAGGGTTGTTGAAGCTTCCTTCTGCACTCAAGACATTGCATGCTGTTAGTTAAAATGGAATAAGTAGATATATTTACCTTTTAAACACAGTGTCCTAGGATTGTAACAAAGTAATTACTCATATTAATTTAAAATGCATAGCAAACTGAGCTCCATGCTGAAAATGACATTTTTGATCCACTAATTAGCTGGACACATATAGCAATGGTGGGCCTGTGCCTTTTCTCGTATGTCCTGCTTTCAACTAACTTTATAGTGCAGTTAAAAAAAAAAAACAAACTGTCGATACATGACCATGTCAAATAAACATGTTATTGTTAATGACCATGCTATTAGCCATGTTATTAATGACCATCTCAATATATGAGCATGTAAAACATGATGAGTTTTTCATCATGGCCAAAACATATCATGAACATTGCTATCTAACAGCTAAGTTATTGCACAGAGATCTTGAGAGCTGGATAAGATTCTTCCTTTAGAAATGTGTATGGATTGGAGATTTTGCCAACTTGGCACAAAAGAAAACTTTCCAACCCTCTCATTATTCAAAAAGTAATTACATTAAAATGAACTAAATAGATTACAAAGAAGACAAAAACTGTAATCTTGTGAAGATATAAATTGTAGCCAGTGATTGGGATGTGTTTCCATTATCACTGGCATTTGTAATCTAGAAGTTTTAAACTTCAATATATTCAATTCAATACATAAGTCATTATATTAGAAAATTCCATTTGAAAACCTAGAGAAGTTAGAATGGTTCAGATATAGACATACAGTAATTCTGAAGGTATTTTATATGTTTATCCACTGATTTTTAAATATTCCTTTTCTGTAGACAGAATTCTTAATCTCTTAAATATTCATTAAGGTGATTTTAATGAAGCAAAGTAATAAAAATCATTTTGCAGCAATTTCATAAATGTGAATGAAAATATGATGCATTATGTACTGCAAGTGACCCCGGCATCTTCAGCATGTGAACAGACTCTCACACCCCATTGTCTAATTTTACACTCTTCAATAGATGATTCTCTCCCAAAACAAAATACTTCATTCAGCCATATTGGACCAGTACCTGCAAAAATCAGATACAACTGTATTAATAAGTATAGTTTAGTGTTTATGTTTGAGTGGGACAGAGCCATTAATTTATTCACCAATTTAACAAAAAAAAATGTGTTGATCATTAGCCATATACAAGTTCTGTGCTCTGTATTAAGATTCAAACATTAACCCCCTGCCCCAGAAAATTTTATTTTCTGTCACTGTGTAAACAACTAAAATACTAAGTAATAAGAGGTGTAACAAAGGTGCATACAGAGTTCTATGAAATCATAGATTAAAGAACTATTGGTTTCCTCTAATGATTTAATAGTTTTATTTTTAAAAATAAGGAAGGAAATAAACTTTAATAATAATGGATATATGCAATGATTTAATGATCTATATGTATCTGTACAAGGCATATCTAGAACATAAGCAATCCTGGAGTTCTTTTCTTAGGTTCCAGTGTATTTCAGTTTGCATGTGTCTGGTTTACCAGACATGTTATCTATTTTTAATTAAACCAAGAGTAATATGATCAGCAAAGGGCTTATAAAATATCCTGCAAGAACACCATAGATTATTAAGTGCAAACACAAGCAAACAACAAGAAAATGGCACAGCTAACACTTATTCTTTTTGTCCAAATTCTTCCTCAGACACATTAGAAGGAAAAACGGCCCGTCAGCATAGGCTACCTAGAAGACAATTAACTAAATGAACGTAACTGCCACTTTCAAGATAAGGACATTATTTTATCAATGAATAAGAAAACAACTGTTTTTTTGAAAGGAATTCATGGCAGGAAAAGATAACTTTAAAACGAATATTTGGAAATGTTTTTCTGATATTCTCTAAAGATTTTTTAAGTGTATCACTATAAAAGTTCGTTCTTTTATACTTAAGACATTTGGGAGCAGAACCTTTGAAAAACTTCTAAATGAATGATTTCATTGGGTTTTGTTAAACATATAATATTGCAAACCTCCTAATGAATTTTCAAGAACATTTCATGTTGTCAAGAAACTGATGATTTAGCAGCAAAATTTCGATAAACACCTTTGCAAAACTGGTGGATGGTAAATAAATATCTTAATACTGTAAGCATAATCAACAATGCATTTTTTCCATTTGAATCAATATGATGTTAAAAGGTTCTCTTTCAGTCACAAGAGCTATATAAAGCATATTTAGAAACGTCTTCAAGACTTAGAAACATACCTTTGTGTAGTTCTAAAAGTTAAATGAAGACTTGTTTTTCACAGAGGCATAAATAATGGCACATATAATTACATTATTAACTGATTTTTCAAATATTATGTCAGTTCAAGAAATAAAAAATAACATGTGCATGGTTAATAATGTGCATAATTGTATAGCAGTATGTGCCTATAATATATGAATAAATTTCCAAGATATTGGAAATTTTGTAATCACAATGTGGATAACATTTGACTGAACCTTAAAAAAACGGAGGTTTTCCGTGTATGGAAAAGAAGTCATTCCATATGGTGGGGGCAGCATGAAAATACTTGATGTATTAGAACAGTTAATGGTCTCCTGGCATCTAAAACACAAAGTATATTAATGAGGGGAGGAGGACTCTTTGGGAAGGTTGGATAGAAAGCTGGGACCATGCTATAAACATTTTTGAATTTTATGTTGCGAGTCACCAAAAGAAATATCATCAGAACTATATTTTAGAATTGTATGTTTGCCAGAAATGTGGAAGCTGGATTGAAGAAGAAAAAATCTATCAGCTAAAAGAACAGTTAATAGGATGTTTATATAGATATTTTCTGTGAAGACATGTTTTTATTTACCCTTAGAACTAGGAAATTTTGATTTCCACATAGAAAATAAATAGGTTCATTCACTTAGTTTTTGAATAATTTGTACCTTCACCAGAAATATCCAAATACAAGACAAGTTATATTTAGGTTTACATTATCAAGGTAACTGGAAATATTGTATTTTTCATTTCATATAATAGTAATTAAATCAATAGAATCCAAACAATGTTTCTATTAGACAAGCAAAGGTTTTCCTGGGCTGACCAATTATAAGAGTAGTAACCTGGACAGCTCAAGTGTTTTCTGAAATGTTTATAAGAGTATTAAGACTTTTCAACTTGAAATTTTAAGGCAGATAAAAAGGAAAAGATTAGGGGAATATGATCTCAAAGTCAGAAACCTTGCCAGGAATACTTTTTGGTTTCCAAACTGCTCTTACTAGGCATAGCATGGTCTCTTTTCTGTTTGTGTTTGTATGTATTAGCATGTTTGTGTATGTATGTATGAGCATGTTTGTGTATGCGTGTTTATTTTAAATATATAAAGTCTATCAGAACTTTTTGGAAGTTGCTCCAAAGGGCTATTCAAAAACATAGGCAAGGACTTCCCTGGTGGATCACTGGTTAAGAATCTGCCTGCCAATGCAGGGGACATGGGTTCGAGCCCTGGTCTGGGAAAATCCCATATGCCAGGGAGCAACTAAGCCTGTTTGCCACACCTACTGACTCTGCGCTCTAGAGCCCACGAGTCACAACTACTGAGCCCATGTGCCACAACTACTGAAGCCTGCATGCCTAGAGCCTGTGCTCCACAACAAGAGAAGCCACTGCAGTGAGAAGCCTGTGTACCACAACGAAGAGCAGTCCCCACTCGCCACAACTAGAGAAAGCCTGTGCATAGCAGTGAAGACCCAACACAGCTAAATAAATAAATAAATAAATAAAACCTTCATTAAAAAAACATAGGCAAATAATAACAATTGCACAAATAATAAAACTACTTCCATTTTAACATGTAAAGGAACCAAAACAGTGGGACATTTATATATTATATTTATTGCATTTATGAACATTTATAAATTGTATAAACAAACATAAGTAAAACTTTTGGTGAAAGCCATGGCTCTGTTGTGTTTGGGAGCATGAGAACAGTATGGTTCCATGGCTTCTGTACCCAGGGGACAGTGATGCTTTCACTCTACATTTTGTAGATCCAGTCACCAGATTTATGTCTCAGCACTGCAGAATTTTTACAATCCAGGAAAAGAGAATTAAGGGTGAGAATCCTCTCAATGTCTGAAGTATCCAGAAGGGCATCCCCATAGGGGAAGCACAAGATAGATATTATTCAGTCAATGTGCTGACATGTGAGCACAAGTTTTTAGAAACCATAGTAGAGGAAATCATGAATATTAGAATACCAAAGCTGTAGTAATAACAATGAACATTTAAGCCCACTTTTTTAAAGAATTTACCATGGGGCAGAAAATATTCAAAGTACTTTTGAGTTGTTATCTCACTGAATTCTCAAACAACCTTAAAAAGTTAATAAATGCTATTATAGTGTCATTTTACTGTTGAGGAAAGTGAAAATCAGAGAGAAAAAGTAACTCCACCCAAGGTCACATAACTAATGCCTAATGGAGCCAGTATTCCCACCCTGGGTCTGCCTAGTGTCAGTGACTTTAATCAAAGATTTACTGCAATCCCCTGCATTATTAGATTTGGTCATTTAACAAATCTCTTTTGAGTGCCTATGTGAGTGAACAAAAATCAGAATCCATTCTCTCTTGGACTGAGAGATGCAGCAACTGAGGTAACATATGTAATTAGTGGCAAAGCTGATTCTTGTATTTAGAACCCCTAACTCATATTTCAGTGCTTTTCTCACCAAGAACATATGGATGTGATAAATATATTGTATTATTCAGTAACTCTGGTCTTATGCTATGTGGAAAAGATTCAGACACAGTGAACATGCTAGGTCTTTTCACATATAATTTTAAAAATTTACTTCTAATAACTTTGTAAAATATTGGCAATTATTTCCATTTCACAGGTAAATAAACTGAGACTCAGAAAGGATGCATGAGTTTCTCAAAACAACAGAGAGAATAGAGCCAAGCAACAGAACATGATGACATTTAAAACTTAGAGCTATTCATTGACTACAAAGAAGCCCAGATAGTTATAAAAATAATTTTCAAGGGTTTGCTGTTTTATTTTTATATTAATATATTTGGGACTATCGAGCCTAAGAAAAAAAATTATTTAATACTCATGTCCCATCTCCTTCCAAACTGTTTTCTGCATTAAAAATTAATGCCAAGGTAGCATAAAATGCATAAAATTTTATCTTCATGCGCACCTCAAAGATTAAAAAAGAGCACTCTGGGTTTTTGTTTTTGGATCAATGTTAAAAATGAAATGGGAATCAGAATAGAGAATGGGTAAACTTAGACTATAGTTCTGGATTCTAGTTTTGTGGTTCTGGAGAAGCCACTTATTTCCCCTGTTTTATTATATAGGCAGAATAGAGAGGTGGGGTCAAAAGAGCTCTAAGATTTCATTTCCCTTTAAAATTCTGTGATTCCAAGACTCTGAAGAAGCAAGCTCTTTAGAAATGAAGTTCTTAAGATTAAAGAACTTAGGACAGTCTGCCTAGTGGAGAGACAGGGTGAGGGATGGATGTTGAGCGCTCTCTGCAGGACTGCCACAACAGCTATGTAAATGGGGCACGTTTTGTGCCACTTCTGTCAGCTTTACTTAATTTTATATGAAAAGTGGGGCTGTAATATCTATTTCTCACAGGCGCTGTAAGTACTGAATGATATCATGTAGTAAACACATGATAAACATTATTATTCCATACTCAGTATTTATTGCCTTTGTTACTGTAAGTAACAGAACAGACATGTTAAGAACCCTATTATAACGGCTCTATATCAGGTTCCATAATACCCAACATCTAAACATTTACATTTCAAAACTTTCAGTGCGCAGGGAGCAGTACATAAGAATTGGAGTTCTGACCTATTGATATATTTTATTCATCTTTGAGATTGTTTTTACTTCCAATCACTAATAGATAGTTCAGAGATGCAGAGTTATATTTTTGATCTCCTTCAGTTTATTCTTGTAATTTTTTAAAAATTCCACTCAGAAAATTGATTATGGAATGTGAAAGGGGTAATGAATAAAAGATAGCCTTTATGTTTAGAATTTTCTTTTGTTTCTGCTTTTAAGTTTAGAGCTTCAGCACCAACTCCTTTAAATTTAGGAGAAGATGAGATAGCTGCTCCAGATGCAGCTCTTACTTCCTGCATCAGCCGACAGGCTCAGATATGCCTGGAACAAATTCCCGGACTACCACTGTCGTCTGACAAAGCTCATCCAAGTTTGCTACAGGGAGACCACCAGGATGAGAGATTGGAAAGCTTGCATAGGGAGAGAAGAGGTTCGCTCCCCCTTCCCTGCCCCTTGCAATGGCAAGCACCAGAAGCTTCTCAGTGCTTCCTTAATTCAACCTTTTTGTCTGCACAGGAAAAAGAAAGAACATTCCACTTTATGCAAATGGTGCAACCAGATGAAAGAACCCATTTAAAGGAGTGTGCTTTAAGCTTTGTTCCTATAAATCATTTTCTTTGTAACTGCAAAACTCATTGTTCTTAAAGCTAATAAGGATTATCTCTGGTAAGCCAGGTTTGCTATTTTAAAATGAGAAGAAAGAAGAAAGAAAAAAAAAGGAGAAGGTGAAACTGTGTCCAGAAAATTGTATTCTTTCCTTAATGGAAGGACAGATACAAAGGAGATAAACTTTTTTCTTCTTGTTTCAATTTTGATAGTAATGCAAAATATAGTATTAATCTGATTCCTCTTACTTTCCTATGAGAATGACACATAATTAAAACTCTAGTGCATTCCTCCTCCTCTCTACCCCTCCACTCATATTTCTAAGTTTCCTTTCCAGTCTCTGTTCTGCATTCAAAATTGCTTTTTCTTTTCCTCCTGAGTAAAACTGTAAATTTAAGGTGGAGGAGTGGAAAAAGGAGGAGTTGAAACAGCTTTACATGAAAAGGTGGTTTACCATGACTAATCCAACATCAGTTTACGATGCAAGCCTGTTTCTTAAAATACAGTGTACAATGAAGCAGATCATGAAATTTATTTTTTAGATTCTTTTTCTCCAGAACAAATCACCTCAGTTCTATTCTTTCTCCCAGCTCATCTTGCTTTATTATTTTAAAATTCTCATCATCATTCTTCAATTTTTTTGGGACTGAACTCTATGCAGAGAGCTAAAACAGAGCTGGATGTGTGTGGAGCAGAGTGGGAAGATTAGGAGAGAAGGTTACACAGAACGCTTCTTAAATCACACCTGTGTACTGTGGGAAAAACCACATTCAACTTTACCACCCTTGGAACATCGTGAATATCGCTCTACAGTATAACACGGATCTGACTTTTCTACCATTCAACGAGGATGGCAAATAAACTTGTAATTTTACAGTTGGCAGTGCCGCTACCAGTGATCTCTGTCACTCTTGAGCAATGCTATGAGTCCGGCTTCGTAACGGGCACTTCCTATACGCACCTCATTTCAGATTAAAATAAATCTGCTGGGTTGTTATTATTATTCTCATAAAATTGAAAGTCTGAGATGTATCAGAGCTAAGGTTTCAACTCCTTTCTAAGTCCTTAGTTTATATTATAAAACTTTTAGTCTTTCCAGTTCACTTTGGTAGGTATTTGAGAATGTGAGAGGAAAAACAAAATTCTGATATACCTCATTGTTTTATTATAATAAAACTCTAGTCTAATGTATAGGCTCACCAGCTACCATAAATACAAAGCCTCATAGAAAATGGATGCTCATCTTAGAGAAGTAGTCAGTTACCCGAAGAAAACTTGAGAGAATCGTCTCCATGTAGCCAAATGACTCATTTCACATGAGACTAAACTCTATTGCTTCTTATATAAATAATGAGTTTTCTTTTTTTTTGGCCAGTGTTTCAGAATATGTATTTTATTCCTTTCTTACCAGTGCTTTAGACTAGAAATCCCTAGAGGTATAAGCAAGAATGAATAAAAGCTGTGGGGAAAAGAATATTTTACTTGTGAGACTAGGCCTGCAAGTTAATGGAATCTTAAGATAATAGTCTCCAATTGTGTGTTTACCATCTAGGTTTAGAACCTCAACGGAAGAACAGCTTTGAAATCTATGGCAAGGCTTCATATTCGTAAATAGGACAGAGCCATTTATTTAAAATACGTAATTGTATAAAACATTTCAAATACAATCTGTGGTGGGAAAGTGAATAAGACGTCTCATTCACTTTCCCACCACAGATTGTATTTGAAATGTTTTATACAATTACGTATTTTAAATAAATGGCCTTTCATGCTATGGATCTTAGTTACCATAGAAATGGATTCTTTCCTCATAGAACATTGTAGAAAACTCAGATTGGCAGTTTAGTCTTCCTAAACAATTCACTGATTCATTTGATTTTCTAGTGACTAAGAGTTAGGGAATTTTTTCTTTTCCCCTTCTGTGGGGGAAAAAAAAATCCAGCTTATTGCTGTTTAAAACAAGTCATTTAGGAGGTAAATTTTACAGGTGCAAAGATGATTTTGGTCCGACACTTTTCAAGATGGGGAAGAAGTTCTGAAAGTGTAGTAGAAATGGAAAATTTGGAAATTCCAAAGATCTATTGGATGATGGCAAATTATGGATATTTTCTATTTCCTTTGTTTCTTCTATTCAAAACTCTAAGGCACAAATTAAAAACTGACAGCTGGGGGCTTCCCTGGTGGCGCAGTGGTTGAGAATCTGCCTCCCAATGCAGGGAACACGGGTTCGAGCCCTGGTCTGGGAAGATCCCACATGCCACGGAGCAGCTGGGCCCGTGAGCCACAAGTACTGAGCCTGCGCGTCTGGAGCCTGTGCTCTGCAAGGGGAGAGGCAGCGATAGTGAGAGGCCCGCGCACCGCGATGAAGAGTGGCCCCCGCTCACCGCAACTAGAGAAAGCCCTCGCACAGAAACGAAGACCCAACACAGCCATAAAAAAAAATAAATAAATAAATAAACCAAAACAAAAAAGCCCTGACAGCTGGGGGCTTGAACCTGGGTGCAGAAACTTTCAACACCACCACTCTCTTCCGTCTTGTGCTTAGCCTCTTTATGAAATTAAATCACGTTTCTGGTCTCTAAAGACTTGAGAACCTGGATTCCCTGCTAAAATTCATCTCTTAAATTTGATAAAATGGGGCTTCCCTGGTGGCGCAGTGGTTGAGAGTCTGCCTGCCAATGCAGGGGACACGGGTTCGAGCCCTGGTCTGGGAGGATCCCACGTGCCGCGGGGCGGCTGGGCCTGTGAGCCACAATCGCTGGGCCTGCGCGTCTGGAGCCTGTGCCCCGCAACGACAGGGGCCGCGATGGTGAGAGGCCCGCGCACCGCGATGAAGAGGGGCCCCCACTTGCCGTAGCGGGAGAGAGCCCTCGCACAGAAACGAAGACCCAACACAGCTAAAAAAATAATAATAATAAAAATAAATAAATAAACAAATAAATTTAAAAAAATTGATAAAATGAATTATTTTCATAAAGGAATAAAGGATATTGTGATCTATTATTAATACTATTTACGTGTTTAGCACAATGCCTGACACATTGTTATTACTCAATAAACTGTAGCATAATAGTACTTAACAATATGTTTTATGAATTTAAGAAGCCTATCTTATCTTGTTTAGTCTTTTGACATGATAATTTGACATACTCTACTATTTTATCATCATACACAAGATTATCTGGTAATACTGCTATTTTATCTCTATTATTTTGCATACAATTTCCTATTGCCCATATCGATCTAGAAGAATAACACAAAATCAAGATGGTCAAATCTTTTTTTTTTTTTGGTCAACATCAACTTCAGAGATACCAATTATCTATCACATATGGACAGCAGAATAAATAAAGAGGAAATGTTGACTTTAAAGTTCTAGTTTACCTATATATGGCTACTTTTTTCTAATCTGTCCTTCAGAATTGAAGCACTTATATATGTTTAATTATACATAAAACCTATTATTAGGTGCCAATTTAGAAAAAAAAATGAGGTAATAAAAATATCATGGGTAAACATTCATTTTGTCTCCAGCAAATTTTCTTCCTAGCTCTTTCAATACATTCATATAACAAATTACTGAGTCATCCAGATGAAAATACACAGATATACATGCAGCAAAAAAATTATTCAATTCGACCTCAAATAAAGGGGAAAGTAACCTTTCTCTTCCCTTATTTCTCATCAAGTTCCTTAAAGGAGAAGTCACAATTAGTAGGCATAGAGAACCCGTAAAATCGTCTTTCTCTTTCATGGTTTTTCACTGTCCTTTCAGAATACAGGTGCTCCATCATGGACTAAGGTTTGGGAAGTAAATGCAGAAGCTGGTACCCACCACCCACCCTCCAGTTCCGCAGAAGAGAGAATGAGGGAGCACGTGGAATTGCCCAGCTGTCCACAAGATCCAGGTATGTAAATGACTTTCCCAGGATGTCATGCCTTGTCTATATAATTCACTGGTTCCTGTTGTTCTGCTTTACCAGTAATTTTCCATATTTTCCTCTATTGTCCAACTAACTGATTGAGTCTAAATGAAATTTAGACATTAAATGTTGTCTGAGAGCATCTTTTTCTTTTTTTTAAATCTCTATCTTTTCATTTCTACTTTCTAGGAAAGGCCTTAGAAAAAGAATCCTGCTTCCTCTTCTATATGTTCCTGTCTCTACTTGATTGTACGTACTGGAGAATGCCTACATTTCATTAAAAAAAAAAAAAAAAAAAATTACCTTGTCCAAAATAAGCTCCCTTATGCACATTTCGAGCACCTTGGTATCCCAAACTCCTACAGATGACCTGTCCTCCACGCAATTCCCAGCGGTCGTCACAAACTGTACCCCACTGGCCATCATGGAAAATTTCCACTCTGCCTTCGTGAGGGCCGCTACCACCAACCAGTCGAACTGTCTTAGATGGCGCTGTCACAGAAACAAGCAGGGCTTAATTTTACATATATGTACGTATTGCTTTTTGCTTTAAAAAAAAAAAAAAAGCATTTGAGCACATTTTTCCAGCAAGTTCAATTATTGGAATAAATATTAAACTTTCTAGCACCACCTATTGGTAAAGAGTTTAATTGCAAACATTGTACATATTGGTCAGATCTGAAGAGTAAATCTACTCTTTCTTTTTTATAAGTTACATCTATGAAAACACTGCAATGATTTTGTTCCAGTGACTTTAAAATTTTACAGCTACAAGTCTGTGAATGTTATAGAGATTTTACATAATATTTTAAAAAATTTTAACAAAGTGATTGCTTTCTTGACACACTAACACACAAACTGGAACATACATCCAGTGACTTTCAGTGATACAGGAGGTTGAGGAGAAGATATTTTATAATATCATAAACATAAAAATAGACCAAACACCCTGTTCTTTACCAAGAAAAACAAGGTAACTATAATGACAAAATCAATTTAGAAACAGCAAAGATATTCCTTGATATAAGCCCCCTGGATTTTGTCTCAAAGTGTTTTCCTTGTTTTGAAAAAGGATGAGATAGAAATCAGACAACTTTCATTTATTTTGAGAAATCGCTAAAGCAGTAAACTTTGGGAAGAAATATACCATGTTTACAACAAAGTAATTTTGTTCTGCAATGCCTAAGTAATCAAAATTGCCATATATACAGTAAACTTTTATAAAACTTTGATCATGTGCAGTGATTTACATATATATGAAATGTCTCTTTCCCATTTTTAAAACCAACATACACATTTTGAACCTAAGAACAGATAATGTGTGTAAGTAGTATCACAAAAAATTTCACTTAGAGTTAGAAAATTTCTTTAAACAGCCTGAACTATTCTAGTAAGTATTTGTTAAAAAATTATTTGGCTGAAGAACAGAAAAAGGCAAAGACAGAAAATAATTTTTAAAATTTACTTAGTGCTAAATAAAATAAAAATATCCTCCAATAATTAGAAAAGCCAGTGAATAAACACAGTTCTATTTAAATATATCTTTTCAAATATGAGTTTGAAGAACACCATAATATAAAAAAGCAAGATGTAATTGTTACAACAGAAATATCTCTGTAATGTGAAAATGGAGTTTTAGTGTATGGGTTTTCAGAACTCAGTTAACTAAAGAAATAGTAACTTTTGTTTTCTAATTTGAGTAAATTTTGTTGGAACAGTAATCCAACAACATGTAAAAAAATAAATAAATAAACAATTTCCTACAAGCCTGACTGAGCCACTCAGAAACATGAAAAGCAAACATGTATTAACATGTAGTATTACAATTATAATTATTTTCTTGATTCATCCAAAGTATAATTCAGTGCTAAATACTGAATTAATGTAATAATGTCCAGGTGCATAAGCCCTTCCTCACTTAATAAACATGAGTTACAAACATTAAAAACATTTTTAAGAAGGAAAATAATTTGCTATTGCAGTA
This sequence comes from Eschrichtius robustus, assembly GCF_028021215.1. Classification (NCBI taxonomy): domain Eukaryota; kingdom Metazoa; phylum Chordata; class Mammalia; order Artiodactyla; family Eschrichtiidae; genus Eschrichtius; species Eschrichtius robustus. Next base: position 19,119,308 of record NC_090844.1, on the reverse strand, counting down.
TTCAAACTTCCAATTACTAAGTAAAATACCTGGGTGATCCAATCATTCACTGTAAATGCCTAAGAACATAGGAAATAATAATCCAGGAATAGATTGTGTAGTTTTAAAACATTAGAGTCATGTAATAGTAACTAGTGCCACTCCCAAATGTTTATTTTTACAGAAGTCACCAAGGTGGACCGGTCTGGTGGCAGGATCTGATCAGAAACCTCACATATTCCAAAACCCAATTTTTGTAGGTTTAGAGGATTTATCTCTTAGTGGCAGACTAATGTTAAACAGACTCTCAGGACTAAATGTCAATTCAATTTACAACCAGAAATGTAATTGCCTCAAAAACGGGAATATCTTTAACTACTTGACAAGGCCATTTTCTCTCTGTGGGCAATCTGCACAAGAAGTCAAATCACAATCAGTGAATTATTCGTTTAATTAATTTATTAATTTACAATGAGACATAGCTATGAGATTTTGCCTCTGGGTTTGGCCAGTGCTCTTTGCTTAACACATTTTTCTTTATATATGTTAATATATTCCATCAGGTTAGGTGGTTTGACATATCTCTGCTCTGATTCACTGCAGTTTAACTTTCTAAAGGCAATCTTACTATTCTTATTCCCTAGATTTGGAGGAAAGTGTAGAGTACTGATAATTTCTATATATTTTTAAAAGTCTGTGTGTAAAATTAAAATATATAAAATATTTATTACACAAATAGCTCATTCATATTTTTATAAGATACCAGACAAAAAATAAATAAGAGTAGATAATTTACAAAGGTTTTCTAATCTAATCTGAGAAAATAACTTCAAATATAGTGAAAGTGAACAAGTTCAGTAGTTATTATTGTTTTGTTTATTGAAGGCTTATTTTTAAAGGAGGAAGTAAAACATATATTAAATATCTCTGAATAGAGGAATAGCTAAATTAATTATAGTATACATTAGATGGATAGTTTTAGACTCATTAAACATTCCTGTCAAAAGAATCATATAGAAAATAGAGAAAAATGATAATATAAAATTTAAGTGACTATATTAACATTAATGTTTCATTTTAATATGCAAAAAAAAAATTGATATATAAAAAGATTAGAAGGAAGTATCCAAGCATACTGACAGTGATTTTGTACAGGGGACAGAAATTGAATAGAAAATCTTTTTCTTATTTTCTGAAATTATATTATTTTTAAAACTAAGATTAATTTAATTAAATAAGTGGTGGCCAGATGGTCACTAATGTCCTTACTGTTTTAAAGGGTCTATGATTCAAGTTAAGCTGAAATTCCTAAAATTGAGGGAAAGCACAAGCTCAGAATGAGAGATATAGTATAATGTCATTTATATAAAACACAGAAAATACCATCTATCATTTATGTAAACATAGATATGTAGTAAATATATAAAAACATGAATAGAAAGAAACATGTAAACTCCATGATAGAAGTTTAACCTGGAAAAGCAAGGGAAGCAGGCATAAATGGGGCTTCATCTGTGCTAGTTAACATGATATTTCTTAAAAGAGAAATATGTGTAGTCTGTATGGTAAAAGGACAACACCTCTAAAATGCGGGTGGTGTGTACATGACTATGTATTAGCTATCTGTTGTAAATGTTCTTCCTTCTTTTCTTTATATTTGAAATCTATTTTATTTAAAGAAGAAATCCATTTTATTTAAAGTCCCATGTTCACAGGGACACTGATGGAGCCATCTATGGGTCCAAAATAAATTATAAAAGTGCTTCATATACAAGTCTTTTCTTGAAAGTTAGGAAAAAATATTATGAATCTACTATACTTGAGACAGGAGGAGGTCAGGGCACAACCTTTAAAAGAATGACATAGCCATAGAAGACACAACAAACTGGTTAGAACAACTAGGTCCAAGATGGCGGACAGGTTGACTTCCACTAGACCTTGAGCCTCATTCTACACTCATTGTAATACATCAGCATACTAAATGACATACCCACAGGCACCATGACGGTTCTGAGGCCAACCATAAAAGGCCAAAAAGTAGGCGATGACCCAATTCCTGGAAATCTCCACTCCATCCCCAAAACAGTTGGAATAATCCTCCCACTCATTAGCCTATGAAATTGCCCAGCCTATAAAAACTAACCACCCATATTTTGGGGACTCTTGCCTTCTGAGATGCCCTATACACTGTCTATGAAGTGTGTATCTCCCTGAATAAAACTTCTTTTACTTTACTCTGGCTCACTCTTGCATTCTTTCCTGCGCAAAGCCAAGAACCCACACTTGGTGGCCGTCCCAGCGACTCATGCGAGACCTGGGACGTGACCATCCTCTCGTGCCCCACTTCCTTTCCTGCAACAAGCTCTAGTAGACAAAATTTTAACTTGAAAAGCGAAGTCAGGAAGAATGTGGACTATGGGGTGTCTTTGCATTGTGTCTATCACTGCTACTTGAGTGGAAGTAAAGAACTGAGGTTAAAATGTAAAATGACTTTTGAGGAGTGTAGCCATTTCATTTCAATTATTATCACATTGTTTACCTCATGGTCATGCTTTCTTTGTTTTGTATCATTTATTGGAATTAGGATTTAGGGTTAAATTTATTACTCAATAGTAATTACTATATTTGAGTTTCAAATGTAACAAAATTTTTTTTTAAAAAGTCTGGTTGCAAGTTGACCCAGAAGTCCTTGCAATATGGCAAAATTCCTCTAGAAAGGGAACTGATTTTTTAATTTAAGATAATTAGCTTAATGAGGTATTTAGCTATGAAAGGCACATCCTGGTGTGAAATATAACTCATTTTATGGCAAGACAAGAAAAATTGAAACATAAAAAAATTTTCTCTGCCCTTTGGATTCCACTCTCCCTTCTACTGTGCATCGTGTATCTGCCTTATGCATCGACCAGACCTCCCCCATCAGCAGAAATACCTGCTCAACCATAAAGAACAACATTCTTCTAGCATTAGCAAGACAACTTCTTCAAAGATAACATTCCTTCTTGATCTTGTACGGGATCACATGACTTACCACGATGACCCTTAGATCTGGGTCATGTAAACTGTCAATAATACATCATTTGATGTACAGCCCTCTGTCTCAAAAAACTTATGTAACTGTGCCTTGACTTCTAATGGGCGGAACAGTTCTCAGACCTGAGATGCTCTTGCTGAGTTATAATCCTCAAATTTGGCCCGAATAAAATTTTCCATTTCTTTCTTAGATTGACTGATTATTATTATTTTTTTTTTACACTGGATATCAGATGTTTGGAGAAATAGGTTGAATTTCTTGGAAAAATAATTTAACAGATTTTGAATCTCACTCCAGAAGTCAAAGAAAACAAGTATTTTGGAAGTCCCCAAACAGGGTAAAGAGGAGAAACCAGAGGGAGAAGATTTCAGTGGAGCAGGGGTATGCAAGGTATTTTGATGGCAGGGGAGAGACTGCGGAGAGCGGCCAGTGAGGAAAATTTGGAGTCTAATCTAGCCAGGAATTTCGACACAGTAAACTCTAAGGTTCAACTTGAAAGTTGTAGACTCTTCTGCTCACATTTTCCTGTTATGAATCAGTCTTCAGTAAAATTCTCTTAGATCCCCAGGTGGAGCTAGGGAACATCCTCAAATGAAGGGAGAGGTGTGGCGCTCACTGTTGGAATGAGTGACATGGGGGGAACGGAGCGACCACAGATGCATAGGCATGTGAGTTTCCTAGGGCTACGATATTAAATGGTCACAATTTGTGCAGCTTAAAACAACAGAAATTTATTCTCACAGTTCTGGAGGGCAGAAGTCTGAAATCAAGATGTCCACAGGGCTGTTTTCTCTTTGAAGCCTCTGGGGAGAAATCCTTCCTTGTCTTGTCTTAGGTTCTCATGACTCCGGCCAGTCTCAGTGTTCTCTGGCTTGTAACCAAATCACTCTAATCCTTGCCTCTGCCTCCAGGTTTTCACCGCGTCTCTGTGGCCTCCTCTTCTTATAAAAATGCCAGTTGTTAGTTTTAGGGCCCACTTGAATCCAACATGACCTCATCTTAGCCTAACTACACCTGCAAAGACCCTACTTCCAAATAAGGTCGCATCCTGAGGTTTCAGGATCACATGAATTTCTAGAAACCCTATTAAACCCACTATCACAGCCGTGGCAGGGATTTGAATGAGGAGACATGGGGAATATAATTTTTCCGTATTTTCGTCAATCTACTTCAGACAGGAGGTACTGGAATTGCCTTAGAATGTGAGGTTGGTGCTCAAACAATTTTATTTCAATATTAAAGAACTGACCCGCAAGATTTGAGGACTGCAGAATAGCTGGGTAGTAGACATTTGGTTACATTGGAAATTAGTGGCTTAGCAAAGTTAACCACGATGACACTGAACACCCACAGTTCAGCGACTGAATAATTAAAAGACTGAGAATGTGCTGCGTCAAAATAAACTGTACTAAACCTCAGATGATATTGAGTAAATCTATTATAACTTTAAAGTTCTTACTTCGCAGTGGATTAAGCAGGATATGAGTGACAATTCAGGTGAAGCAGGGGATAAGAATAACTGTAGTACCCCAGGAAAGGGTCAGGATCTAGGTTAAGCCACAGTGGGAGACATTTCTGGGACACTTCATGTGCGAGCAAGTAGTAAGTGTGCTGTTCTAGGGAATCTCGTCTTGAGATTCACATTGTAGGGCAATGCATGGCCAGAGAAGCCAGGTTAAGGGAGCAAATGATAGGCTGTGAACTGGGAATTCTTTGGTGGTCCAGTGGTTAGGACTCCGTGCTCTCACTGCCGAGGGTCCAGGTTCAATCCCTGGTCAGGGAACTAAGATCCCACAAGTCACCTGGTGCGGCCAAAAAAAAGGCTAGAACCTATAACCTATATTCGGTAAGTGCTTGAATTGGAACAAAAGAAACAATCTTGTATTAGTGTAAGACTACATTGACTGCAGAACAGGAAGCCAGGACCTGGTTCTCTGAAGAAGAAAGCCATTTGGTCCTCTGAGGTCGTGGAGGCAGGGGAAGTGGCGTGTTGGGTCTCTCTACTCCATCTGAACTCCGGCACATAACTGGAGGAATTTCAGATTTTGCTTATGCAAAAGACCTGGCTGGAACCATATTGATGTGTTTTTTTTTCTTCCTTCTCATTAGCTCTGGTGAGAGTCAGGCTGTAAGTCAGCTGGGATAACTCCTAAACAGGACCAGTGCTAACCACTGGATTCACTACTGATTTAAATCTCTATTTCAATTTACAAGACATATTAGTTATACATACTACAAAGAAACACATGTATTGTGTTAATGGAATACTATACGTTTTTAGCGCCCATTTATGGAATCATGTAAACCTTGAAACACCACGTAACTGTCAAGAATGAGCAGCAGTTATCTAAGTCAGCTGGAGACATCACTGCTCGGGTACACTCTGCTCTGCTGAAGCCCAGCTGGGCTACTGAGAAAAGGACAGTGAGAGGTTAAACGAGAGACACAATAAAACAAGAGGACATCAAAGCAACCACATTATATTGAAAAAAAAATGTTCAAATTGAGCCAGTTACGGAAATAAAGATAGAATATTAGCGGGTAGCTTATTCCCCTTGTGCATATGAGTAATTCTCAATACAATAATGGAGGCTAGGTAAGCATTCTAGAAAGACTATGTTTCTGAGTTAATATACTTGGGGGAAGAGACTGGAGGCAATGGCTGGAATGGGATATGAAGGAAGAAACATGAACTAACAGAGATTAATTGAGAATGCTTTTTGGGAATTTGACCTAATGGAGTTCAGATTGTAAGAACTCTTATCTTAAGGTCTTCAATGATTAGGCCCATTCTAGAAAACCAAATTGCTCTTCACAAATCTCTTTCTCTCCCTTCCTTCTTCCTCTCTCCACACCTTCCGTATGACATATTTGTGATATTTATATATAAAAAATATATAAAGCTAGTTGTGGGAGTGTTGAATGGAGTCACAGTTACAAATAGGGACTTTGGAGATCAATACACCAGGCTTTGTGATTCTGTTCTAACACTTAGTGGTAAGCTTCAGTTTCTAATCTATAAAATGGGAATGATGATAGGACTTACCTCAAAGGCTCTTCTGAAGATCAGATGACATAACGCATTAAAGCCCCTGCATTGGAGAGTAAATATTTTCTAAAAGCTCATTATTATACTTATTTCATGGTTGGAAGAGAAGCCTTTCCTTTGGTCAACTGAATGCTTGGAGAAAGACCAGAATTCATTAAAGGTTGTGCTGAGTCCTCAGCAGAAATCAAATGAAAGACATACAGCTATTTCATATCATTGTATGAGTTTCAAAATAAGACATTTACTCTAAATCCACATCCTAATTACAGTCTTACTGGGTTAAAAGCACAGTAGAAAACACTAACAAATGACACATTAGTAATTGGTATGTTGAGGACAGAACCTCACACAAAGTGTTTCATTGTATGGCCGGAATTCTGTTTGCTTGAAACACATACACTCTCAAGTTAGGGTGAGAACACAGCAAACTATTAGGACAAGCTTTAGAACTTGGTGCAGACTTGTTTTCTCTTTATTATACGTTATTAAATTTGGTGTAATTTGTGCATTTGAACAGGGCATTTCAGCCTCTACTTTTGTCTAAAGAAAAAAGCCTTTCTCCCCTAATTTGGAAAGTTCAGGTTCGTATTTGACACACTTCAGAATTCCTTTGCAGTCTGGGGTGCCAGATAACTGGTGAACCGAATCCCCTGACATTGTCTCCCAGGGTCGCTGGGATCAGGGCTATCAGTGGCAAGTGTGGACCAAGTACTGCTGGAGAAGAAGAGGGCTCCCAGGTGCTGCCTGCCCCCCGGTACAGAATGGAGTAGGAAGTCCTATCCAATTAAACCACAGGCAAAGAGATCCAACTCATCTCCAGATGTTTGCTTTAACTGGCTTGTCATCGTTGCCAGTTTGCTACTACTGAGGATGATTTGATACCTCTCTGCCCCTTTTTTTCCTGGAGACTTTGGTGTCAAGCCGGCACAGACCCAGAGTACCACTGACAACTCTAATTTGTTTCAACACTTCTCGGAGCTTTTTCATCAGCAGCGTCTTGGGCTCAGACTTTGTTCCTCAGAGCCTGAAACTCCTGTTTTATTAGCCTGACATTTTGTTCTGACCTCTGTTGACAGCTTCGGGCCTCTGGCGTGCACTCTGTTCAGTCACTCCTTTTATTTATAACTTATGCTCTTTTGCTCGGCTCAAACTCATTGATTTGTGATCTGGTCACACTTGTGTTGCTCTATCTAATGTAAAATCTTATCCAATTCTCCAGCGCCTCTTTTTGTCCATGGCATTTATTTAGCTTCTTGCATTTTCATTTGGCTCTCACTCCTGTCCTGATTACAGATTTTAAATGTCTGCATTATACCAGCGAGGAAGAGCAGCTCCAGTTCAGAGAGACCACGACCACTGAGAACTATGCCTTATGAGTGTAAAGCACTTTATAGTATTACAGAGCATCTGCGTACACACAATATCTTATGTGACCCTCACAACAATCCAGTGAGGTAGGCATTACGATGCCCATTTCACTGGGGAATGAATGGAAGTGGGGAGACACGTATAGGGACACTACTGAGAATTCTACTAGAATCTTAATGTTGTGAGTCCTGGGACTATGTGTTAAACCTTGAAGGAAAGGAGAGTTGAGAAAATTCAATCTGTTGATTAATAGAGAGACATACAAAACTAACATGGAATCCCACATTTTTCCTTTTTTTAGCTTGCCTTTTCTTACATATTCTCCTTTCTCACTGTCAGCCCTTTCTTCACCTACACAAAATATCTCCAGTTCTACTGAAATATTTCTTTTTCTCCAGGATCTATACTGGATATTTAAAGCATAAAGTACAATGAGTTGTGTTTAAAAAAATTTTTTTTTTTACAGTTTTTATTCAATAACATAACTAGCACACTTAGGAACTTTGTTTTTTACCTGTGCTTTTATGCAGCAGGCTGGTGAAAAGAGCTTTTTAGACTAAAACAATTTCAGCATTTTTTTTCAGCATTTTTTTTTTTTTATGATCAAAATATTCTTGCTTGAAACAGCTAGGTATTTTAAGGAAACAAGTTTTGGTCTTTGATTCAAAAATGTTGAATGAACTGCCCCAGCTCCACTTGACCTCACTATAGAACTTGAAAAAAAATATGCCATAAATTGGAGAATAAGAAGACATGAATGTAAACTAAGCAAATCAAAGTCAATTTACCTTTTTTAAAATTCTAAGGAATTTAAAAATCTTGACCTACTCTGAACACCTATGGAGCCCTGTTCCTTCCCCCCATATACCTCTACTCTATTACATAACTGCCTGTTTCCATGTCTATGTCTTTCTGGGACAATTAGTTCAGGAAGTCCAGGGACAATAGCTATCCTATTAGCTGTTAAGTCCAGCTCCAGGAGGTACACAATAAACATGCTGAATGAACAAATGGATTCTTTTATGGCATCCCTATCTCTGGTTGAGACTGGTATTTTTGAGGGTAAAGAATGCACATATAATTGGTATCCATGAGATTTCTCCTGGAACCCGATGGGTTCAGGAGACACTAGGTGAGTGGGTGGCAGAGGGCTCCTGGCCTGGCTCGGAGGAAGGTAGGAACAGCCCGCCAGTCAGTACATGGGAGGCGTCCCAGCTCAGGACGGTGGTGATGGTGGGGTGCTGGAGTGGGGAGAGGTATGAGCAGGGGAGCAGAGACCCAAACAGTACCAAGGACCAGGAGAGGAAGGCATGCGGAAGCCGGGCACCACTCGGGAACCAAGGTTGTTTGGAGGAGCCACAAAGGGATCTTGGAATCAGTTGTGCTGTGACTTGTCCAGAGGTGAAGGTCCTTTTAGTGAGATGGTAGCACAGGGTGTCCCGCCCAACCCACCTGATCTTCAAAGGGGCCTGCCCTAATACGATCAGGGAGTTATGCTGGTCCTGACACATACATAAAAGAGGAAATAAGAATGAAATTAGAACATTCTCTAACACCATACGCAAAAATTAACTCAAAATGGATTAAAGACCTAAATGTAAGACTAGATACTATAAAACTCTTAGAGGAAATCACAGGGAGAACACTCTCTGACATAAATCACAGCAAGATGTGATAGATCTTTTCTGATCTATCTCCTAGAGTAATGAAAATAAAAACAAAAATAAACAAATGGGACCTAATTAAACTTAAAAGCTTTTGCACAGCAAAGGCACCCATAAACAAAATGAAAAGAAAACCCACAGAATGGGAGAAAATATTTGCAAACGAAGTGACCGACAAGGGATTAATCTCCAAAATATACAAACAGCTCATGCAGCTCAATATCAAAAAAACAAACAACCCAATCAAAAAATGGGTGGAAGATCTAAATAAACATTTCTCCAAAGAGGACATACAGATGGCCAAGAGGCACATGAAAAGATGCTCAACATTGCTAATTATTAGAGAAATGCAAATCAAAACTATAATGAGGTATCACCTCACACCAGTCGGAATGGCCATCATTAAAAAATCTACAAACAATAAATGCTGTAGAGGGTGTGGAGAAGAGGGAACCCTCCTACACTGTTGGTAGGAATGTAAATTGGTGCAGCCACTATGGAGAACAGTATGGAGGTTCCTTTAAAAACTAAAAATAGAGCTACCATATGCTCCGGCAAGCCCACTCCTGGGCATATATCCAGAGAAAACCATAATTCGAAAAGATACATGTACCCCAATGTTCATTGCAGCACTATTTACAATAGCCAGGACATGGAAGCAACCTAAATGTCCATCGACAGAGGAATGGATAAAGAAGATGTGGTATATATATACAATAAAATATTAGTCAGCCATAAAAAAGAACGAAATAATGCCATTTGCAGTGACATGGATTGACCTAGAGATTGTCATACTGAGTGAAGTAAGTCAGAGAGAGAAAGACAAAGATCATATAAGTGATATCGCTTATATGTGGAATCTTAAAAAATGGTACAAATGAACCTATTTACAAAATAGAAATAGAGTCACAGACGTGGAAAACAAAGTTGTGGTTACCAAGGGGGAGGGGGGGTATAAATTTCAAGATTGGGATTGACATATACACACTATTATATATAAAATAGATAACTAATAATAACTTACTGTATAGCACAGGGAACTCTACTCAGTACTCTGTAACGACCTATATGGGAATAGAATCTAAAAAAGAGTGGATATATGTATATGTATAACTAGTTCACTTTGCTATACAGCAGAAACCAATACAACACTGTAAATCAACTATACTCTAATAAAAATTAATTTAAAAAAGCTGAATCAAAAAAAAAATAAAAGAGGAAATCAATGATTATTTTTGTTATATTTAAACTATGCTTGAAAAATATTTTTTAGAAGTACAGCAAAATAATTCAATATAAATTTTCATATACCAGAATTAATTGAATATGTGGGGAATCAGGCACTTTCACAGGGAACAAATTGGTACAATCTTTTGGGAGCCATTTGCAAGAATCCATCAAATTGTAAAATGCACGTCACCTTTGAACTATTGATTCTACTGCTAGCAAATTCTCTATTAAAAAATATTCCCACAAGATCATGTAAAAGAGTGCTGAATGTAGCATTGTTTCTTAAAGCCAAGCTAAAGCAAAGAAAAATCATCAAGTGTTCATGACTAGGGAACTGAATGATACATTACGCTAATTATGGTAGCACTATATAATGGAATAATGTGTAGCCACTGAGAGAAAAGAGCCACATATACTGCCATAACAGAAGATTGGCATATTAACCTAAATAAGGAGAAAACAGAACACACTGTATAGATGTTTCTGTATTTGATTCTTTCTGTCTTTTTAAAACATTATGGAATTATATACTCTCCATGAGGGGCTGGGTACATGGAGAGGAATCTGGAGGCTATGTACACACACACACATTTATACACAGAAATCTCTCTTAATACTTCCTCAAAGAAAGCAAGCACGTAAACTTCAAAACAGCCATGAAAATATCTGTAACTGAAAACGTATCTGAACGTATCTGAAAAAAAAAAAATTCAAAGCATTTGATAACCTCAGGTAACAAAAGACAGTGTAGGTGTTAGATTAACAGGCTACAAAATAAAGATGTCCCTTATTTGCCAAGTTTAACCAGAGTCAAGGTTAAGAAGCTCAGAGAAAGTCTCAGGAAAAGGAGATAAAGAAGAACCAAAAAGGAGATAAAGAAGAACCAAAAAGGAGATAAAGAAGAACCAAAGATAAAGATAAAGGTAGAGATAAAGATAGAAATAAACATGCAGATAGGGAAGAGTTACACAGGAGCTCAGTGAAAATAAATGGAGTGACAAGGAGAAAGGAGAAGAAATGGAATAAAAAGTAAAACAGCAGATCAAAGTGATCACATCAAAGAATAAATGGACACAAAGGAGAATTTTTCCTATTGTTTCTATTATCTTAATATAATAATAACAACAATAATAATCATTGACTAACACTAAAGCACTTTAAGGAGACACACAATACTCAGTGTTGTTCAATTTAGGGGCAAACACACTTCAACAATGCAACAATTATGAAAACAACTGTAGAAAGCATCATGTGGTTACACCATACTTAAATGGTTGGCATTCACAATGGTGACCCTAAGTTGCCTAAATGTGGCATCAACACAGTGTATGAGGTAAAAATAATTATTTTTACTAAGACAGAGAAACTGGTACTGCATTTTTAAAACAATAATTGCAACTGAAAACTGCTAGATTTTGGGATCCATTAAAGGATTTGCGAAAATCTGTCTAAAACAGACCCCTGATGGGTAAAGATTATGATAGCTGTGTGTGTATCACTTATTCTCTCTCTCTCTCTCACACACACACACACACACACACACACACATTACATGCAGCTCCAACTGGGAACACGGAGGAGGAACCCTTGGTTTCTGAGAAATCAAGTGTGGATTCCTCATTCCCTTTCAAAATCCTTTCATTATATCTGGTAGATTTGGCCTAGACACACAACCATTGACTTATGGCACTGTGACTCCTGAAGATATCTCATCTAATATTTAGTTTTCAAGATCCAATTTACAGATTCTCTACATTGGAACATGAGGACAGCGTTCCATCCACAGAGATCCCTGCTGTGAAATCTATTCTGTTGCAGTTTTGAAGGTCTGGGTTATCGAATACCACTTTTCAAGTTTTTATCAAAACAAAACAAAACACACAAAAATACCCCAGCTGTCAGAGAATTCGTCTGTTCTTAGATTGTTCAAATTCTTATATGTAACATTTCAGTTATTTCAGTTAGTAGGTAGGGAGGCTGTATTGTTTCTATTCATAAGCTTGATTTTCTTTCAGCAGATTGAAATTGGCTTGAAAATTGAACCATTTTCTATGTGAAATTTTTAGAAAATTACACTCATCACAAAAACTAAATACAAATGGGTAATGAGATTTAGAGTAGTATAATATAATCTATTTGTTTTACACCAGTTAGCACAGTTTATTTGTAGAAAACTGTGGCTGACTTCCAGAGAATCCCCATGGATCAACACTGAAGTTCTCAACCTTTGCCTCAAGCCCAGACCACCACTATCACAAGCTTGTTTATTACAAAGGCACACACAAAAAAACCAAGAAACCATAAACTTACTTAGCATGCTTCCACTCCCTTTTTCCCCCTTCTGGCCTTTTTGTCCAGAATTTCCTTTAAAAAAATAAAAATAAATAAAAGGAAAAAAACGTTTTTTAATTTAGGCAATTCACAGTGCTTGAAATGGAGACAGAGCAACACAAGGTCATCTAGAATAACAATGTATAACAACCTACAGATTTTCAGACATAATAATGCTGTTGTTGATGATGATGATGATGATAATAATAGCTATCATTTTAGAAACCCTCTTATGAACTTAGCATTTTATGGGTAGGTCCTTTACATACATTATCTCAGGTTACTTACCAGGACATTAAATGTTCCATTTTCCTAAAGTAGGCAAAACTGAGGTGTAAGCAGTTTGTTTGGGATTATTCACGCTCCTTTTTCTCCTCCTTCTTTGTGTCTTCCATCCTCTCCCAGAAAGCCTGGTATCCTCCATCTCATCCCAAACCTTGTTTTTCCCTTCCCATTACAATTTGTCTGCCTTGTTTTCTATTTCTTTTGTGTGAAGCCTAGCAAAGATGGAGATGTGAATGAATTTCTGAGAGTGGTGAGATCCCAATTACCTCAGTCTTGTGGGAAGCTGGGAAGGTGTGAGGGGTGTCTAAACCTCTAGATAGTTACTTTTGGCTTCGAGAAAGCTCATTCACATACTTTAGAGGTGTGCTACAGATCCTGTGCTAATAAGGGTCAGGACCTTACATGGAAACATTGTTAAGACCCTGCTCTTTGCTAATGGGTTGCTATTTCACCTAAGGTTCCTAAAGCTATATCCAGAGGTTAAGCCCTTAGTACCAACAAGAGAATTCAACGATGACAATTGCATCTCACTAGAGGGGTGCTGTTCTCACATATTGATTCTTCTTCCAAGAGTCGTCAGATATGTCTTGTAAGTAATCACCTTCCTGGCATAAATGCAGGGCTGGTCATAGAGCCATCTATCTCTAAGTCAAAATCTTCATTAATGTTCTTGATTTCCTCCAACAAAATCAAGGACTGTCCTCTTTTCATCCAAGAGCTCAAAGGGCATATAGTTCAAAGGTCATGAGCTTTGGAATAATAACAATAATTTTAAATTCTCGTGTTGAATTATTTTGCTCTGCCAGTTATTAGGTATGTGGCTCAGAACAAGTCTGTAAACCTTTCTGAGCTGAAGTTTATTCTTCTTTCAAATGAAAAAATAGTACCTTCCATTGCAAACTTGCCTTGAAAATTAGCAACAATGTTTATAAAGGGCCTTGCTCTTAAGAGATGCATGTAAGAGATGGTAGCTCTTATTTGTTTTACAACGTCACTTAGCTAGAACTGTCTCTGTGATTTTATTTTCAGTGAATGAGAGGATTTTTTCATTTCATTTCATTTTCTTGTTTAACAAATTTATTTATTTATTTATTTATTTATGGCTGTGTTGGGTCTTTGTTTCTGTGCAAGGGCTTTCTCTAGTTGTGGCGAGCGGGGGCCACTCTTCATCGCTGTGCGCGGGCCTCTCACCGTCACGGCCTCTCTTGTTGCGGAGCACAGGCTCCAGACACGCAGGCTCAGTAGTTGTGGCTCACGGGCCCAGTTGCTCCGCGGCATGTGGGATCTTCCCAGACCAGGGCTCGAACCCGTGTCCTCTGCATTGGCAGGCGGATTCTCAACCACTGCACCACCAGGGAAGCCCCATTTCACTTTTTTATGGCACAATTATTTTACATTTTATTTTGCAGTTTTAATCATTATTTTGTTGGTTTTTTTTGGTCTGTTTCTCTAGCTAACTTTGCCTCATCCATGCTTTGTTTTCGAACACTTGTCCTTATTCACCTCTTACAGAAGATTTTTTTGATCCCCAATTTACCAGATTAAAAAAAATACAAAATAATGTGTGATGAGTAACATGAAAATTGAGATTTAGCACTTAAAAATCGAAGTTATTTCCAATTAAAATTTTATTTTGAAATGCCAACCATTCCTTATCACAGTATAATAGTCTCTAATTGCTTTGCATATATGATTATACTGTACATCATTAAATTCATTTTTTAATTGTGATTCAGTCATTTCAGGTAATATTAAATTGACAAGAATTATTAATTTAGCACAAAGTACCTAAAACCTTTTCTATTTTTTTTTTTTGATGGTAGGCTTTTATGAGATATAATACCAAAGTTTTATCTTTTCTCAAGAGGAAAAATCTAAGATATTAAACAAAAATTGGGGGGGGGGGGTTAAAATGGTGTAACTGATCAGTTCTAATTCTTTTCAGAGAAGATAATATAATAAACAAGCTTAATTTTATCATTCTAGCATTATTTTCAGAATTAGAAAATAATTGTAAAATTACTCTGGGAAGTCTTTTCATGTTGTAGTTTGTCTTGGGTATTTTATTTTTTAAATAAATTTATTTATTTATTTTTGGCTGAGTTGGGTCTTTGTTGCTGTGTGCGGGCTTTAGTTGCAGCGAGCGGGGTCTACTCTTCACTGTGGTGCAGGGGCTTCTCATTGCAGTGGCTTCTCTTGTTGCTGTGCACGGGCTCTAGGAGTGCGGGCTTCCGTAGTTGTGGCACGTGGCCTCAGTAGTTGTGACTCGTGGGCTCTAGAGTGCTGGCTCAGTAGTTGTGGTGCAGGGGCTTAGTTGCTCCGCGGCATGTGGGATCTTCCTGGACCAGGGCTCGAACCTGTGTCCCCTGCATTGGCAGGCGGATTCTTAACCACTGCACCACCAGGGAAGTCCCTGTCTTAGGTATTTTAACGATACCTTGATCTCTGTTCAAGCCAGAGATCTGAACAAACGACCCACTTTTCTTCTTATAAATAAAAAAAAAAATGTTTTATGTCATTTTAGCATGATTCAGAGATTTCCTCACAGACGACACTTGGAAGTCTTTTCTCACACTTGAACACATTAAAAACATCCTTTCTATAGAACAGGGATTCCTCCCTCCTTTATAATGACACCTTAGGCTAAAAACGAGCCCAAGGGCTTTGTCAAAACCTGGAGTTAACCACCTCCTGTCAGATATGTCACTCTTCTGTCAAAAATAAAGAACTAATATTTCTGAAAGCCACTGAAAAGTAAGAAGTAGATGGCATGTAATATACCGCCACTCTAACTTTAAATATCAATATAAGAGGAGGTATTTTCAATAGTGTCATTGTGACTTCAAGCATTCTCAGAGCCCCTGCCATGAGCAAGGCACTGGGTTCCTCATTTTCACACACAGGCACACTTAGCCCAGCCCAACTCTTTTCAGCTACTTCAACTCAGATGTGACATCTTCCCTCCTCTGCCTAATGCTTCTTCCTATTTCCTGAATTCTTCACCTTCCACCTTCTTCTTAACCTTCCACAATCTTTTTAACCCTTCTTTCCTCTGTATCTTCAACAACTTCTCTATTTTACCTTGCTGTCAACATTTAAATAGTATTCAAATTCACTTTCAAAGAAAACACAAAATCAAATGAAAAAGCCGATCTCTTCCTCCCCCTCTGCAGAGCCAGACTGTTCTACCCCGCTGTCTACCAGCCTCACCACCAGGCACCCCTGGGCGTTCCCCAATCTGGCTTCCACCCCACTCCACCCGGCCCCACCAAAACTGCTCTCGATAAAGGCAACATCCTCACAGCAACAAATGGAAAGAGCTTTCTGTAGACTGCATCTTACTTGACCAACTTTTGAAACTCCTTTGGGTTTTTTTCACCCCACCTTCTCTGGGTTTTCTTCCTCACTCTGGCTGCTTTGCTTTTTCTGCTCAGTCTGTACTTCTGGAACCACTCAAGGCTTTATCCTAGGCCCCTTCTCTTCTCACTGTTGCCTACCCGTAAAATATTACTAAAATCAATGATTATTAAAATTCACTGACTTCAATGAACATTTATATGAGCATAGCTACAACTTTGTCTTTCTACCTCTGGCTTCCCCTCTGAGTTCCAAACCCATATATTCGACTATAAATATCTCCATGAATGGCACAGAGTGTTCGATAGCTGTTTGTCAAATAAATAAAGGAATTCGTTGTGGTCTATAATTTTAGACATTCCTAAGAAAGACCATAACTCACCCTTAGAATCAGACTTTGAATGGACTCCAAGAGTCTAACCGGAGAGAAGCACATTATTTACATTGCTGGAAAACCTACTTCGTTTAATGAGGTTCTATTCAGAGTACTCTAGGGGTTTTGAAGATATGTAAGGTTACACTTCAATTAAATCCTCTGAACTCTCTGCAGTAAATCTGTCGGATGGTAAATGCTCTATAGATCTGCCATGGATCAAGAAGAAAGTCTTCCCTTTCTATTCTTATATTTGTACACTTTATCAGTTAAGGACTGTGTCTTATTTACTTCTCATTTCCCTGCACCAAGCATTGTCCCTTGTATATATATATTGAGTACTTAATACATGTGGAAGGAAGAGGGCAGGGTGGGGAAGAAAAGGAGAGCAGGAGAGAAAATAGAAAATAAATAGGGCTGCTCTTTCTTAATCTTTTTGCTCTGAAATCACTTCGCTTTGATATCACTCAGATAGTCCAAGCTGGGTCATTAATTAGAAAATGACAATTAGTAGATTTTATTTCTAATTTTATTACCCTCTTTGGACTCTTGTAGAGGAAGAATGCATTCACTGTTTTAATCTGCAGTATAACTAAACTAGTACCAGGCACTGCTGCTCATATTTCTACCAAATTTGAGTCTTCTAATAAGGAAGTAATATCCTGAGAATATCTTTTGTCAAGGGATTTATTACCTCTACCCCTGCTTTCATTTTTACAGTCTCTCTTTCTCCAGTTTTCTTCACCTGAAGATGTGGTTCTCAAAGTGTGGTCCCTGATCAGCATCGCCACTGCCACCTGGAAACTTGTGAGGAGTCAACATTCTCAGGGAGCCCAACCCCTAACCTATTGTATCAGAAAGTCCTCCGGGGGTGGAGCCCGGTAAGCTGGTTTAACAGGCCCTACAGGTGATTCTAATGTCTGCTAAAGTTTGAGAACCACAGATGTAAAGAAATTCTGTGCATCTTTAGGCCAGCTCTAACACGACTTTCTTTGTAACATCTTGTCCTGCTCTACTTTCTACTTCCACAGCTTCCAGCTTCCGTTACTTTTGTCCCACTTTCCAAATGTTTTATTACTTACCACTTGGTAATACAGCTAATTGGTTCTGCATTTTTCTGTGCCCTGCTCTCTTCTAAAATTTCGGTGTACAGTTCACAATTCAAGCTTAGGCTAGCGGCATAAGGAGTAGAAATAATATCATCATGTATGTAAACTGTAAAGGGCCCGCACATGGTGATTACTAAGTACTAATATACAGTAGCAGGCAGGTTCTCTTGCAAAGGATAGGATTGCAGGTCTGCCTGTATTTTGCTAACTGTAACTTAACAGGGTTTGGCGGTTTTGGTTAAAGGGGTGTTAATACTTTGCTTGTTTGTTTTTCTCTGCCAGTCTTTCCATTCTCTTTATTCTGAGATAGATACCATTCTTCATGGTGATTTATAGTGGTGTGGAGTTGATAGATCCTCTGCTGTGTTTTTATATTGAACTATTTTCCTTCTGGACATAGAAACTTTCCTCAGGTGGGCAGAAATCAGTTTCAAAATGTTTCAGATCACAGAATAAACTACATGTGAGTGCTGCTATTCATACTATGATGACCATTGTTTTTGTTATCTAAGGAGTTGAAAGGAATATCTATGATCTGGTGTTTATTTTACATATTCTGTGAAGAAAATATGCATTATCATAATACCTGGCCTCCCGGTCTTCCCCACTGATCCTGGGAATCCTCGACTTCCAGGAAAACCAATGGATCCCCGATCACCTTTAAGACCTGGAGGACCTACACGGTAAATGAAAAAAAAAAAACCCCAAAAAGTGGTAATAATTCATTTTGCATAAAGATTTGAGAGAATAACAAAACAATCTAATTTCACTAATGGATATGAAAGAGGTGAATCTCCAAATGGAGGAATAATGTCTTTCCTAAAATTTCACGTGTAAAAATTGATAGATAACAGTAACAGTAAGTAGAAACATTAGTGCATTTAGTACACTGTAGATATTCAATATGTAACGTATTGTCACTACAAATAAAAACACACAAGGAAAAAATAATCTTAGAGTTTTAACTGGAAGGCTTATATAGTCTAATCAGGAATCTTCAAATGGCAGAATTTTGCTATAGCTGAAATGATAACTTTGAAATGTAAGCTAAAAATTGGATTTTTAAGATTTGTCCCAGAAAAATCACAAGTCAAGCAATGAGAAGTATCAAAGAATATTTATTAAAAAAATACTGAGGTCCTAGTGCAGGAATATATTACTCTATCTCTCATGCTCTTGTTTTTACATACTCCATTGTAATCCCAAACAATAATGTAGCCGTGTGTGTGTGTGTGTGTGTCCCAGGCACAGGGAAAGTATTCAGTAAACATTTTTTAAAGTAAAAGGTCAAGTAATTCTCCTTGGCATGCTTCCAAGGAAATGGCATGCTGAAATGAATTTCTATTATATTATTTTGAGATAAAGCACAGTTTAACATAATATCCACCCCAGTACATAAGTAACAATTGTAATATATTTAATGTACTGATTATTTAATACTACTAAGCACTTATATCTTCTCAGATTTTCACATCATGGTTTCAAGTCAAGCTGAGTTTAGTGGGCTCAATTGCATGTATAGGTATTTTTTGTTTGTTTGTTTTTGTTTTGTTTTGTTTTTTTGGTACAGGGTTTCTTTTGTCTTTTCTTTAAACACTCCCATTGTAATATTTATTTATTTGTTTGGCTGCACCAGGTCTTAGTTGCGGCACATGGGATCTTTTAGTTGTGGCATGTGGGATCTAGTTCCATGACCAGGGATCAAACCTGGGCCCCCTGCATTGGGAGCACAGAGTCTTAGCCACTGGACAACCAGGGAAGTCCCTATAGGTGGGATTTTAGTAAACCTGCTTGAATCAGGAAGTAGAATTATCAAGACCGTCCATCATATACTTTTAACTTCCTGATTCCCTACCAAACATGGGGCAAATAGGCAATCTTGCAAAGAACAAAACAGAATGCAGCAATTAGGTAGGAGAGATGCCTAGTAACTTGAATATTTTTGCTGCAGTGCACCAAATCAAACGGCAACCTAATAATCTAAAAGAGTCAATTTATCACTCTAACAATGAAATCTACCTCTCTTTTTTGAGGGGCCAGATAATGCCTATTTGTGTATATGAGCAATACCAACAGCAGCAGACCAAACCTTCACTTAAAGAATCAAAGCAGCTTTGCAACGGTATCCGTCTATGGTAGTAACAAAAGCTGAAACTTTTAAATCCCTCTTTCTATTTGATTCCGAAACAGCTACAAAAGATGTTCCCAAGATGAAGCTTTGGAAGGCAAGTTGTAGCCCAGACTGAACTTTTAGGGTTGAGTTATAAAGCTTTGACAATTGCAATTTTTAATGGAGGAGCTGACAGACCTTTGACAATAGCCGCTCTGGCAGATAATATAACACTGGTTACTTCCCCTGCTTATGACATTAATGCACCATTGCTAAGATCTGCTGGGTGCTAGTCAAGTAGAAAGACTTTTCTGAATAAAGAATCTTAGCTGGTATTACTTTCAAAGGCAAACCAACAATTTATATATATATATATATAAAGAATTTTAAAAGCTTTTTTTTTTAAGGTAAACTTTATATATTGGCTTTTTAAGCCCTATGATGTAAAGGGCTGGCATGTGTCAAATTCATGCTTTTCATTTTTAAAAATTGTTTTTCTGATGTAACCTGGGCTGGTTGATACATTGATCAGAAAGAAGAACAGTTTATATAATCAAAAGACAGAAAAATACGATCAAGTCCCTGGTATTTAGACCTTTTTTTGGCAGCACAAACTATTCTAGTTACCATTAGACTGAGCAGTATACTCCCAACCTTCAAAAAGCGTGCAGGTGTTTGATTTCTAGTCGTGAATACCATCATGATCATGTTACTGTTATTATCTTTATTTTTTTGAGAGCAAAGAAAGTTCATGCTCTTTCTCTTTTTCTGTCTTCTATTACTGTCTTTCAAAATATTGCTTTCAAGATTACAGAAGAAAATAATTTGAAACAATTTTGCTCTAAGTAAGATACAGAGTGGCTGATGGCAAAGGGAAAAGTCATCTGTATTCACGTCAGTATTTACATTGAGATTGCATAGGTTTAAGCAGATAAATTCCAGTTAAGGACTATATAAGGAGTATAATCCAATTTGCCTTTGATTTACATTAGTTGGTTTTTTTTTTTTTTTTGTATCTTAAAATCCAGGTAACCTCCAAATATATTCAATGTGAAGATGGTTTTCATATTTTCCTTCACATGTGACCTAAAACTAGGTCGGCCAAATACTGTTTGCAGTCAGTGATATGGACAGCACTCTCTAGCCTTACGAACAACCCCATGTTGTTAAAACACTTAACTTTCTTTAAAAATCAAGAGTCACTGCTTACCATTCAGAACATGATAGTGATTAGGCTACCAAAACATTTGATATCCCCTCAACACACACACATACACATGCAGACACACACACACACACACACACACACACACACACGCCACACAGGGAACCAGTCAAATAACTCATTCCCCCTACACACATACACAGATGTACATTACCTAGCCCTGCAGTATATGATGGAGTAGTTACCATACCTACTGGACCTGGAATGCCTCGTGGACCAACTTCTCCAGTGGGACCTCTATCTCCTTTTTCACCTGGAGGTCCAGGAGGACCTTTAAAAAATAAATGACAATTACTGATCATAGGCTTAAAGCATAGGTAAAATAGATTTGTCATTTGTCAAGACAGTTACATAGGTAAATCCAAAGGCTCTTATTTGTTGCACAATTACACAGAATGAATAGACTAACCTTCCTGAATGGAAGCATACCCTGCTACTGAGTAGTGCAATGAGATAGCTCTAAATTAGACAACCTAATTATGGACTAAATACTTCGGTGTGCCAAGCAGTGTTCTAGGTTCTCAGATCCTGGGGGCAGAGAAAGACAGTGAGTCAATGATGGCACAAATCCACATTCGTATTGTGTACCTACTGGGTATGAAACCCAGTGCCCCTAACACTGAGCTCCCTTGCCAAGTTTATGACTAACCTCTCTATCCAAAATTTTATTCCCCTTCTTGTCCTACCCCTGTTCCCCTCAGGATTGAGGAATATCAAAGAAAAGGGGGATTGAGACCAAGCAGGACCCTGCAGGGCCTTCCTGGGTACAAAACCCCTCCAGGTCCCCTGTTTCTTGTTTGCAGAAAAAAGGCTTTAGTTTCCTAGGCCTTCCCCGAGCCCCAAAGAGCAGGCACAAGGAGTTAACAATGAGAGAAGTGAGGGGATGCAGAAACAAAGGAGAAGCAGTCAAGCAACGCAGCTAGAATGATAGTTCGGAGTCCTAGTTCCTCCTCAATGGATATACATAACAATCTGACACATATCTTTGAGCTGATCTGTGGAAACTAAGCCCTTCACCCATGTGGAAGATGGTGACTACATGCTGACCCTTAGTATGTAGACCCCAGAGTGGCTGGAACCAGAAGGTTGATGATTAAGTTTCTGGGAACATCACCCTGTTACCTCACCCCCAGGCAGATTTCACTATATTAATTTAGATGCTCTGTGGAAAATGTATAAGTCAAGTCATGTGTGATACCCTCAAGGAAAACAAAAATCCACACGAAGTAGACAACCAAAAACCCTATCATTGAAAATGATACCCTCGGATATTAGAAAAATGCAGATCAGCATGAGGAGCAATGATTGAAAAGACTTAATTGAGGAGGTAGGATTTGAAGGGGATTTTGAAGAATGGGTAGAATGAGAAGAAAGAGAATGCTGGGTAAGTGGGAGAGATGCAGAGAAAGGCAGGAAAGTGAAAATGAGTAAAGGAATAACTTTTCAAGTAAAAATTAGGTAGAATCCTTAGATAGATATAGACATTATAAAATAAGTTGGAGAGGTTGCAGGGAAAATTTTGACTACCTGGCGTGGTAATTACCAAGGTGTCCCCCTAGTACTGAGTTTGATCATCACTGATTTAGTCATTTGAATTTTCTGTGCCCAGCAAAACAGATATCTAGTGATCACCTCTTTAGAATGATGGCACTGAGTATGTCCCTCTTCTACATGGAGTGCCACAGGACAAGTGTTATTCCTTTCCTTTAAAGCAGAACACTTAGCAATTTCTTCTCAATTCCAAAAGGAAGAAATGAACCTGGACATACCATAGAATAATCAAACAGGGATGTTTTAAAAGAGTCATTTTCAATTTCCGTGGTTCAAGGACAGCAAGGATAACACACAACTATGTTTAGCATCACTGGTTAGAGAGTACTTTTTTACAAATTTTAATCAGGTGGGTAGATATGATACTTGAAAAATTCTAAGAAGGGGCTCCATAAATAATGATAATCTTATTAGTAAGTATATTCTGTCCATTTTCTTTGCTTCTTTTGAAATCCTTGTCCCTTGCCTCTCTCCATTTTTCTCATCTCTTTCTGATTTTTCAAGGTACAACTTGGGTTTTAGCACCTTCCTTCCCTGGTGACTTAATTTTCCAGATATCACTGCTCTTCTCATTGGCACATCATCCATTTTCCTTCATACACACCATTGGGCTGTAAGGTTTTATTGCATTTTCATTACAATAATAACTCTAGATATTATAGGAAATATAAAAGCCTAGAAAAAATGAGCAAAATATAATACATAATTCTATCATCTTAAGAGAATAATTACTAACAATTATTTTCTGTTTGTGTTGTGTGTGTATTTTTTGTTTTTTGGGTTTTTTTTTTACATAATCATCATGCAAACCGCATACTACTGGGCATTAAGTAGTTGTAGTAACAACTAGCAAATTCTCCTAAGCTATAGCTTAATGTTGGAAACATATATTAAGGTGTCCACAAGAGACGTCATGGTTCTACATCAATGGGAATCTACGCATCTTCTATTCCTGCAGAATGTAGTTTTTCCCAACAAAGGGGTTTTAATTCCCACAACCGTGAACACAGCTGCAGTTCATTCATCTCTGCACAGTGACAATGGAGGGGGCAAGCAGGACAGAAAGACTCAATTTGCAGCTTGAATTTTGCTGAGCAAATTAAAGGGAAGCAAATCCACAGTACTCCAGGATGGCATTTTGAAAAAAAATTGCACACGAAAAGACTCTGATTCAGTGATGAGGGCTCTAAAGCAAGACAGACATTCCAGGAAAAACTAGAAGGTGTGAGACAAGAAGCGAGGGACACAGACTAGCTCTGGGCTCTTAGCCTCTGAGATTAAGAGTTTTCACCATTTCTTTAATAAGTAAGAAATGGAACTCACTATCCTTTCAATTATTTTGCATGTAACTATGCATAGTAACTGTGCACAGCCCAAATGTTGGAGCATTAACTCAATCATAACAAATACATCTATGTTATTTTATAAAATTCTGAGTTAAAGATCCCTCTCTGTCTATTTCTATATAAAAATGCTGATACCAGGTACCTGAATCCCAGAGTAAGAAAACGAGGTAAAGTCTTTCCTTCAAGAGTTCTAACTGAGTGTGTTGGATGTTACATTTTTATTGTTATCTTAGTCTTCATGTAACATTAATCTCACCCATTATGTTCTGTTTAAATTCTATAATTTGTTATGTGCCTTCTACTGCCTAGAACAAAATATGGAAAGTATCTCAATGGTTTAAGTGTCTTTTTGATATTTTGGAGGGATGGAAGTACACAGATCATATACTACTTTCTCTTAGCTTCTTATGTAAAACTTTCGAGAACATTATCAACATAATGCTCTCATCTACCTTCCAAAACTGGTCTCTCCAATCCTGCTGTTGCTCACATCCCTATCATACTGCAGTTGGACTAATCTAGAGGGTTTTTTATTAAAATCTGGTCTGAATATATTTTGTCTATTCCACCCTCATTCATTCATTTATTTCAGTTTAAAAACAAATGTCTGCATCAACTGTAAAGAAATGTAGCCATTTATTCTGCCACGTTATGGAAAAAAAGAAGGAAGAACTTTAAGTCTGGGGACTTCGAGTCTATTGTAGTCACCTTCTTGGTTCTGAGTTACTATTTAACCTTTCAAAATTCTGTCCCATAATCACATCAACAACCACTTCTGTGCATCAATAAATGGACATGATGCTTCCTGGCAGCTCTCTTGCTAACATATGTCAAAGGACACTAGATTAATATTGTTCAAAACATCTGATTTGCCCTAGTTCCAGAAGCCATAAGAATTCCACTATTTTTCATCATCTTTAGTACCATCTAACTACAAAGTTACAGGGATAATTCATAAATGCTATAGCAGTAATTTGCCATGAACAATTCCCTCTATAAAACACACCACCAAATCCGCTATTAGCTTTCTCCCTATGATTTTTTTTTTAAGGAAAACTAAGATTTCTACTTAGCCACAGAGATGTACTGATTTAAAATACTCAGTAATTAAAAAATATCATAGATCAAAATTACCCGATTTGCTGGGAAAGAAAACCCAGGAACATCACATCATATAAAATCCTCAAATGATAACATAGCACTAATAATATCTGCCAAAATTTCCAGAGCTATGCTTCTCCATGTCGTGTTCATTATGATCATTAATTTCCTACTTTGTTCTCAGTCTTGCCTCACATTTAGATCACCATAAAAATCTGCCAAATCTTCTAGGCTGTTGCTATTTAAACCTGACTCTTTTTTTTTTTTTTTCTTCCAGTTTTCATGCTCACTGACTTAGAGATGTTTAATCTGGAAGAGGCCTTAAAGCTTGCTTAGTCAAATATAAATATAGAGGTCTGAGAGAGTGAATTCCCAAGGTCTTAAAGCCAGTTGGGTAAGATCAGAACTAGAATACTTCTTTCCTGATGTTCCAGGCTATACTTTTCCAAAATTAATTGATTTCATTTTTGGCAGCTGTTCTTTCATTATTCCTGAGACGAATTTTTCTTTTATGTAGTGGTTAAAGACACAATTCATTTCTTAAATCCCAATAATTAATTGCACAAATCTCCAAATTCAAATTCTATCAATCACTTCTTCCTTATCGTGACAATTGATCAATTGATACATTTTTTTTCTTTTTTTGGTGCTTTTAGTTTCTGGAAAAAAATATGCTTAAAATTTTTCCAAATAAACACTGTTTTCAGCAATGAGTCATATTTTATTTCTCTTAACTTCTCTTAACTTCCTTCCTCAAATGTTAAACAACTTTGTCTTTTTAAATCATGTTATCCCCCGCTCCCCACCAAATTCTGCTTCACCATTTCAACAATGAAATTTCATTTAGTCCTTTAGACTTTAATCGCTATAATTACTTGAGAAATATATTAAAATATCTTTACCTCTTTAATCTTCATAAATATTGAGTAATTGCTAATATAAAAGAGGAGGGACACAAAGTAATGACACTGATCCTACAACCGACATTAGATATAGCACTCATTAATTAATACAATGTCTCTCTTGGGTTATAGTTTAATAAAAATTTATTAAAAATTATGACTAGATGCTGTAGAGGATATAAAAAAGTAGCCCGTAATTTTAATGAACTTACTGTTTCCAGTAAGAGACAACATTTCGATAGAAGACAGTATGAGATATTTTTAGATATGACAATCATATTAGGAATTCTCTTGTGAAAGAATACTTAATGTTCAAAAGTAAGCAAGATATAAATGTCAGCAAGAGTATTACTACGGTGGGACCAGAGAAAGCTTCATGGAAGAGGTTGCATGTATGTCATCTATGGACATTAATGATAGATAAGATATTTTCAGATACAAATAGAAGAGGAAAGATATTCTTTCAAGTGAAGGAAAAGCCATGAGAAAGGATGTAAAATGTACTGGGCATGTCAGAATCACAGTAAAATCAATTGAAATATTTGGTGTCTAAAAGGGAAAAGACAGGGAATGAGGCATTCAAAAGTAGTTGAGAAGCACTATAGAAGAACTTGAGCGCTGCAGAGAAAAGTGTATGTGTAATAAGGAGGTGACAGAGAGTCTCTTTGCAATCTAGGGTGTCCCTCTAACAAGAATGCAAGGCTGCATTCTAACAAGAGTGTAGAAAGGACTGTAGTCTGGAGGACTGAGGCAGGAAATGATTGCGAGACTATTTCAATAGTCTGGCAGAGCAGTGATAAGAATAGTTTACATGGAATATAAAGGAGTGACAAGGGGTTAGAGAATGTGGAACATAAGAACTAATGGTATTCTTGGGAGAAAATAACAACAACAATTAAAATTTCTACCTTGGAAATCTGGAAGAATGACATTGCCATTACAAAGTGTAACTTCATAGAAAGGAAGTGTTACTTTCACTTATTCCTTTAAGGCATATACATTTGCTCACCCACCATATACCAGGCACTCTAACAGGTGCTGTGTATGGAGAGATAGACAAGAGAGACAAGACCCAACCTCACGGAACTCACATTTTATTCGAGAAGATCTGTGATAAACAAATAAGCAAATGTATATATTAAACAGTATCATGTAGTTTTAAATACTATGAGGAAGTTAAAGCACACCATGATATAGAGAGATAATAAGAATGGGGAGGGAGAAATTATCACTAAAAAGGTCATTCTGAGTGGATCTAAGGAGAATGGAAAGCTAAGAGAACATTTAAAGGGAGAGAGAGCTGTCTAGTGCACATTATGACAGCAAGAAGTGAAACCAGCACTTCCTCCTTGTTAACTTATACTGTTCAATGGCACTTTCCTTCTTCCAGCTCTCCAAGCTAGACAGAGGGAAAATTAGAAAAGAGGGCAGATAAGTAGATGGGTGCCAGATCAAGTAGGAGTTCGGATTTTATTCCAAGTCCAATGGGAAGATATTGGAGGGTCTTAAGAGATAAAAGATCTAATCACATGTTATTATTATTATTATTTCAATAACACTCTTTTGCTCTCTGTAGAATGGATTAAGAGTAGAATCAGGGAGAACAATTGGGAAGCTGATGTAGTACACCAGGCTGTAATACTGTTGCTTGAATTAGCGTCGTAGCAGAGGAGACAGTGAGAAGGAGTTTTATCATATGGAAGAAGAGTTAACAGGACTCATATATGGATTGGATACAGGGAGTGAGAGAAAGAGAGAAATCAAAGCTTGCTTCCAAGATCTTGGAGTGGGTTACTAGTTGGACAATGACTCAATTGACAGACAAGACTAGGTAAGCAACAGATTTGAGGGGTGGATGAGGGTAGGTGCTCTCAAGAACTAAGGGTTTGGCGCAGGTTCAATCCCTGGTCAGGGAACTAAGATCCCACATGCCGTGTGGCATGGCCGAAAAAAAAAAATAGAGAGAGAGAGAGAGAGAGAGAGAGAGAGACAAAAAGAACTAAGGGTTTGGGTGTGGATTTGTAAAGTTGGGGATATTTAATTGAAATCCCAAGTGGAATTCGAAATCCCAAGTGGAATGTCTAATTGTTAGAGTGAAAGCTGACTAATTCAATTTTTCTTTATCATTGGTTTCAGTGTAATACTTAAAGAAAACATGCAATAGGGGCTTCCCTGGCGGTGCAGTGGTTAAGAATCCGACTGCCAATGCAGGGGACATGGGTTCAAGCCCTGGTCCGGGAAGATCCCACATGCCGCAGAGCAACTAAGCCCATGCACCACAACTACTGAGCCTGCGAGCCACAGCTACTGAGCCCGTGTGCCACAACTACTGAAGCCCACATGCCTAGAGCCTGTGCTCCATAACAAGAGAAGCCACTGCAGTGAGAAGCCCATGCACCGCAAAGAAGAGTAGCCCCGCTCGCCGAAACTAGAGAAAGCCCGCGTGCAGCAACAAAGACCCAACTGAAAGAAAGAAAGAAAGAAAGAAAGAAAGAAAGAAAGAAAGAAAGAAAGAGAGAAAGAGAGAAAGAGAGAAAGAAAGAAAGGGAGAAAGAAAGAAATCTATAAGAAAAAAGAATACATGCAATATATTCTATACAAGTTAGCTATAAACACAAAAATAAATATACCTGCAACCTTACAACCCAACAAACAGCTATCTATTTAGCCACTTTCCCATCTCATTCATCTTCTTCCTTTTCAAAAACAATCATTAACCTGAATTTTGTTTCTCATTTTCTTGCATTTTAAAAACAACCATTCTCATTAAATGTGTATGTGTCTGTAAATATACATTATTTACTTTTTCTAAATCATGAGCATTAGAAACAAAAATCATACTGTAAATAGTCTCTGGGACTTATTTTTTAAATTTTTCTTTTCTTGTAAAAATTTGGAATATTAAGACTTCTTAATTATCCTAAACTAGTGTTATGTAAGATGAAATCACACGGATTTCTGTTTCTCTTGTTCTAATAAGAATTAACAACTGAAAGTGTAAAGTAGAGCTTAACAGACATGGTAGCTAGAATAAGAAGATCCAACATGAATTTAACTAGTGTTACAGAGGAAAGGATAGAGAGAATTGTGAAGAGGCAATAGTCAAAGAGACTGAAGCTGATAATGTTCCCAAATTTATGATAGACTTAATCCACAAATATAAGTGGATTTAGGAAGAAAATGAAGTAAAACAAATGCCACATGGAAAAACTGTCAATATAAAAATCACAGACTAGTGAAATTGTAGGTATTAAAGACAAAGATAATGGCAAGCAATGTGGTCATAATCATTTTAAAAGCAATAAGAAAGGCCATAAACCAGAAGAAAATACGAATAAAAATAATAACTGTTACCCTAAGAAATATGTATGTGGTAAAACAATTTTAAAGATCAAGGGCAAAATAGAAAAAAGAAATCAAAACATCTCACCACCAATGGACTTCCACTAAACAAATCTCCAAAAAATACTTCAGGAAGAAAAAAATGATCCCAGAAGAGATGTCACAGATACATTTAGGAGGAGGAAAAACTGGCAAACTCATGGGCTAATCTATATAAATATTGTCTGTATCATGTAAGCAAAACAATCTTGACTAAATTCTTGGTTTAAAAAATACATAAAATAGAAATGAGCTATACTCAAAGACAGCAGGAAACCGGGGAAGAGGGTCATCAGAGCGTTTTAAGTTCCTTGTATATTTGAGGATGAAGGTGAAGATACTGATCAACTTGTGACTTTAAGATAAATTTTAAGGATGACTATCAGCAAAATAAAAATAAATATAAGGTTTCCAAAAAATTTTTGGTGCCTCTGATAGAGAGAAAAGTTTAATGAGAAAAATTTCAAATAATCCTAAAGTTGACATGGAAGGAAAGCAAAAGGAACATGGGACTGGACAGAAACGGAGCACAAAATAACAGTAGAAATAAATATGGTAGAAAGAGACGGCCAGATTGCGTAGTAAATTTTAAGAACTGTTCTTTACAAGAGACAAGCCTAATACAAAGGATAACAAAGGTTGAAAGTAAAATATGAAAAAAAAAAGTTAAAATGTAAATAATGACTAAAACCCAGTATAGAAATATATATGATATATATACTAATTTAGAAGTCAGTAAGGTTCAATTCACCTTGTTTTACTCATAGGAGCTAAAGAAGAAATTGACAAACTCATTGTTTTTTTGGAGAATTCAAAAGACCTTTCTAATTAATAATACAATTGATCAGGTAAGAAGAAAAAATCTGTAAGTTTAGAAAAATAGAATTAACAAGCTTGATTTACAGACAGGTAGAGAACTTTGTGCCTCACAGAAAACTTGTATTTGTACATATGAGAAATTCTGAACAATAATTCATTAAACCATAAGAGCAATTTCATTTGTTTTTTGCTTTTTTTAAAATCACCATTTAGAGGATACCAAGATACTGTCATCTTAACATGTCTTGATATGCTCTCAAGGCTCCTTCCTCTGGATATTTGTAGTAAAATTTGTAGTAAACTATTTTAAAACCAGAGAATTTCCAATATCAAATTTCTACATATATCAGTGCATTTTAGTATATCATTTTCTGGAGAATGAGAGGATATTTTACCTTGAATTAAAGTGATATTTTTCAGTGTCTGAGAATGTTCCCAATCCTTCAGCCTGAGATCATTAGTGATGTTATTCAACAGTTTCACTTCTCCTTTTATTTCCTGTTCCAAATGCACTTGTTTTTCTTCCAGAGACTTAATTTTTGCTGATGTATTGTACACACACTCCTCTAAGTTACTCATCTCCTGTGAAACATAAGCAAACATCCGCAATTTTTGTTGCACACATAATTATCAAATATATAAGTTTAAGAAGCCCTACAAGTCAGGTTTTTAAAAAATGTATAATATTACAGTAATATTATGGAATAAGAATATAGAAATTAGAGAACAATTTTAAAATAGTAATTCTTTGGTTTTGAAGCATTCCTCTTTTAACTGAATGGCTGAATTTTCACACCCTCTGCCAGAAAAAAATTGGTTAAATATATATCTAAGGTATGCTTCTATTCCCAAATATATACATGTCAAAATGCTAAAAATAAAATAAAATAAAAAACTTGTCATATGGTTTTTAATTTATCCAAAGCGAAATTCTTTACACTGTACTTAGAGTAATTACAGTTCCTTAAATTCAATAGATTTGTATATTAAATTGTTTTATAGCAATAACAAAGTTTAATGTCATAATTCTCAGTGGTAATGAACATTAAGGATAGCTTTTCCGATTCAATAAAATCTCAACTAGCATATTAACAATACCTTATGTTCAGTTTTTTTATTGTCTCTGCATTTGAGATTTCATTATTATTTTACGTTTTCAAATGCATATATATTTTGTGCGTATTTACATACATGCGTGCATATCTGGAGACTGTGAGCAAGACAGATTGTACTACATTCTGGATTATGCTTTTATTTTTCACTCAATAATATAAGAATATTTACCTACTAAAATACTTAGAGACTGCTTTATTTTCTATAATTTAGTGGAATTGTATTGTATGTATTTCTCATAATTTATTTGATACCTATTGATAGAGTTTTGAGCTGCACATAAATAATGCTGAAATGAACACCATTTTATATATATCTACATATTTATACAAGCACTTCTATCGGACAGCTTCCTGGAAGTGGATCTGATCAAAGGGACTAAATATTAAAATTTTTGTTCACTCCTGCCACACCACCCTCCTTACATATGGGACCATTTTTTAAATCTTTCTCAGTGTACATGAATGCTTACTTTTGCACTCAAAGCCTAGGTATCATCAATATATTTAACTTTGTAGAGTAAGAGTAAACATAATAAAACCTTGTTTAATTTGCTTTTCAAATTAAGTATCTAGTCATAAAGTTTTTGGCAATGTTTTTCTTTATTGCTTTTCCTTTCAAGTCTTTTGCTTGGTTTTCCTTTGGGCGCTAGGCTTTCTCTTTCTAGTGTACCTAACCTTCTCATCTATCCTGGTAATGTTTTCTGTCTCTCTGTTCTTTTATTGCGTCCTCTGTTTCCATGGTATGCTCTATACTTTCCTAAGGACTTCTAGGTTTAACTGTTGATAGATTCTCATTTCCCATTTGCACAAAGAAATAAACCAGTGGTTTATTGTTAATTAATCCAGGTATGAAGAGAAAATTTCACCTCCCTTCACTGGACCGGACAAGTTGAAGGGAGAGGGTCAAGAGAGTCAAGTAAAACCTTTGGAAAGAAATGAACATGTACCAGATCTGCCTCTGCAGTAGCAGTGTACTCAAGCAGAGAGACATCCGTTTCTACTGCTCCAAATGGCCTTCCCCATCCAAAACCTCGTTCTAGATTAGCATTTCTCTACCCTCTACCGCCTCCCTCCCTATTTGGCATCTTCCATGTACACTATGGTATAAAGGTGGGATAGTGATCATGGATGTTTGCAGAGTGCAGCAACGTGGTAAATATGCTCGATGTCATTTAGGTGGCTGCAAATTGCTCCAGCTGTCAGGTAGTTCCTGATATCCACAGAGCAAAAGTCAGGGGACTAGCTGGTGATCTTGCGACCTAAACCCTGGGAGCCGCCGATGATTTTCATACCTAAAGCTGCGGCTGCCTTTTCTTTCCTTCTTTGAAAACTGCATGTGGTGCTCACATTAACCATATTTCACTCGAAATAAGTTTTATTAGGAAGAGAGAAAATGCATTTGATATATTTTTTAAAGTGCTATACAGCACCCACATACAACGTCCACAGTCTATCACCAGTGGCACTGCTAGAAACAGGCATTTATTTTTGCATTCTTACAGTCCTTTGTACGTACAATGGAGAGGATAAATCCCACGTCTCTCTTTTATTTTGTGTCAGTGTTCTTTTTTCTTTCAAATTAATGCTTGGTCTGTCCTTGCTAAACATTACGCTGCTATTACTTATAAGCCTTTTCCTCAAACAGCATTTACTGATTGAGGCATTCATTTAATTTATTTATTCCTGCATTGGGCTAAAGATTCAAAGATGAATACAATTGTTTTAAGCGATGAGAATGAGATTCCAAATATTGTTTTCAGTGAGCAAGCACACGTGCACACACACACACACTAGCACTGACCTAGATTCCAAATCTCCACAGATGACTACTGTCTTAAAAAAAAAAAGCTTTGAAAAAAAAATTAACTTTGGAAGTTCCTCGTTTCCCTTGTACCTCCACATCTAATACTGGGACCCCTTCCAAAATATAAGTGCAATCTGTCCGAATAGCTCCCTGATCACCAGATTTTGGTTATTTCTATTAAGTATCACTTCAAACAGGTTCAGGACTTCTACTGCCTTCCAAACGGTTTCCAATTTGGTTTCAACTCCTCATTTACATGGGTTCATAGATATTCTATAATCTCTAATGAGTTGGGGACATTACTAATATCAAATATATTATTTTTTCATCGTGTCCATCTTCGTTTTCTCCACACCCTGTCTCACTGCTCCTCTGATACTGTTTCCACACAAAGTAATATTTCTTCTCCCTTCCTCTTTCCCTCCAATTTAATCAGTTTCTACTCCCATAGCTGACATTTTACTTTCCTCTGTTCCTCAGCGCTGGGGACAGTTGCTTCTTTGAGAATTTTCTCTAACTCCTCCATAGCTTGAGTCCTTGATATTCCAATAGCATTTGATATGCTTGGGTACTTATTAACCGTGTGGGAAACACTAACAGTCAGATTTTGGAAGATGTGACAAGGATCAGAGACAGAATATCAAGGTTGGTGTTAGGAAGAGGTTCACCAACAGTCTCCATATTTAAATAGCAATGTCACTGTCTTCTCAGTGATTGCATCTTACAAAAAATAAACATGTAGGGTGTTCTTTCTTAACCTGTTTAGTCTATTCTCTAGTCAATAATTTAGTTGGTTGCCACCTGATGTTACAACTTCAGAGGCTTCTCTTTGCTCTCTATAAGGGACATCCATTTTTAACAATCACTACTGCATAACACTGTATCTGTACAGAAAACAACCTCATTAATTAAGAAATGGTCTATTCAAGTAAAATCTACTACAAAGATGCCAGCCTTGCTGAGCTAATGGTGGAAAATTTATAGATTTCACATTAATTATGATCTTAGGGCTTAGATACCTTGTAGTACAAAGATTATTTTTTCACATGAGTAATGAAGTTTTATCCATATGCTTATATTTTCATGGAATGGAACAATTATAATTACCCAACAACAAAAAATAATTCAGTATTGAACTAAACAACTTGCTTCTTAATTTCTTTCTCATCAAAACAAAGTAACCCAGAGGGTTGGCCACAGACTAGTTTAGAGCAAAGGTGAGAAGATTATGATTCATGGGTCAAAGTCTTTTTCTGAAAAGAAAGATTTATTGGATCACATTTTCACTCATTTGTCCATGTGTTGTCTACGACTGCTTTTGTGCTACGGTGGCAGAGTTAAGAAGTTGCAAAAGAGACCATGTGGTCCCCAAAGCCTAAGGGTTGTATCTGGGCCTTTGCAAAGAAACTTTTGCTAGCAACTGGTCTGGAATATGTCTTGCTCTCTTGTCTTGTGTATTTGATCCTGTGATGGTAATAAGATGTTGTATACATTATTCAAACTTTAATTCTTTAATTATAGTTATCTTTACACATAAAAACTTATGGATGCTTCTTGGGAGTGACAAACTATTTTAAAATTTAGATTTTGTACTTCGCCCATGTAAATAAGGTTTTCATTCCTTTGATGATGAAGAAAGTTTGGGTTTCGTATAAAATTTGCAAATGCAGAGTATCTATCTGTCCAAATCTGCTAAGATAATCTAACAACTATAATTGGGGTTTCGAGAGTTTCAAGAGGCATTCTAACAGTATTTGTAAAATTAAAATACCCTAAGAGAGTCTGGATTCAATCCCAGGTATGACTTTCCAATACAAACCTCTTACCTCTTGTTGTTTAAATGCATTCTCTTGGACTTTGGCATTCAGTGTTGCAATACTGAGCTGCAAATCAAGCAGTGTGGTGTTCAGACTTATTAATGACTTGGAGACTTCACCTATTACATTTCCATGTCCCTGGATGAAGGAAAGTAAGGAACTTAGCTGGAGAAGAACGTCATTAAACCTTTGATCGGTTGTCACACTGAAATTTTGGAAATTCTTGGCATCTATGAGATTGGCTTCATTATCCGAAAGATATTGGATTCTCTTCTCCACGTTGCTCATGTGTTCCGTAACGACTTCTCGAAATCTCATTGCATCTTCACTGTCATTTCCTTTTCCTGCGAGACTTGGAGATACATCATTTGCATTAACTGAACCAAATGTGCAATTCTTCATTTCCCATTTCAGGAGTTGAGCTGCGTATTTAAGTAAAAATAAACAGAGTCATGCCCTGTAACCTTAAATGCATCCACCATTCCATTCCACATCACTTCATCCCATTCTAACGTTCTGAACGCTATCCTAAATCAGGTATGTATTTTAAATATACAAAGTATGAACCAAGGTAGGCATACTGCTGAGAGGGAAACTGTCTCCTTTTCCCAATTTACATTAGAGTTTATCCCACAGTTAAGTCACTCTTTCTGAACTGCTGCTTAGATGAATCTTCTGGGTCGTGGCACATGGCTCTGAGAGTAAGAGTAAATTCTAGAGATCATGAAGTACACTGTATGCTGGTCCTCAGGTGTGCTGTTAGAGTAAAACGAGATAATGCTTAACACAGTGTCTTCAGTAAACATGTTGAGTAGGTTAGTTATTATGAAGACAAATGATAATGTGACAGAAACAATATGTAGTATCAATAAAGGTAGAAATATTAGTGTTATCCACTGTACGAATAAAGTGTTGGCTCATCTTCCTTATCCTATCGCTAAGCTAGCAGAGTGTTATCATTTTCAGTTTCCACAGAACTAATTTACTGTTGGTAGAGAAGGAAACTGGATAAAAGAAGTTGTTTTAACTTTAAAAAATATTGTTTTTATAAGACTCCTCTTTACTTATTATAAAACATATATTTACAGCAGAAAATTTAGAAACAACAAGTAATGAGGAAAAATAATTTACCATTAATCTCACCGTCCTGAATTAAGTGCTAACATTTTGGCATATGCCTATCAAATTTCTGTTCCCACTACCATATTATCATCATAAAAGCAAGATTTTATATACAATCTGGAAACTAGCTTTTAATTAGCACTCTATCATAGACTTCTGCATATTATTTAATATTGTTTTACAAAAATAATTAGAATAACTACATTGTATTCTATGTGTGATTCTACCAAATTTATTTAACAAAACTCCTACATTTAGTTTGCCTCTGTTTTTACTAATATATTGAACACTTTGATGAACAATCTTATAAGTAATTATTTCCTGAATAAAAAAATTCTACTAAATGTTATTTGGGGGCATACGGAAGTGCCGATATATATTTCCAAATGGGCATATGTTCTCTAAACAAGCTAATTACCCTTCTGAAAGGATCTAGAGAAATATGTTTATAGTTTCAAAAAATGAAAAGCATAAACATTACTTTTGCAGATAAAAATAATATATAATTATACACAATGAAGAAAATGTTAAACACCATTTTATATAATCAGTGGCGGTTAAGATTTTATTGTTTTTTTCATCTCTCTTTATATATCTATATTGCTTATACCTTTTAGCTATATATATATATCAGTCGCATCCATATTAATTTGAGTGCATAAGATTTTCCATATTTGACCATTATTGAGCAACAAAGAGTAACTTAATATTGTTTAAAAGTATATCTACATAAACAGTGATATCTGATCTGTTTTCTTAATAAAATGATATGGCAATAGTATCAGCTTTATAGGTTTTTGAGACTTAAATGAGATCACACATGAAAAACATTATATTCCACCCTGAGCTCAGGGTACCTGTTACACAAATGAGAGCTTGATATTTGCACAGGAACAAGCTGCCTGGTTCTGGAATCTAGTTCCATTCCTCCATTACTAGCTGGATTACTCTGAGAAAATTATTTCTCTTTTCCTTGATTAGGTTTCCCCAGTGATCTAAAAGTAATAACTATCTTACAGTGGTGCTGAGGATGAATGCGATAGGGCATGTAAATCAAGTAGCACACAGATGGCACGTGTGAAAACTCTACTCAAATTAAAGTGCCTTATCCTTGAAAGATATTATCTTAGTTACAGAATCTTCACCACGTTTACTTAAAGAAGCTGTTTGATGATGGTTGTCATTGTAGCTCTGATTATATTAAGTATTAAACTACATATGCAATTAAATCTCAATTTAAAAAAAAACACACTATATCATATTTTCCTAGTTACATTCTCTTTAAAATTAGCTTATTTGAATTAATAAAATATGTAACTACATTTTGATATAATCCACAACTGAGACCATATTGCATGTGCATTATTTTACATTTCTAAATTTATCAATAAATTATACAAAATAGTATACTTCTTACTTGGATCTCATCACATTTATTAAATTAAGTGTAGGGAGCAAGTTTTGGATTGACAGCCTCACTCATGGATTCATCAATTCTATGATTTATTTATTAAGCACCTACTATATATAAAGCACTGCTTGAGCGACTCTGGGAATAGAAAATGACTGGGAATGGATTTTGACTTTAACAATCAGAAATCTAAACTAACAATATTTGCAAAATTATCTCAAACTTGTCCCTTAAAAATTTTTCTTTTATGATAATTACTGCTTTTTTAGGTAGCAGTTAATAATCCAAGTTCTGGAGGAGAACTGCCTGGATTAGCGATTCTTGCCTTTTCCTTTATAAGCTGTGCCTTTGAGCAAATTAATTGGTCCATGCTTCCATTTCACTATCTGTATAAATGGGATACTACTAGTCAGTGTTTAAATAATTAAATGAGCTGATATATGCAAAGTGCTTAGATCTTTTCCTGGCACATAATAGACATTCGATACTTTTCAATATTTTAATTATTATTAATATTTCAGATTCAATATCTGTATGCCCAATACTGATAACAAGGGGAATTAATGTTGTGTAATATAAAAAAATTGGGAGGAGGTTGGGTGTTCCATGAGAAAGGTAGTATCTGTGCTTTATTTATTTATTTATTTTTTATTGGAGTATAGTTGCTTTACACTGCTGTGTCAGTTTCTTCCGTATAGCAAAGTGAATCAGCCATACGTATACATATATCCCCTCTTTTTTGGATTTCCTTCCCATTTAGGTCACCCTAGAGCACCGAGTAGAGTTCCCTAAGCTATACAGTAGGTTCTCATTAGTTATCTATTTTATACATAGTAGTATATATATGTCAGTCCCAAAAGAGAAAAACAAATATCCTATATTAACGCACATATATGCTTCAGACATATTGATCTAATTACTCAACCATATAATTTTTACTTTCACTGGAAATACTTTTTATTTCATATGGGTAAAGCAAAACTTCTTCTCAGTATAGAAAGGGAAGACTTGATTTAACAAAATGTCATGTGACCAAGGATTTTTCTTTAATACCAAGTTCAACATGAACTGACAATAAAGGCTATTTTTTGCTTACAGATTTAAAAACACAATATTGCTTATTTTCCCAAATCTTGAATGAAAACTAATTTAATCCTTACTTTCTTTAAAAAATTTAATACTGTATCAGAAATCTAGGTAAAGAATGCCAGAGTTCATATTTTCAAATGTTCATTTCTTTCATTATCATCAGAGAGATGCCATTTTGTGACTTTTCTATTTTACATTTGAAAGGAGACAAATTTTATGGCTTGTGCAAAGACCTAGGGAGAGAGTTATATTTGATTTTACAGATCACATTTACTCTTTCACGTTGGCAAAACCTTTTTCTACCAAAAATTTATATTATTTTGAGCTAAAGGATCTTCAGTGTATCAGTAACAATTTATATACATTAATCTTAGATTATATCTTATTCTTCAGAAACATTATTCTATGTCGCTGTACTGTGATAGTGATCTAGTAGCTTCTGAAGGAAAGGTAGCGTGTGGAGAAGATTTTATAATTAAGAAATATCTTTCAATGTATAAGACACTTTAAATAGAGTTTTCATGTATAACACTTTATCTACTGATTTATATTTGCCAAAACAGAGTAATTTCTATCATTTCAGGGATACATTTTGTCTATATTTGAAATTTTTGGATATCAAGTAGAGATATGTATTGCATTTTAGTTTTCTTTCGGAAAATATTCTGACCTACAACTTACAGCTGCAAATGGATTGTCAGTGTTTCTTATTCAAGTATGATAGACACAGGGAGACCTGTTTCAAATTCTGGTGAATTTGGGTGCTGATGTGAACTTACAAGATTTGAACATTTTTAGCTTTTTGTCAGTCTTAATAGGTACATGCTATAGTTTTAGGAAACAAAGCTACTTCAAATCAATAATTGTCAACCCTAGAAAAAATGTGTTGACTAGCCCAGAGATTTTTGAACTTGGTTAGAACCCCGGAGTCTTTCCAGGCTTCAGTTTGTATTCTGCCTGGGCCTAGTAGAAAGAAGTTGCACTCCCTCAGGTTGGCTCTGTAGGCCACGGCTTGTATAAAAGTGATGAAATGTACCAAATTCTAACTGGCTGATAGCTAATGATCCCTAACAACGACATATCTTTCAGTTATGCATTTCAAACTACAGATAAGCATATACATAAACAGCACATAGATAATCTCAGTTCATCAGGAAGTTAGTTGTTTAATGACAAACATGTCAGGTTCTTTTACTTAGATGGCTGTGGTTGGTTTGACAGGTTGATTGGTTCCGTTTGTTGGGGTTGGCTAATGTTTTTGTTT
This sequence comes from Eschrichtius robustus, assembly GCF_028021215.1. Taxonomy (NCBI): domain Eukaryota; kingdom Metazoa; phylum Chordata; class Mammalia; order Artiodactyla; family Eschrichtiidae; genus Eschrichtius; species Eschrichtius robustus. The sequence goes on along the minus strand of NC_090844.1, from coordinate 19,079,472 downwards.
TGTTTTTGTTTCAAAGTAGGAGTTGATTTTTACACATGGAAAATATTTTCCTGGCTAAAATTATGACAACTCTGTTTTGTTTTGTTTTTTTATCGGCCAACCATATTTTGTTCTAAAAACCCGATTGCACTGGGAGATAATAGACCACAGAAGTTAGGAGTCAGGAGCCAGGGGTGGGAAGTCCAACTCCATTGCTGAACAGTTTCCTTTTGTGGACGATGAGGGTGAACATACATCTGCTCAAGGGTAACTGTAAGGTGTATTAAGATAATCTGGAAAATGGATAGCCTAGTGCCTGAACATAGTGCATGCTCAGAAACATTACAAAAATGTTACAGTTATTGTTGTTTTCGTTATCATTTCTTCCTTAGTACAAGTTTGGCTTTGTCTTGGAATATTCTTTAGGTTGCCTCTTGGCAGAGGAGGTTTGGCCTTTATTAGGAGCATTTTCTTATTAATCTGATTAGTATGCACATAAAAATATATCTTCCTCCCAGCCTATCTCTTGTTCGAGTATATGTCCATTTTGCCACTCACAAAGAGGAGAGCTACAAGGTATATAAATTCAAATGCCAATCAAATCCCTCAAAAATGCTACCGAGGAAAATAATATTTACAGATTTGCTTGAGTTATACGCAAGCCATCCACCTCTGTAGAAATCCTCAAATTTATCCCCAATTCAAGCCAAACTCTCCCCCCCAAAAAAAAAAAAAAAAAATTGTACTTGAAAAACATCATGTAGAACCCAAGCAAAGTGTTCTATTTTTCTTTTTCTTTGAAAGGATGCTAGCAGGTTATTTTTAGAGATGTTTTAAATAATACCCTTATGAAATATGTGGCCATATAAACTGTACGAATATTACTGAGGGATAGGCCATTATGTTATGAGGTTTCCTCTGAAGACTCACAGGAATACTTCTTTCTGCTCTCAATACTAGGAGTAGAAGTGTATTTCTTGAACAACTGGCTTATTTTAGGCATCATTAATGTAAATGATCATGTTTATATCCTCACATTGGAAACTAGAATACTTACCATGAAATTTATGATGCACCATTAGAAATATATAGGACTTCAGAGGATAACATTTTTGAAATGGTCTAATTCTTTCCATCTTACCTTTACATATTTATATTTTTATCTCAAACTTCCATTTTCTATGCTATTTAAAAACATCTCTTTTACTTAGTAACTTTGCAGAATCTATTTTTTCATGAAATAACTTTGAGGAACACTTTGTGATGTGAAGTCACCCTTATGAATCTCCCATATACAAAAGACTGAATGCTTCTTTTTGCTCCTGCAATAATTACTTCACAAGATGAGTTGCTGAGTTTCAGAACTCTAGAATACTGTACCTGTCACTATTCCGATGATAGGTACAAGAACTACAAACACAAGGAGATAAAGGGCAATCAGTGCAGCTTTGAAAGACTTCATTTTCTCTTGAAGAGTTGGGCCATTTTTAGGATCTGAAAAACAAAAGCCCAACCTACTGTTAGAAAACTTACTCTTCTTACGTAAAATTTTTGAAATCTCCAATTATATTGTTAGTATCAAACCTATTGGAATAAAAAGGGAACAAAAAAATAGGTTCTCATTTATTCAGTAGAAAGCAAAAGGGACAGTCACAGAAGAAGCCAATACAGGCATCAGTATGGACATTTGATTTTCTTATCCATTAACTAAACATCCAGGACAAAGTTACTATTCTCTGCAAGTTGTACTTGTCTCATTTGGGGGCACTAGCTGGAAAATTTTAGTATTGATACCATACCAACATACATGCAAACCTAAATTTCATTCTTCTATTTCACATGGGAATATATTCTGGGTGAAAAGAAAATTCCTCATGCGACTATATAATTATACCTTTTTTTCAGATTTTAAGTGAGATAAGAGAAACATTATTGTCAATGATAATTATGCAAATTGTCTCTCCCAATTCCATCTCAATAATTTTGTATTTGGATGCTTCTTATGATTTGAATATAATGAGAAAAAAATGAAATAAAATGACTCACATTTTGATTAAACTTTGGAATGGATCAATGAAGCCCATTCTCTGGATATTTCAGAACATAGTAATATTTTAGTATCATTTGTTTATATGGAACACCAATTCACATAATGGGATGCTAATTGTAGAAAAGAGAACTCAATGTAGAGGGGAATCTTACTAGCAAAGGAAGACATTTCTCTGATTAAGTGAATACAAATTTCTTTCCTATGGCCATTGTTTTTATTGTTTAATAAAAAAGAAGGAAATTTTGTTTCCAGGTTGTAAACTCCTAAATTAAAACAAGAGTTTAGACATTGTTCAATAATGTTCTATGAGGGATTGAACAAAAAAGGAGAAAAAAATTAAGGAAAGAGAAGAAAACAATAAAGAAAAGGGGGAAAATTGAAGGAAAAAAGAGAAGGAGCGGGACTTCCCTGGTGGCGCAGTGGTTGAGAGTCTGCCTGCCAATGCAGGGGACACGGGTTCAAGCCCTGGTCCAGGAGGATCCCACATGCCGCAGAGCAACTAAGCCTGTGGGCCACAACTACTGAGCCTGAGCTCTAGAGCCCGCGGGCCACAACTATTGAGCCTGCGAGCCACAACTACTAAAGCCCGCGCGCCTACAGCCCGTGCTCCACAAGAGAAGCCACCGCAATGAGAAGCCTGCACACCACATCGAAGAGTGGCCCCCGCTCGCCGCAACTGGAGAAAGTCCGCGCGCAGCAAGGAAGACCCAACACAGCCAAAAATGGATGAATAAATAAAAAAATAATTTTTTAAAAAAGAGAAGGAGCAACCACACTATAAGCAAGATGGGATATTCCATCTGTCAGGTGACTAAATTTGAAATCCAACCTGGCAGATGGAATATACACATCTAGGATAAGTCTCAAGACCATCATTTTACATAGTGTCACTAACTCTAAGGACATTCTCCACGATCGCTTCTTTTTGCTCCTGCAATAATTAATTCACAAGATGAGTTGCTGAGTTGCAGAACTCTAGAATACTGTACCTGCCACTATTCCAATGATAGGTACAAGAACTACAAACACAAGGAGGTAAAGGGCAATCAGTGCAGCTTTGAAAGACTCTTATTCTACTTACTCGGAGGAAGCAAAGCGGTCATTGAGCGAGCATCAAACCTCACAGATTCTGTACAGCTATCAGTGTCCTCCTGTCGATCGGGAGAGCTCTCCCACGGTTCCATACTTCTACCAAACACGTGGGAAAATATGATAATTACACACGGAATTGCTAGGGCCCTTTGGCAAAAAGTTTCAAATTGAAATTTATAATTAAAATCCAATTTTAGCAAGGGAACAAGTATAATTAGTTAAATTTACATATCTGCCATATATAGCAACATATTATACTTACCCATAAGTTTTAATTTTAACATTAAAAGACAGATTTACATGAACCCACTCATGTATCTTTCTATGTACAAATGTAGGTACTTGTGATTGTAGGTGTGTGTTTTTTTAGAGTGAGAGGTAACTTTGCTCTCTTTGCTAAAAAAAAAAAAAAAAACCCAACTGGCAGAAAACAACCATTTAGCTGAAAAGAAAAAAATAATTTCCCTTAGAACAAACAGTAGCTGAAAAGTTGAAGGAAATATTTCCTGTGATCTTTTATCAGAGGTTCCAGATAGAGCAAACAGTTATGCAAAATTTGGAACAAATGTTTCCTGTGGTCTTTTATCAGAGCTTCATGAGCCAAGTTTTCTTTTGCCAAGGCATCAGCTTTATTCCTTTAGAAAGATTTAACAAAGTCTAGTCACAAGATTAGGAGCCAGGAAAAACTTAGTTTTTCTTTTCCTTTGTCTTCCTTTCCTTCCCTTCGCTTCCCTTCCCTTCCCTTTCCTTTCTCTTCCCTTCCCTTCCTTTCTTTTCCTTTTTTTTTTTTTTTCTTTTCTTTCTCACATATTTTTCTTTCAGTGCTTCCTTCACTATATACATTGGCAGCATCTCAAATATGTGCTTGTATCTTTTTAAGCACAATCTATTATATTTTATGACCCAGTCTATGTCTATGTCTCTTTAAGGTGCATCAGAATCATTTGAAGGGCTTCCTTTAAAACACATTGGGGGGCCCCACCCCCAGAGTTTCTGATATTTAGGGTAGGGGTGAAGAATCTGCAATCCCAACAAGTTTTCTAGTGTTGCTGTTGCTGCCCATCTGAGGACTGCATTTTAAGAACATTTGCCGTGAAAAGAAATTGTATGACTTTTTCTTGGAAACAGTTCAGTTCATTTGATTGATAAATTTAGCCTAAAGCCAACATCTTCTGATCATTATTTATATTCTCTAATGCTGAGTTATGGATTTAGCACAGCTGAAGTTGTAACTGAGTGTACTGGCAGCTCCAGGACACCAAACTCATGTCTCCTCCAGAAACTGAAGGACAATCATTCATATGCAAACGTTCATCCTACTTTGGGAAGAGGTATTGACAGGTAAGGATGTGACTCAACTCCTGTCAATATATTTTTTTAAATATTACCAAGGAGATTCTTTATTTTGCAGTTTGTACCTGTATCATTCCATAACCTGGTCTTAGTTTTTTGTAAATCCTATTGATCTGACGAACGAGTGTGTTCTTTAAATGCTTCAGCCACTCCGGAGGAAGCGGGCAGAGGGGGAATTTATAGAACCTACATTCTCTTTTCTTAGGCAGATGTGTAGCTAAATAAACGATTATCTGGGAACATTCACTATTATAGGAAACCAAATTGATTAATTCAGGTCCAGACTCTCCTGCCATTGCCCCCTTTTTAATTCACTCTATTATTTGATTTGGATGACAGTTTTTTACTTGCCATGGAAAACGAATGAACAAAACAATTTTTAAAAATGAGACGACAATAAAACTTAGCTAAATGCATTTTAAAACTACAGTTCAAAGCAATTGGGGGACCTCCCTGGTGGTGCAGTGGTTAAGAATCCGCCTGCCAATGCAGGGGCACGGGTTCGAGCCCTGGTCCAGGAAGATCCCACATGTCGTGGAGCAGCTAAGCCCGTGCGCCACAACTACTGAGCCTGCGCTCTAGAGCCCGTGCGCCACAACTACTGAAGCCCGCGCGCCTAGAGCCCGTGCTCCGCAACAAGAGAAGCCACCACAATGAGAAGCCCGCGCACCACAACGAAGAGTAGCCCCCGCTCGCCGCAACTAGAGAAAGCCCGAGCGCAGCAATGAAGACCCAATGCAGCCAAAAAAAAAAAAAAAAAACAATTAGGACTGTGGCAAAGCTTTTAAACTTTGAACTCAGTTTATAAAGGATGGGCTCACAAAGTATATACATTTAGACACCCCTGCTATGTACCTAGAAATCTTTTCCTGTCAGTCTGTCTACCAGCCCCTTCTTCACGTGTTTGACTATGGCTTTGGCTCTAATAGTTGAGATATTATGATTCCATTTTCACCTATATACAAAGGAAACATCCTTGGGACTTCCCTGGTGGTCCAGTGGTTAAGAATCTGCTGTCCAATGCAGGGGACGTGGGCTCGATCCCTGGTTGTGGAACTAAGATCCCACATGCCGCAGGGCAACTAAGCTCACGTGCCGCAACTAGAGAGAAGCCTGCATGCTGCAACTACTGAGCACGTGTGCCACAACTAGAGAGCCCACACGCCACAACTAGAGAAGCCCGCGCACTGCAACAGAGCCCACACAGCAAAAAACAAAACAAAACAAAACACAAAAACAAGAAAAACAAAACAAACCAAAAAAAGGAAACATCCTTATATTACTAAGTCTTCTAAATGGGAATATTTTTGTAAAAGAGGTGAAAACTTTAAATCTGATATATCTGTCTAGATTGTGAGCTACATAAGAGGCGGGACCATGTCTGGTTTTGTTCAACATTATATTACCAGAACCTAAAGCAACCTGGAATATAGAATATACTTAATAAATACTTGTTGAATGAATGATCTGACTTGTTCTGTGTAAGATACTAGTCTCATATAGTTTTGTTTGTTTTTTAAAAAAGATGGACGTTTAGAGGTAGGGGGACCAAAAAGGTTTGTTTCTTCTGATAGAGAACTTACTGGTAAATAGGTTTTGCCCATAATTCAGATTTTTTTTTCTTTTTCTATTCTACATTCTTACTCTTTTGATAGTTTCCTTGAACAGGAACCAATCTTAGAGCTGGGTGACCATGTTATATTATTGGGACACTGCCACTGTCTCTAGCCTGTTCCTACTCAGCATTCCTTTTTGTTTTGTCAGTTCCAATTGGCAAATAGCCATGACCACATCCCACTGCATCCTCAAGGAAACACTACTAGCATTTTGGTTGGGACCATTCTGTTTTGTGAAGGATTGTCTTAGTTGTGTAGGATGTTTACCACCCCTGGCTGCCACCCATCAAACATCAACAATGTCTCCTAATCATTATGTCACTGCTTTTCCCTCCAAAAAATCCAGAAACTTCATCTCCACACATTTCCAAACATCCAACCCTCTTTGAGAATCACTCTTCAGCATGTATATCCAATGTGGATGAAAAGTAAGGAACTTTCTCTCTCTCTCCAATATTTGCCTTGAGCAATCTGACAGTTAACATGTCTTTAATAAAGATTTGTTTTAATGAAAAAAATGCATATCTTCATGAGCATCAGCAACAATACAGATTCCTCAAAACATTACGGGGATATCTTTCAAAACACTCTCTGTGTGCTTAACCCTTTAAATATATATATTACAGATCTTTGTCAAAGCCTATATGAATGCTTTTTACAGAAAACTTAAACATTTTATTATTTTAAAGAGAAAAGAAAGCAGCAAATCCAGAATGAGAATCCACTGATCTAATCTTGGTTTCAAATAAAGCAGGATGAATGTTACTTTTATCCATATACTTGCTCAGAAGCTCCACATATATTTTCAAATACATTTGCAATTTAGATCGTACAGGGCCTCGTTGGCTTAAAAAACTTTTCTTGGGAGAAAGAAAGAATCTCATTTTTTAAAATTGGCTCTAGAGTGTTACATGTTATATCATAAAAACAAAGAAATAGATGGCAAGTATTGAGATATTTTCAAACAATGACTTTCAGATGGAAATATCTGTCCCTTCACGTAGGCCAGTCCAACAAATTTCTGTCTTGTGTTATTATTATACCAAGCGCCGTGCAAGTGTCTAGACAGGATGCCAAAGACAACATGTATAGAATATTCTCGACCAGCAAAGAATTTATGCACTGAAATGAAAGACTAAGATCTTTATAAAAAATCACAATGTGTTATGTATACACACAAAGCACAGGCATAGTCCAAAGAGGAGGCATTAACTCTTTGGGGAAAGTATGTAGTCAAGGTGAAAACATAGAAAAGATGACACTTTATCAGAGTTTTGAAAAATGAGCAGGAATTTGGGGTGAGAATATTCCAGGGAAGGCAAATATGTTAAAGGGCATAAAGGCATGAAGAACATGGGGGTTAGAGCGAATCAGAATCATGGAATCAGGAGTCTTGGATAGAGGGTCAGCAGAAGAGGCCAGAGAGGCACGTAGCTGGGGGCATCCTACTCATCAATCTCTTCTTTCATTTTTTAACGTCATAAATTGACCTCGCTTTCACAGCCTACCCAAATATAATATTGAAGATGTACCTATACAAAGTAAGCAAAAAAATTATCTTTTGTTTTAGCAATAGGGATCTGGTTTATATTACTAGTAACAAAAAATATATTGTCCATTAAATATTTTGCTGATTTCCCTTACATCCTGAAATAGAGATTAAGTTCAATTTTTTTTATTAAAGTGAGTTACAAATTTTTTTTTTTTTTTTTTTTTGCTTCATTGTGTCTTCGTTGCTACGTGCAAACATTCTCTAGTTGTGGCGAGCAAGGGCTACTCTTCATTGTGGTGTGCAGGCTTCTCATTGCAGTGGCTTCTCTTATTGTAGAGTGCAGGCTCCAGTAGTTGCAGCACATGGGCTCAGTAGTTGTGGCGGGTGGGCTCTAGCTTGCGCGGGCCTCAGTAGTTGTGGCTTGCGGGCTCTCGAGCGCAGGCTAAGTAGTTGTGGCGCATGGGCTTAGTTGCTCCGCGGCATGTGGGATCTTCCTGGACCAGGGATTAAACCCACGTCCCCTACGTTGGCAAGCGGATTCTTAACCACTGCACCACCAGGGAAGTCCTCAATTTTGTTTCTCTTTAGGCCTCTACACTTTGATCTATCTTTTATGGGCTTTAGATGATAATATACATCTTTTACATTACTGTATTTCAAGCTGTGATTTCTTTGGGTAGATTTATTAAAACTGAAAAAGAAAACCCTCTAATAACTGTCTACAAGTGGATTAGACTAAATGACCATATCTGGGAATTCCCTGGCTGTCCATTGGTTAGGACTCCACACTTCCACTCCAGAGGGCATGGGTTCGATCCCTGGTCGGGGAACTAAGATCCCACATGCTGGGTGGTGCAGCCAACAAATAAATAAATAAATATCTGGGCTATAGTGGTGTAGAGGGCTGAAAGGGAGATGAACACTAAAATCTGTTGAGTGGCATGATGAATGAAAAATATTCCCCTTTGGCTATTCTGGGTGCACCATGAGTTTTGTTTGTTTTCTGGAGCAGTGTATAACAAGGGTTAGTTAATCATGATCTGTATGAAATATCAGTATACTTTTTTCCATTAAAAAAATAGATTAAGTTAATCATAAATGACGTTGTCATAAGATTGCTGGCATTTTCTGTTATTTCTTTCTTTTGTTCTTAGTCTCCATACTTGCTGAGAATCTCATGGTTCCATGGCAGAACCACTACCTGCATCCTGACCAGGCCGATATATCCAGCTCAGATCTCACGTCTCAGAATCAGATTTTTTTTTTTTTTTTTTAATAATACAGCTAGCTACAATGGTGTACTTTCCACATCAACCTAACTTTTCTTTTTCCAGGATTTTTGATGTTGGCATGCCACCCATTTATATCATCTGTTTATTATTATAATCATTCATTATTTTTTTTACTATTTTTTTACTATTTTTTGTGTAGCAAGGCATACGTGACATAATCAGGTGTACGGCAATACAGAATTAATATGGCAGTGCTAGAAAAGCAAGGTCATTCAAACCAGAGGCCAGGACGTTATTCTAGATCACTCTCACCCAAAGACCCGTATCTGGTAGCACAGCAACTCCTGACTTCCTCAAAGCCATTCCTTCCACTCGATCCCAATTTTTAGATTTCAGTTCATTTTTATCTACCCAGCCAGGCATCTTAGATAGTAGCAGTGGGGTAGGCAATTGAGGGGCGAATCCAAGAGGCATTAAGAAGGAGGAGGAAATTCAAAAGAATTGATGAACAAGCATCAAAATGTAGCACTTTAACAAAGACTAGGAGAAAAAAGTCAAACAGTAGAAATTATTTTTCAGGAAAAAATACAGTAGATATAAACAAACACATTTAGTAGGCTAGTAAAGAAAGAATAGCAGTACTAAAAATAAGGAAGAAACTTTGACACTATGGTAGAACAGGAAGTCAGGGTCAGGGAAAAAAGAAAAGAATGTCAAGACATGCAGGTCACCCATAACCTGCCACACGGAATTTGAGCTGTATGACTTGTATGGTAGAGGCAGAAGCAGATGCTGAGAGATCAAGAAGCAGTAAATGTATAAAAATGAAATGCCTTGAGTGTATACTGGAAATCTAGTCATGTTCATGCTTTTCTGTTGAGAAGAGATGCTGAAGATAGTACTGAGGTAGTACACGGAGGACAGGGTTATTTTTTCCTGCTTGTTCTTCTCATCTCCCAAACTATTAACACCAGAGTGTACCTGGTCTCAGTTCTTGTCCTCTTTTTATCTTTATTCACTCCCTCGGTGAGCTCACTAGTCTCATTGCTTTAGATACAATCTATACGGCTGATGACTGTCCATCTTCATCTCCCACCCAGGCCACTCCTTTTAACTCCAGACCTGGATATGCATCTCCCTAACAACACTACCGTCTGGGTTTCTAATATGGCCCAAACCTAGGGGTCTCCTTGTCATCCACTTTCTGTCATCCTCCACATCCAATCTACCATCAGATCTTGCTGGTCTGATTTCAAACCCTAAGCAGAAACTGACTGCTTCTCGTCACCTCCCCTCCCGCCATCCTGGCTTAAGCCCCATCATCTTTCTCACCTGGACGATTTTAATAGCTCCCTACGTGGTCTCTCAGCTTCATTCAGTTCCTTCCATTTTACTTTCCACACAGCCTCTAGAATGTTCCTCTGAAAAAAGTAAGTCAGACCATATCACTCCTCTGCTCAAAACATGTGAACACTCTCTCATCTCACGCGGGTCCTGACTAAAAGCTCACTAGCTCAGACAGACCATTCTCCAGCGTCAGATTTAAAATGGCAGCCTACCTCTTTCACTTCCTCTTCTCCTTCCTGCCTTGATTTCCAGCCCCAAACTTACCACCGTCTAACATGAAATACATTTCCCTTGTTTATCTTGTCTATTGTCTGTCTCTTTTTGTCCAAGTTAGATCCATGATTCAGGAGTTTTCATCTCTTTGGTTCAATGACTAGAGAGTTCCTGCCACTTAGCATGTGTTCATCACTAGGAGAAATTCCATGAATAAATGAAAGACAAAATATTTTGCAAGATGACTGGATTTTATAACTGGGGTTATGCCTCAAGAAAAGTCTGCATTTCACTAATGCAGAAATGTAAAAAATTCTGCTACACTTTGGGAAATAAAAGGTTTTTCTCTGAATTGTGTGTAAATAGGAAACTGAAACAAAAAATCTCACCAAGGTTCCCACTTTTGCCTCAAAGGCACTCGTGAGACTTACCAGATTCCTTCAGTTCCTTACTCTATCAGTATAAATTTTTTAGTAATGTTAGAGAATATACACATGTGAGGTTTTGTTATCAGCCAGTGAACAATTCACATAATCCAAGTGTGCCTTTAAATGCCTTTTCCAAAGTTAAGAGAAAAAGTAACTTCACATAAAGTTATTCCTAACAAATGTCAATGCACTGACAAAGAATTATGAAATCGTTTGAGTTTGTATAGTCTACTGAAAGCATGTTCTCATGAGAAGTGAAACACATCTCTGCACTATCAGCTTTTCATGAAGTGGGTGAAAAGTTTAGAGAAGCTACAACAGGAAAAACAATGAAAGAATTTCAGTGTTTTTCTGTTTGAAAACACACTCTTCTTTTTTCCCGTTTTTATTATAAAAACATTATAACACTACTAAAGATAAGTTGGGACAAAACTTCTATCATCCCATCACCCTAATAGAAGAAAAACATGGAGTGTATCCATGTTACAAATTGATACCATAGTGTACATTATCATTTGGTCTTATGCATTTCCCTTAAAATCATATCAATAACTTTATACTTTGAACTATTTCTTCAAATTTAAAATGATGGGCTACATAATAATTCATCAAATATATGTATCTTATTTATGCAGCCATTTTCCTATAAATCTTTTTAAAAAAATGTTCCCTGTTCTTTGGAGGGCAATGTTTAACTAATATAGATGATGACGCTGTAAATATTTTCATAACTTAGCTTTCTTCTTTCGAAATGTTTCTTTAGGATAATTCACTATATGTTGAACTACCAGGTGACAGGAAGACTATCTCAAACTTCTTAGTATCTACTGTCTGACTGCTCTTTAAAAAGATCGTACACATTTACAAAGATTCCAGTCACTTATGTTTGAAACCAAATTCACCACTATTCAATAACAATGTTTATTTTAGAATTATTTAGATTTTAGTAAGAGTTAAATGATACCTTAAGGTGGCTTTCATTTGCATTTTTTTACTTTTAGTGTGGAAAGACTATTTCCATGTAATTTTTTACTATTTATTTTTCTTCTTGAGTTTTTATTTATTCATATCAATTGCTCATACATTCCCCAGGGTATCTTTCTTTACAGAGATATGAAAAAACTCTTTTACGTAATATAATTTAATGCACATTCCTTCTTCTAAGACTATGTCTTATTTGAATTTATCCTCCAACTCTCAATGTTAATTTCACCGTTAAGATTTGGGGTAAATAATAACTTTGTAATCTTATTATTTAAAGACAAAAACTCTGATTTTGTGAACAGTTAAAAACCCACATGAAGTGAACATAAAGTTAACATGTTTGTGAAACCAGTAGCTCTACACTTACAGAACACATCCATAAGAGGGATTAAGGTAAGGCCTGGAAACATCCATATTGTCCCTGATGCTACTCATATTCATCCTCTGTAGTGAAGGAGAAAGAGCTTCAATTCTTTAATGTGAGGTCTAGATTTGAATGTTGGCTGTGTCCTTTCCTTGCTATGTGATCTTTGGCAAATATTTTAATTTATTTGATTGCAGATTCTTTATATATATACATATATATATACACACATACACATGACTATATATATATAACCATATATATGGTTATAATATCAATTTAAAGAATTATTATGAGGATTAAAAATAATTTTTGTAAATTGTCTGGTACATAGACAGCCACCAATAACTGAATCACCATTATTTTAAAACACCAATTTTTTTTTTTAACATGAACTCTTCTTATTTTATCCTCACAGCAGCACCATGAGGTGTTTTCTCTATTTTACAGGTTGGGAAACCAAGAGCTGAAACACTGAAGTACCTAGTTAACGTAACATAACTAGGGAGAGGGTGAGCTGGGGCCTGAAGGTAGGCAGTGTACTACCAGAACAACAGCTCCTAAACCCTGTGTAAAACATTTATAATCTCACTTTTATGACTTTTCTATCAGTATTCTCACATTGCCAATGAGAAGCCTAACCCCCATTTTTTATGTCGTGTAAATCTTAATCATTCTTCAAGATGAACTTAGATTCTAACACCTGCATGAAGATTTTTCTTTCTCCTCTTGAAGTAGTTGTGGCCTCTCCTGTATCCCCACGGTAGTTATATAGAGCACTTTCACACCCTTACAGTGCCCAAATTATATTATGCCAATTTGCCTTAGATCATGATCTTCCTGAAGACAGAGACTGTATTTTATTTTTCGTATCCTTTCCCTATATCTAGTTCAGGGAAGTGCACATAATCGATGCCCAACCAAGATTTGCTATATGAGCAGTAAAGACAATATGAAGTATCAAAGTCAAAAGTATTATGTAAAAACTAAGAAGATGAGACTAATTAAAATATACTTAGTCATATTTTGAATAAAGTCAACAATTTTTAATAAAATGTGCACAATTATATGCCAAAAATCTCTTGCTAGTTCAGGACACATATACATTTTTCACCCACAGAAAATCTAGCAGAAATCTCTATCACTGAAACAATCAAATCAAATAATTAGGGATAGGATAAAAAAATTCTACCACAAATTATTGATCACATATGTATATATCTCTCACATATCACATACACACATACGTTTAGACACACACAAACACACAGAGTAGACACATACACTCAATAGAAGCAATTTGGGAAAAGCATAAGTAAACTTCTTTTACCGTGTGTCCTAAAGACGGCAGCACTGATTTATCCACTTCCCTCTCTTAACAATTGAAACCTAAAACCTTTATCACATAATATTTCAGCAGGGCACATGAAGAAAGGAAATGACACATTAGTATGTTGGAAATCTTTCTTAACAATGTATTTCAATAGTACTCTCCTCAGTGCACAAGTGTGCAAAATCTAAATTTGTCAGATAACTCATTCCTCTTCCCATCTAGGACTTCACAAAAGAAAAAGAGAAGTAAAATGAAAAAGAAACGGAGTTATTGTAACAGGGTACATAATGTATGGCGGACTGATCTTTTCCTTTTTATAAGATATGTCTGCCTTCTATAACATTCTCATTATTATTTATCTTCTATTAATCTCATTATCTTCCACTAATTCTCATGATCTCTTTCGTACTATATAACCTTGAGGGAAGACTCCATGTTTAAGTGATTTGTTTTTCTTAATCCTTTTCCCTATATCCCTTATCTCTAGCTTCAGACACAAAACACAGGAGGAAAGGATTCCTACTAAGGAAAAGTAGTAATCCCATACTGCTCACTTCAGCTCTGTCTATAGTGATGTTAGCATTATCTATCGATCTCTTTTGAGCACCTAAAAAGTTACTTATTTCCCCAAGAGTATAATACAGGAAAGGGGTCTCAGGCATGGAATCGGAGCAAAGGAATGACCTTCATCTTCTACCCCTGTCAGAGTTTTACGCTTTTAATCTCATTTGTTTAATCACATTCAAGTTCCAGTAGGACACGTATAATAAAAAACACACAACATTACATGCATGAGCTAATTTTTAGATCGATTCTTTTGGGGGAAGGTGTTTAATTTATATTCCATGGATACTTCTTGGTGCTCCAAACAGGGAGGGATCCTACTTTCTACCAAAAGATGGTCAAAATGACCTTGCCTTGCCCATGGGCACCACAGAACACTACCCCCCCCCCAGGAGATAACATGCCTGGTAGAGAGAATGCAGGAAGAGTGCAAAGTGCTTGAGAGAAAGAAAGTAGCAGTGTCCCACAGCCATTCTCATTACTGCAAAGGCTAACAACAGTAGTAACAAAGGTGTTGAAGCTGGCAGCACAAATGCTGGCCAGGCAGCTTTAGACAAGTGTAGGATCACAGACGTGGACCCAAGCTGGACCAGCATGAAGGCTATTCCTTACCCACACTAGTTCACCAAATTCTTCGTGAAGAGGAACTGGAGACTAACATCAGAACTCACACTCTTTCCTTTATAACTGTTTCTATATACATCTTATTATAGACTATGGTCCTTTGGGGGTCTTTAAAAGACAAAAATCTAAAGCTTAAGAACCCCTAGGTATATTGCTAAATTTGGATAGCCCTGTCAATATTACATGATTAGAAAAGTCAGACTCTGGAAATAACAAGCGAAGCCACCAGCTTTCTACCCTAATGAGGTTCATTTCTGCTAGAGTGGGCTCTATTTCAAGGATGTATCTATAATATTGTTATGTATATATCTTTATTTCCACAATGCTAACCACTTCTCTATTTGATTACTTCCACATTCTTCCGTCAACCTAATCACTCATTTAAAACAAAAAAATCTGTGTGTATAGAATATCATATAATGTATTATATATTATATGATATTATCTATTAGGTCTTACTCTCTGTAAGATACCTTACCAGGCAACCAGGTAGAAAACGTTCAGGTCAAGCTAATGATTCATGGAAAGAACAGAGGGAGGGAATGGATTTTTACATCCATTGATTCATTTGAATTCACAGCAACTTTGTCAGGTCATTTTCCTGATTAAGAAACTGAGGCTTAGATATTAAGTAAACTTGTCAAGATCATAGAGCTATGAGTCACCAGGGCTGGTATTCAAACCCAATTAAGTATGATTTCAAAACTTGGCCAAACACATTTTTCTCAGTCTGAGATCAGTGTGTGTATTATCAGGGGCCGTTAGCACAAATGTTATATTGAAAACAAACTACAAACATGGGCATATTCCAGATCATCAGAATCGCTGCTTTATCATCAGTTACTGCTGTGGGATTCCATGACTTCGTTTTTGTTGCTTATGGACATATTTGTCTAGATTAAAGACTATATAACATTTTGCCCAATGTTCAAATAAAGTTTCATGGTTAAATAAAGAAATGGGTTGGAAGAATTGACTTGAGTCTCTCAGCGCTCATTGTGGTAGAAGAATGCAAACTGAACTCAAAGGAAGATAACATTTTATACTCATAAAGTGATACTTTTGAATGTCTAAAATTGCAACAGGTCATTAGTTACAAGGTACATGATACCATATATTTACATGATAAATCTGCACAAAGATAATATTTTTTCCTATTCTGGACTCAAAGTAATAGATAGTAATTCTTACTATCTACTTACTGTTTTAATAATTAAAAGTTTTAATAATGTTGCATTGGACACATCTCTCCATGTGAATATAAAGCCTTTATACAACTATTAAAAGATACCTCATCAAAACTGGCATTGAAAAATTGCATCCTAGCAGAGCTTTTGATTGATGATCATAAGAAAAACTTTGATGTTATCAGTATCATTTTATATAACTTTATATGAACAGAAGTTTCCTGCCAAAGTATTATTGAAGTTAAAATACATAAACAGACTAAGTACAGAATCAGAACTAAGTGTATCTTCCTTCTGCTAAGCCTATGAAAAATGTTTTGGTTCACCCACAGGATCCTAAAGTGACACAGTTGATTAAAGTTTCAGCATTTTTGTAGGGTTTTTTAACTTAATTTACAAATGCATTATATTTGTAAAATATATTTGTAGCCAAAAGTTGGTTAGAACTAGAGACCTATGGAATTTAGGTCTAAATTTATGTTTCTATGTTTTAACATATAATTATAAAATAATATAATCCACACTCAGTGAGGTAGAGGGACTAAAATACTTACTTTCCTTGGAGAAACGCACTTTACCATACTGTTTCAAAAACCATACGGTTTTTAAAAGAAAGTGCAGGGCTTCCCTGGTGGCGCAGTGGTTGAGAATCTGCCTGCCAATGCAGGGGACGCGGGTTCGAGCCCTGGCCTGGGGAGATCCCACATGCCGCGGAGCAACTGGGCCCGTGAGCCGCAACTACTGAGCCTGCGCGTCTGGAGCCTGTGCCCCGCAACAAGAGAGGCCGAGACAGTGAGAGGCCCGCGCACCGCGATGAAGAGTGGCCCCCGCTCGCCGCAACTGGAGAAAGCCCTCGCGCAGAAACGAAGACCGAACACGGCCAAAAATAAATAAATAAATAATGTGAAACCTTGGGAAAAAAAAAAAAAAAGAAAGTGCAGATATGTAAGTCCCTACAATAAGAAACAAACCGGAACACACTGAAAATCAGTGACTCCTCCTGGAGCTGGCAGAGAATTGAGGTCTCAGGGCAAACTTTGGAGAGGTAAACACAAAACCTCACAGCTGAGTTCCGCTTACCTGGAGCAGAGCTGCTAGAATCCTAACCCAGCGAGAACACTTACGTTGTAATTTGGACGAACTGCTGGAGGCTGAGTGAGGAGGGCCAGTGTGAGAGTGAGGGACTCCCGGGGACGCAGTCTCAGGGGGGAACCCCAAACGTCCTGGGCTTTATCCCCAGGAACCCCAGCAGGTTCTTACAGCGAAGAGCCAAGAAAACTCGAAAACTCAACTGGCGCCTCTGGCAGAGGACGGGGAAAGTAACCAGTTTAAAATGTCCCTCCTCCCCAGGAGCATTCTCCATATTAAAGGCTTACTCTCCAGGGAAAGGCCTTCACCGGGCCTTTATCATCTCACCTGGGCCGCTGACGGCCAGTTACCCTCCTCCAGCTTCCTCCCCGCCCTACTGAAGGGGGAGGGGGAGGAGCTAAGAAACCCTTGGGGAGGAGCTAAGAAACCCTTGGGAAGGTCACGGTCGGGGACAGGGCCCAGTGAAAGACTGGGATTTAATCAGTTATAGAACACTTTCCCTCCCCATACCTTACCGCCTCTTGGGCTCCAGTAGGATAAGAGTGGATTACAGCTGAAAGACCTGCAAAGTTCTTTTTTTAAGGGAAGTTTGTAGGGAAACCCCCAAACTACAGAGGAGACAGAAACAGACACTGGAGGAAATTTTAGCCTCTGACAGCTCCAGCTCCAGCAAATATTAAACACAGCCCAACTCCTAGCGAAGTTACCATAAAACCTCACACTAACATGCTGTTTACCTCAGTTCCTATACCTGACCTGACATATCCACTCCAGTTTTCAACAAAAGACATGCTGCAAGTCAAGAAAGTGTGTGCCAGCCCTAAAAGTCACCGGTTCCTTGGATAGTTAGGGAAGTGGTGAGGGGTAAGGGGGGGTAGAGTATGTACAAAATACTAGTGACTAATTTCCCTCAAGCAACATTAAGAAATCACTCCTTCCTCGTGATTCATGTCTTATTAAAGAGACACAAAAATGCCAGTTAAGAAAAAAGTGATTGTGATATTTTTAAGTGATATCTTTAAAACATGAATGACCTGAATTTAGGGAAGTTTGGCTTCAGAGTGACAGACCCATGTAGTTTAAATAAGCTTAAATGTGGTAAAAGTGTCAATTTAAGTTTGAGCAAAATTCATTAAGCAAATTCTTCCTCTTTTTCTATTTTTTTTTTGCCACACCACACGGCTGGTGGAATTTTACTAACCAGGGATGAAACCTGGACCCTCAGCAGTGAGAGCCTGGAGTCCTAACCACTGGACCACCAGGGAATTCCCTCCTTAAGTAAATTGTTATCCAGAAGTCTCCTGGAATCATTATGAGATGTCAGCCTAGGGTCTCAAAAGAGAACAGAACTTTCTACCACAGCTAAGAGAATTGCAGCAAACTGAGTATCACTCACTTTATAGCAACTTCACATGCGCCATACTCTTTCCTACTCATAGCAAAAAATTCTTCATTTTAAAATGAGAGAACTTAAAGACTCTTCAAAAAATTTATCGAGGGACACCTGGCCGGTGACAGAGCATGAACTAGAATCTATATTCTATGATGTTCTTTCCACTATGCCACTTGGGTCCTTAGTTTTCATGAACGCACATAATTACTCATCTCTACATCTCCATTTTCTCCCATATCTTCAGAAGCTATGGCTGATGATTTCCAGGAGCGCTTCCAAAGCTCAGATCTTTTGCTGTTTGATCTGCCTCCATCAGCTTTCAGAGAATAAAGGGCTCTCTCTCTGATTTCCAGATCTCTTGAAAACACTACTCCTTAGCCGACTCGAACCAGGAATCGTCTGGGGAAGGTGATTCTGAGCAATGTAGTTCCTGGCATCTCCCGTGGGGCACAGGAAAGACAGTAAAAGTGTAGTGAGGCAAAAAGCAATAGTGGATGTCTATGTAGTCTGACAACTCAGAAAAGGACACTTACCATCCAAAGAGAGAGTGGAAACTGAATTGCTGAAAAGGGGGAAAGACAGTCTTGGGTGCAGAACACAGTGCATCCAAATGCCTGAAAAAGACAGGAACATGAAGAGTGTCAAAGACCAGAGCAAGGCCAGTGTGGCCGGGGTAAAAATGGAAAAAGTGGCTAGCAAGGTTCCAGCTAAGGCTGAGCGTTGGGTAGGTGGCCATGAACTGAGGAGTTTTTCTTTATCTTAAGAGCAGTGGATGGACTTCCCTGGTGGTGCAGTGGTTAAGAATCTGCCTGCCAATGCAGGGAACACGGGTTCGAGCCCTGGTCTGGGAAGATCCCACGTGCCGCGGAGCAACTAAGCCCATGCGCCACAACTACTGAGCCTGCGCTCTAGAGCCCACGAGCCACAAGTACTGAGTCCACATGCCACAACTACTGAGCCTGCGCTCTAGAGCCCACGAGCCACAAGTACTGAGTCCACGTGCCACAACTACTGAGACTGCACTCTAGTGCCCGCGGGCCACAACTACTAAGCCCACGTGCCACAACTACTGAAGCCCACGTGCCCTAGAGCCCATGCTCCGCAACAAGAGAAACCAACGCAATGAGAAGCCCGCGCACCGCAACGAGGAGTAGCCCCCGCTCGCCGCAACTAGAGAAAGCCCGCACTCAGCAACAAAGACCCAATGCAGCCAAAAAAAATAAATGAAAAAAAAACCAAACAGCAGTGGAAAGACATTAATGATTTTGAAGTGGGATGAATGAGACATATTTGGATTTTAAAAGTTGACTGAGTGCAACGTGGAGAACAAATTGGATGTGGGCAGTGTGGTTGAGTGCAAGTCGACTAGTTAGGAAATTACTGCAATGGTGTTGGGGAAAGTTGATGGCAGCTTGGACTTGGGTGGTGTCAGTGGTAAAGGGGAGAAGTGGAGAGAGATATTAAAAGGCAAATTTAATGGGACTTGATAATGGATTTGATGGTGAGAGATGGTGGGCTTAAATTTTTCTCATTTACTACTCCAGATCCACTCTCCACCTTTCTCTACCTTTCTATTTTCCCCAAGAGGTTGACCTTTTGGACTGAAACACATAGCTCTCTTGATCTCTGGCTTCTGATGAGGTCTGGCAAATGGGCAGCCCAGCAAGAGATTTGTGAAAGGAAGGAGAGTTGGTTCTTCATGTTAATTGTCTAGAAATGAAATAAATACTTATTATCTGGGGATGTTGGTGGTCTCTTAAGGGCTACTTGACCTATATAAGCAGAAAATGTCTGGGTCTGTTAGGCAGAAACCTACCTCTCGTTACTGTGGAGATTTCATTATCATACCCATTTCCAGAACTGTGATAGCTAAAAAATCCACTAGTGTTTAAGAATAACCCATGGCTGGTGATAGGACTTAGGGTTGGTAGAATAATGTCCTCCCCCAGAAAGCTATCCACATCCTAATTCCCAGAAGAATGTTATGTTACAAGGCAAAGGGGAATTAAGTTTGCACATGGATTTAAGGTTGCTAATCAGCTGACTTAGGGAAATTATTCTGGAATTATCTGAGTGGGTCCAAGGTAATAACCAGGATCCATAAAAGTAGAAGAGGGAGGCAGAAGAAGGGGGTCAGAGGAAAAAGTTTCCAGTTTTGATGATGGAGGAAAAAGGCCACAGGCTAAAGCCTGTGAGTGCCCTCTAGAGGCTGTAAAAGGCAAGAACATAGATGTTCCCTTAAAGTGTTGAGAAAGTATATGCAGCCCTGATGACAACTTAATTTTAGCCCAGTGAGATCCATTTTGGACATCGAACCTAGAGAACTGTAAGAAAATAAACTTGTATGCTTTTTAAGCCACTAAATTTGTTAATATGTTATCGCAGCAGTAGAAAACTAACCCAGGACTGTTTGTTTGTTTGAGCTGCCATAATAAAACACCACGTTAGATAGACAGGGTGGCTCAAACAATAGAAATTTATCTTTCACAGCTCTGGAGGCTGAGGTCCAAGATGAGGTTGTCAGCAGGTTTGGTTTCCCCTGAGGCCTCTCTCCTTGGCTTGCACACGGCTGCCCTTTTGCTTCTCCTTTACATGGCTGTCCCCTGATGCTCACGTTCCCCTGGTGTCTTTCATTCAAGTTTCTTCTTCTTATAAGGACACTAGTCATATTGGATTAAGGCCTCATTTTACCTTAATCACCATTTTCACGGCCGGATTTCCAAATACAGCCACATTCTCAGGAACTAGGGGTTAGGACTTCAATATATGAATTTGGGGAGAACACTATTCTGTTTATTAACAAAGACTATATCGTAAACCTCCCTTGATGCCCTCTCCAGAGGTTACTAAGGCAATAAACCAAGGTGATTCACTGGTGTCTGTTAAATAGAGACTCAAAGCTCATGCCGTTCTTGGCCCAAGTCCATTTCACAGTGGATCCTAAGGGACTACAGACCCATCCTATGGTTATTTCTCCAGTCACAAATGTGTATTGAGAATAGATATATTTAACAATTGGACGAATGCACATTGGTTCCTTGATCTATGGAGCAAAAACTCTTATGGTGGAAAGGGTCAAATAGCAGCTAATGAAACTTCCCCCTCCCTATCAGGATAGTAATCCAAAAGCTTTCCTGCATCACTAGGAAAACTCTTTTGAGATCAGGGCACAATCAAATATTAATGTCACAAAGCTGTGATTCTGGGTAAATGATATATGAGTGAAACTTTCAGAAGGGGCAAGAGTGTGAAAACACTCATTTCCGGTGTAAATGTCCACTAGAGGGCACCCACTGTGGAGACCGAATAATCTGACTGACAAAATGACTTCCTCTGGTGAAAGCCAGCCAGTTTTCCGCCCCCCGTTAGTACATGTACAAGTCATATTGCAAAAGAGATGAAAGCGACTCCTGAGCTGAACAGCACGGGCTTCCTCTCAACAAGGATGATCTGGATATTGCGAATGAGTTTCCAATATTTCAACAGCAGAGGCAGATACTAAAACCTAATCTGGCCTCTTCCAGGGAAGAATGTTTAATCCTCACTGGAATAAACACTTGCTTAGGATGTGGATTTGCTTTTCCTGCTTTCAGTGCTTTCCCCAGCACCAGTTAACAGATACACTGAATCCCTTATTCAACACTGATGTATTCTACACAAGATTTTTTCTGGCCAAGGCACATATTTTATAAATGGTTCCAACTTCAAAGGCTTCAGGAATGGGTTCTGATTGGTTATATTTGACCATTCATTTCCCCCTAGAGGTGGGGTTTTATAAGAATGCCAGCTCTCTCACAAAAAAAGTGGTTGGATTAGGATAAGAAATATGTCTCAGAAGAGGCATTGGTGGTGGAGGAATATCCTAGCATTAATTTTCTGTTCTCTTAAATTTCTTATTTATCATAGTGTTGTTTGACTTTTCACCTATTTGTCCTATTTTTCAAACAGAATAAGAACATGCATATTCTCAGTATATTTTTAATTAAAATGTTAATTAAAATACCTTACAATAATACTTTCTTTTTTTAATGTTGATTAACTTTTTATTTTATTTTGTTTTATTTTATTATTATTATTATTTTTTGGCTGTGCTGCACGATATGTGGGATCTTAGTTTCCTGACCAGGGATCGAACCCATGTCCCGGCAGTGGAAGTGTGGAGTCCTAAGCTCTGGGCTGCCAGGGAATTCCCACAATAATACATTCTTTAGGACACATATTGTTACTTTTTTTTTTTTCGGTCTCACACCTAGTAGGCCCTTAATACTTTTTTTGAATGGACAAAAATTGAAAGAAATATTACACAGGTTATCTCATATCATTCCTTACAATGACCTTACATTCTAGACAGAATAATATTATCCCAGTTTAAAACTGAGAAAACAAAGGCTCAGAGAAGATAATTTCCTTAGCCAAAACCATCAGGATAGTAAATGACTGAGTTTGAATTAGAACCCAAATTGTTTGTTAACTGATCATCCTTTGCAACACTGTACTACCTGTGAATATGATAATGATGACTGAAATGGGTCCAAAAAGTTTGACTAAAGAGCATTAGAAACCCTTTTGGTTGCTAGTAAATCCCCCACTGTGAGTATATATTATCTTCTGGGGAGCCAGGGTCCACAAGGCTGCAAGTTCAAGAAAGTTTCTCTTCCTGCCCCTTGATAACTGAAGGCCAGGCCAGTGACTCAATCCTGCCTGAATTATGAGCGTTGAGAAAATAAGACAAAGATTTTAGGATAGGTAGGAAACAATTCATAGCAATGGTGGGAACGAGAGTCCAGAGAAAAGTTTCTTATCAAGGATCCCGTGCGGGTGGTGCTATGAGTAGCATCCTTAACTGAAGGCGGCTTTGGGCCTGCGTGCTTAGCCCACTTTACTTCTCAAGCTGGCCTCTCCAATCCTCCCACTAATTGGACCAGAGGGACCAGAGAGTCTTTAAGTCCTTTTTTTTGCTGCTTACATTAGCCAGAGTTCTTACTACTACAATGACGATGATAACCAAATAGAAGCCGATGGAGAGAAACCAGATGGTCTCAAGAATACGGATTATTCTTCTCTGGCTAATCACCATTGTCTAGGACTTTTTTCTTTTCCCCAATTCAGTTGTGAAGAGTTCAAAGTTTAATAGTTTACATGATTCCAATGGTAACTTTATAAATGGAATGCTCTCTCTACTGAATCATGGGCAGTATGAATAAATGAATTCTTACATAAAAATTGGTCATATTCTATTTCTCTTCATTAGATATGTAATATGGAGATAGGCTTTGTGATCTTTAATAAAGACCCACTTAAAAATATGCACTCAATCCTTAGCTACTCAGAGGTAAACACCTTAATTTACCCATATCTAAGATGAAAAGAATAGTTAGAACGTTGTTAATTGGGCTCTGATGCCTGAACAGATCTGAGGGAGTTCTGCAGCTGTCTGCAGGACAGAACATCATCCAAAAGGCACCCAACTAAGGAGAACAATTGACATGATAATGAGGACGAAAGGAAACGGCAACTTTTTATCATCAGTCAAAGTGAAGAAACCCCATAAAAGACAAAAAGCAACACCATCTTCCAAATAATAGTTCAAAGAAGAGGATGATTCAGAAAAATGAAGAAATGGAATTCATATAACCTGCTCAAGATTGCATTTTTCTCTGTAATATAAATGGCAATTGCAGTGCTTAATCTTCAGGCTCCTACTATTTAGATATGAATACAAATTATCTTAAGAAAATTCCTTTGCAAGGCAAAAGGTTTTTTTAATTTAAATGAGTCCTTTTCCATCTGTCATAATGCTTACAACAAGTTTACAGAGACTTCACATTGCACTGATTTAACCAAAGGGAATAGTCTTCCCTGGTTGTTTTTACATCAGATGGAAGAGATTTTGTTCATTTGTTCATTTCATTTTGTTTTTACTGTGGGAGACACTGGCATATCAAATATTCCAGCCTGTCTCCAAAACCTATACCCAAAACACTGTATTTCTTACATTTCAAAATACCTACTAGCTGAGGCAGATTAAGGAGATTGTTAGAAAATTGGTTACTGAGATTATTATGTCTCAGAATAAACTCTTTGCATCCAAATCACTTGCTATATTCATACAACATAGGAAAAAACAAGCAAGATGAGGTCTTCAAAGATAGAGTATAAATCAGCTAGTAAAAAACTATTCAATAAAGAAACACTGTGTTATTTATTTAAGAAACCCATGATAGAATCCTCATTGTTCCTGGGAACATGAACTAAACATTTTTAATTTCTTACGATAATTTACTTATTATTATATACAAGATTCTTATTTTAAGAGCATAGAAAGTAAAGTCTGGACACTAAGAATGGCTGCCAAGATTTTGAATCCTGCCCTCTGGAACTTGCTGTGACATCAGGCATGTTATTTTATCTCAGTTTTTCATCAGTAAGCTGATTTTCAAAAAGATCTATTAGAATTGAATAAGTTCATAGTTGTAAAGCACGTATAACAGTGCTTGGCATCTGGTATGTCCTCTGTGAGTATATTGTTACATTGTATACAGTAAATTAAAAGGTTAAAATTGGAAAATGTAAAACCAACATTGAATCTTCTTCATTAATATTACAATACTTTTTCTTAAAACAGCACTCTCTTAGGAAACATTAACTGACTAGCAAAATTCTTTCATCTCTGATAACTCATTTTTAATATTGGCATACTATTTTACCCAGTAAATTCACCTGAGGAGTACACTTCGATGTCAACAAGATGGGTTGTTATATTCTCTATATTCTTATTTACTTCTCTCCTGAATTATTTTTGTCCTTGATAATTCAGCAATTTAAATGAATCATTTAAACCTTAAAATGGTTGGAAAGATTCTTGTTATGTATACCACCATGGTTGATTTGCTCATGAATTCTAGCATTTTCACATCATGGGAAAAAAGTCACAGATTCTAGAGCCAAACTACCTGGCTTCAAATTCCAGATCTACTCTATTTAGCTACGTGATTTGGGGCAAGTTATTTAACCTCACTATGCCACAGTCTTCCTCAACTCTAAAACAGGATGAAGGAGAACGTTATCTCATGCATTTATGGTGAAAATTGAATAAGTTTATATAGCTGTGCTTTCACAGAACAGATAATCATAAGTATTCATTGGTATTATTATAATACCAGTTATAATCGGTATTGTTATAATAGTTCTTGTGACATCGTTATATTTTAATTTTTGTGTCCGTTTTGGGACCCGTGAAATATATACTTTCTGTAATTTTTTGTGGATGTCAATTTCTTTGACATTGTCAATATTTCAAAAAAATGTTTATTGAGGATCTGTTATGAGTTAGCTGCTCTGACAGACATGCAGGTGGAATAAATATAACAATAAAACACTCATGGTGCTTGGGTTTAGAATCTAGAAGGGGCATGTGGAAGGCATTGCTAGGACTCATCAACAGTGAGTTCTCCTTCCCTTCCTGGGTGTTTGGGAGATCAAACTTTCCAGCCCACTTCTGGGGCCATGTGACTATTATGGCAGAAAAAATACGAACAGAGTAACATGAGTCACTTTGGGGCTAAGGCAATGAAAAGTGCAAGTTCAAGCAGAAAGGCATAATAGAATCTTAATATCATAAAGATTATTCAATATCGAATTACACAATATAAAGAAAATGACATGACACCAAAAATAACATGCCATAACATGCATAAAACATAACATACTTAAATAAGTATTGAAAATACTATTTCTTAGTATGATAATTTGTTTGTTAGATTAATAACTTTGTCTCTTTTCAAAGAAAATAAAACACCTTAATTTTAGAGAATTTCACAAAATGTAATTAAAAATAGTTTATAAAATTCCAAACAAAATGAATTTAATAGAACTCTCAGAAATGTTTTGACATCTTTAGAATGGAATCAGTTTCATGATATTCAGATTCTGTGAAAACGAATACCATTTTGTTCATGAATCACAAGAACTTAAATCATATTTTCTGTTATTTACTAAAACAAAAGGAAAATTGTTGAAATGTATGTGCATCTATTTTGAGTCATGGAGTTTAATAAAATAATGTCATTTAAAAAATAGACTTGTTTTTCAAGACATTTGAATCAAATATTTATTAAAACCTGAGTTATCTTATCCTTATACTAAACTATGGCCTGTTTTTATAAATAAAGTTTTATTGGAATGCAGTCATGTCCATTTGTTTACATATTGTCTATGGCTGCTTTTGCTACAACTTCAGAATTAGGCATTTGTGACAGCGAGTGCATATCCCACAAAGCCTAAATTATCTACTATTTGGCCCTTTATGAGAAAGTTTGCTAACCCCTGCTTATAAAGAATTTCTATTAATTTATTTATTTTTAAATATTTTGAATTTCACTCAGGAGTTCAGTCCACCAAAAGAGAGACCTAATGATCTTTAAAGTATTTAGGAGTTTTAAGCAGAAAGGTATTTAATTCAGGGAATAAGGTATCTACAAAATTGTTGAAAGGTTTGAAGGGGCCAAATCTAGGCTGGGGCTATTGGAATGTCTCCCAGACAATTTAGGAGTGAACTCTCAGGGTACCTACTACCTCTGAGGTATCCAAAGGAGGGATCTGGGCCCAAAGAAGAGGACCCAGGACTCTGCCTCTTCAACTGCTTCTCATCCAAAGAGCTGAATAATGAATACCATTCTCCAGAACTTTGCTGCAGGAAAGTTGTACAGTCCCATGTATTTGCTTGTCAGAAGCAAAGGGCAAGGACACCAGGAAGATGGGCTCTATCTCATTGTACTTTCTAATTTGCAAAAGAGTTATTCTAATTAGATAATTTTTACTCAGGCTCAATCTGCAAGGGAGTCTGGAAAATGTGAAATGTAGTTTTTTGTTTGTTTTTTTACTTTCAATATCTTCATCTAGAAGAAGGGTGGAATGGACAGACTTTCAGTGAGCCAATATTGAGAATCCACCTGATCATGTTATAAAAGCAACAATTATGCTTATTAAAATTATTTGATTAGAGGATAAATATTACAGGCTAAGTGAAATAAGTCAGACAGAGACAGACAAATACTGTTTGTTATCACATATGTGGAATCTATGAAATACAGCAAACAGGTGAAGATAACAAAAAAGAAGCAGACTCACAGATAGAACAAACTAGTGGTTACCAGTGGGGAGAGGAAAGTGGGGAGGGGCAATGTAGGGGTAGGGTATTAAGAGGTACAAATTATTAGGTATAAAATAAGCTATAAGGATATATTGTACAACATAGAGAATATAGCCAATATTTTATAATAACTATAAATGGGGTATAACCTTTAAAAATTGTGAATCACTATATTGTTTACCTGTAACATATAATATTGTACATCAACTATATTCAGTTTTTTAAAAAAAAGTTATAGGGCTTTTCAGGTTATCTATTTTCTCCACTGTGAAGCTTGTTAGTTTGTGTCATTTATGATATTTATTTATTCTTTCTAAGTTTTCAAATATATTGTCTTAAAGATATTCATATTATTTCCCACTTATTTTTTAAAGTCTTTAGGACCTTGACTACTAGATATCATGATAGATATTGATAATTTGTGTTTTCCCTTTTTGGTTTTTTTTTTTTTTTTGGTGAGGAAGACTGACGAAGTTACTAGGATTAAGTACTTTTCTTTAGGTATCCAGTGACTTTTTTAAAAAATTGAGGTACAATTGACATATAACAGTATATTAGTTTCAGGTATACAACATAGTGATTCAGTACTTCTATATATTTCAAAATTATCATCACAATAAGTCTAATTAACATGCATCTCCATACAGTTAAAAATTTTTTTTTCTTGTAGTGAGTACTTTTGAGATCCACTTTCTTAGCAACTTTCAAATATGCAATACAGTGTTGTTAATCATACTGTATATTACATCCCCATGACATTTATTTTATAAGTGGAAGTTTGTATCTTTAACCCTCTTCACCCATTTTTTTAATGTGTTTTCCATTTTTATACTGATTAGTCTGGTGAGAGGATTATTCTTTTATTCATCTTCTCAAAGAAAAAACTTTCAGTTTGACTGATTTTTCTCTACTGTTTTCAATTTCATTAATTTCTAGTCTTTTCTTTCCTATTTTTCAGGTTAAGCTTGCCCTTCTTGTTTAATACAATGTTGCCTGCTAAAAATTTATCTCTAATGATGTGGTCTAGCCACATTCTACAAATTGTTGATGGTAGTATTTCCATTTTTATCCAGTTCCAAATATTTCCTAATTTTCCATTAATATTCTCTTTGACCCATGAGTTATACAACAGCATGCTGTTTAATTTCCAAGTATTGGGAATATTAGTGATATTCTTTTTTGTTTGTTTTTTATTCTATTGCTCTCAGAGAACATATTTTTATGGTTTCAGTACTTATAAATTTATTGAGACTTCTTTTATGGTCTCAAGTATCATCTATCTAGGTACATAATCTGTGTGCATTTTAAAAGAATATGTATTCTCCTGTTGTTTGGTGAATTATTCTATAAATGTCAACTAGGTCTAACTGTTGTTCAAATGTTCCTACCAATTTTCTATTTTTTTTGAATTATTGAGAAAGTGATGTTCAAATCCCTATGTTTATAGATTTATCTATTTCTTCTTCCAGATATAAGAGATTTTGCTTCATGTATTTGGTATCTTTTTTTAGATTTTACATATTTATGTTTTTTATGTCCTGAATTGACCATATTATTATGAACAATCTCTCTTAAGCCTGTTACTATTTCTTAAAATTTACTTTTTTGATATTATTCTATCCAGTGTCCACGTGCACACGTGCATGTGTGTGTGTCTGTGTGTACTGACATGGAATATTGTTGTCTATCCTTTAACTTTTAACCTACTAGTGTCTTTGTATGGGCCATCTTCACTTTGAATGATTCTGATATGATTTCTAGTTATCATTGTAAAAGTAACCAGACTGGGACAAGATGAAGCCACTCATGCTAAGACCCACATTAGCAAACCAAAATTTAACTAAGTTTCTATGCTCAGCTCTCGCAGAAAAGGAGGTCTTATGTCAACCAATCAGCAATTGCCTGCTCAGCACAAGTTACCTAACCCAGCTCCAAGACTTCTCTTTGCTCCATGTAAGGAAAGTAATCCAGCTTTAACCAATTGGTAAATGTCCAGTAAACAAGGCAAAGATGCCCACTCTCACCACTTTTGGTTTTTTTTGGTTTGTTTTTTTAAATGTATTTATTTATTTATTTATTTTTGGCTGCGTTGGGTCTTCGTTGCTGCGTGCGGGCTTTTCTCTAGTTGCGGTGAGCAGGGACTACTCTTCATTGCAGTGTGCAGGCTTCTCATCGCGGTGGCTTCTCTTGTTGCAGAGCACAGGCTCTAGGCTCATGGGCTTCAGTAGTTGTGGCACGTGGGCTCTAGAGTGCAGGCTCAGTAGTCGTGGCGCACAGGCTTAGTTGCTCTGTGGCATGTGGGATCTTCCCAGACCAGGGCTCGAACCCATGTCCCCTGCACTGGCAGGCGGATTCTCAACCACTGTGCCACCAGGGAAGCCCACCAATTTTGTTTAACATATTATTAGAAGTCCTAGCTAGAGCAATTAGGCAAGAAAATAAAAAGGCATCTGAATTGAAAAGGAAGAAGTAAAACTACTACTGTTTGGGGGAGAATGGATACATGTATATGTATGCCTGAGTTGCTTTGCTGTGCACCTGAAACCATCACAACATTGTTAATTGGCTATACTCTAATATAAAATAAAAAGTTAAAAAAAAAAACTACTGTTTGCAGATGACATGATATTATAAAGACTCCATCAAAAAATGATTAGAAATAATAAACAAATTCAGTAAAATTACAGGATATAGAATCAATACACAAAAAACTGTTGTATTTCTATACACTAATAGCAAACTATTAGAAAGGGAAATTAAGAAAACAATCCCATTTTAACTGCATGGAAAAGAATAAAATACCTTGGGATAAATTTAATCAGGGAGGTAAAAGACCTATACATTGAAAACTATAAGATGGTAATGAAAAAAATTAAAGATGAAATAAATAAATGGAAAGATATTGTATGCTCATGGATTGGAGGAATCAATATTGTTAAAAAGTCCATACTACCCAAAGCAATCTACAGATTCAATCCAATCCTTATGAAAATTGCAATGGCATTTTTCACAGAAATAGAACAATAATACTAAAGTTTATGTGGAACCACAAAAGGGCCCACATAGCCAAAGCAGTCTTGAGAAAGGAGAACAAAGCCGGAGGCAACATGCATCCTGATTTCAAACTATACTTCAAAATTATAGTAATCAAAACAGTATGGTATTGGCATTAAAAAGACACATAGATCAATGCCACAGAATAGAGAGCCCAGAAATAAACTCACACATATATGGTCAATTAATTTACCATAAAGGAGCTAAGAATATACAATGGGGAAAGGACAGTCTTTTTAATAAATGGTGTTGGAAAAACTGTACTACAGTTACGGCTACATACAAAAGAATGAAACCGGACTACTCTCTTAAACCATACACAAAAATTAACTCAAAATGGATTAAAGATTTAAACATGAGGCCTGAAACCATAAAACCTCTAGAAGATAACATAGGCAGTAATCTCCTAGACATAGGTCTTTGAGATGATTCTTTAAATCTGACCCCAAAAGCAAAAGTAATAAGAGCAAAAATAAATGAGTTGGGATTACAACAAAGCAAAAAACTTCTGCACAGCAAAGGAAACCATCAACAAAATTAAAAGGCAACCTACTGAATGGTGAAAATATTTTCAAATCATGTATTTGATAAGGGGCTAATAACCAAAAATATATGAAGAACTCATGCAACTCAGCAGCAAAAGAACAATCTGATGAAAAAATGGGCAGGTGATTTGGATAGACATTTTTCCAAAGAAGACGTACAGATGGCCAACAGGTACATGAAGAGATACTAATTGTTTGTAACCAGGGAAATTCAAAACAAAACCACAGTATGATATCACCTCACACCTGTTAGAATGGCTATTATCAAAAAGACAAGAAATAACAAGTGTTGGTGAGGATATGGAGAAAAGGGAACCCTTGTGCACTGTTAGTGGGAATGTAAATTGGTGGAGCCACTATGGAAAACAAAATGGAAGTTCTTAAAAAAATTAAAAATAGAACTTCCATATCATCCAGCAATTCCACTTCTGGGTTTTTATCCAAAGAAGACAAAAACAGTAAGTTTTAAAGATATATGCACCCCCACTTTAATTGCAGCATTATTTACAATTTTCAAGACATTGAAGCAACTTAAGTGTCCATTAATGTATGAATAGATAAAGAATATGTGGTATATATATATATATATAGAATGGAATATTATATAGCCATAAAAAGAATGAAATCTTACCATTTATGACAACATGGCTGGACTTCAAAGTCATTATGCTGAGTGAAGTAAGTCAGACAAAGAAAGAAAAATACTGTGGTCTCTTACATACGGAATCTATTAAAAACAAAAAACAAGCATGTAGATACGTAGAACAGATTGGTGGTTGCCAGAGGTGGGTGGTGGCTGGTGGTAGAAATGGGTGAAGGGGAGGGTAATAATAAAAAAAAAATTCATAAAGAAATAGTTCCCAAAATGTTAACAAGTATTATAGCTGACATTCAGAATTTTAAAAAAAATAAATAAAACATAATGGAACTCTTGTGTCTTTTCTTATTAACTAAATTTACTTATCACATTTTCAACTGGCACAGTCCTTTCACTGTCGCACACTACCATTCAAAGTGAGCACTGTCTATATTCCTAAGTGTGTCTTTTTATAAGACGGTGAAATGGTGTTTTATCCAATTGACAGTTTGCACATATTGTGAAAACATAACAGAATTAAGATATGATAATGATAGTCTACATGAAGAAAAATGTTATTTGTAGACAATTTCCTTCTAAAATATCAGACATAATGACAGAAAAAAACCCTCTAAACGCATTGCTCTGATTCATTGAACACTGCCAACAAGATGGTGCCATTGTATAAGTTGTGATCTGAAACAGTGTGATCAAGAAACTAAATACAAACATATCATTTTGAAAATCAAACAATTTATAATTAAATTAAACTGATATAGATTTAATGCCAGATTTAATCAAAGGCATGGTGAATATTCAAATGGAGCAGTTCTCAAAAATGATTTAATTGGAATTCTTTGACACAGTTAAGTTGATTTGCTGAGCCTGCTTTCACATTGTGAGTTCCCTTTATCTATAAGCAATATCAATATTGACAATTTCCCATGGTACCACTATAGCATTTGCTCTGCATTTTGCAGATGTGTGCACATAGGTTAAAAGACAAGTGAGTTTTAATTCCCTAGCTTATGAGATTGCTTTGCCCCCAGCCTGCTTTTATGTCATAGAATTGTAAAGCTCTTTTTAGCATTTCTGTAATCTGAGTCTCTGGTTCACTGTACATTCCTTATACTCCTATTAAAATTTGAAAATAAACTTGAATAGACTAGATCTGATGTTTCTTTATTATAACTGGTTTAGCATTTCTGTTTTGAAATTTATTACAATTTCTAAACGTGTATGGTGCTTTATGTTGTCTAAATTTAAAGAAAAACAAAGACATGTGGCACTATCTGATTTATTCAACATTCTAAACCCCGGTTTGGACATTTAAATTCGTCTAGAAATCATTCTGGAAAATAATAAGGCACATTTTTAGAAAACTATGAGGTGGAAATAGGGCTTGCTCCCTTCCCATTTCTTCCTCCACCCTAATGTGCACATTGACAAAATCATACTAAGTTCATATTAAGTTCAAATAATATTCTATTAGGCTTCTCTTTACTAGAGAGGTATGCTCTTAAAAGTAATGCTTTATTGTACAATATTTGAAATTTCCATTAGATACCTCTTGTGCACCAGTGCACGGTCTGGGTCGCAATTTTTGCTCTGGCTGCTACTGAAGCATCCAGCTCACAGTGGGCTTTACCCACAAACTGGACACCCCTCCAGATTTGTCCAAAGCCCTTACCAGGTACCACTTGTTTCTATCCCAGAGTTTTGCTGATGATGTCACTCTGATACAAGGGTTACCTGGAACCTTGGAGGGTTCTTTAAAGAAGTAAGGTTAGCCTTGACCAACAGGGACAGAAACTGGTGGTGAAATGGTCTTCTTCCTTTCTTCAGGTAGACTACTCTGAGACACTTCATTTAAGTCTCTTCAGGTCTGGGCTTGAGTCTCATAGACATAGCTACAATACTGGGCAACTTGATAAAATATCCTTGTACTGTTTTAACTCCTTCCTTTCTTCTCTTTCCAGGTCTCTTCCTAGGATCAGTCAAAACCTAAAACTAAAACAAACACTAATAAAAAACTACTTTCACATGAGCGTTTGTATCAGGTTTACCTGGGGCATGGGGAGTCGGGGAGGGCAGCTAAAATAAAGTAAATGGCATTAAGTTGCTCCCTGTATGTGCAAATATTATTCCTCTGCCTGAGGTGAAGCTGAAACTAAAGAATGAATGAGAATGATCACAAGCTATTTATCAAGATGAAATCTTTCCTCACCAGACAACTCCTGCTGTATCCTCCTCTCCCACTGTTTCAAATCCTCCCTGCGCTTTTATCTGGCCTGTGTCAGCTGGCTCTTCACTTGCTGAGCTAGGGAAGTCCTTTGTCTCAAGGTGAACAGTAGACTATCAGCTATACTGCCCATATCTTTTTAATCTTTCACCTTTCTTTATGAACAATCCAGAGTAAATGTTAATGACAAATATTTGAATGAATGGATCAAAAAATAATTGTACTCAATCTTAGGTGGTCACTCAGGCAGCAAGGAGCTAAATTAATTTTTCTTCCTCCACTGAATGATAGTCCAGGTGGAAGGAAAATTTCTGAGAAGCAAAGAACACAGAGGTCTTCTTCCCTCATTATCCCCCTTCTTTATTGAAGATTGCAAGATGAGCTTCAATAGGTTTTACTGTAATTGGCTATAACTGTTTGGGGTTAAGTGTCACTCTAGAAACATGACAGCAATACATTGTAACCAATTAGGAAACTGTATCTTAAAATATAAGTACAGACAAAATTGTCATATTAAATTTATGAACTCTTATATGGCAACTGCAAGGTATAAATAAGAAAGTTTCCACCTTGATGAAGAATGAGCATTACCACATCATGAATAAGAAGCACTACATGAAAATTTTTTAAGTTTTTAACTTTATGCAGAATTAGTCATCATACTAGAGTGTTTATGCATATTCACATATAGCTTTATGTAAATATATATGTATATGTAGTGGGATGGATATTTAATCTCAAAATAACTTAAACAGGGACTTCCCTGGTGGTGCAGTGGTTAAGACTCACGCTCCCAATGCAGGGGGCCCGGGTTTGATCCCTGGTCAGGAACTAGATCCCACATGCATGCCACAACCAAGAGTTCACATGTCACAACTAAGGAGCTGGTGAAACACAACTAAGTAGCCTGCAAGCCGCAACTAAGGAGCCCACCTGCCACAACTAAGGAGCTCATGTGCCGCAACTAAAGGAGCCAGCAAGCTGCAACTAAGGAGTACACGTGCTGCAACTAAGGAGTACACGTGCTGCAACTACGGAGTACACGTGCTGCAACTAAGGAGCCCACCTGCCGTAACTAAGGAGTCCAAGTGCCACAACTAAAGAAGCCAACTGGCTGCAACTAAGGAGCCTGTGAGCTGCAACTAAGGAGCACGAGAGCCACAACTAAGACCCAGCATAACCAAAATGAATAAATAAATAAAATAATAAATATTAAAAAAAAATAACTTGAACAATGAGGCCAAGTCTACATAAAAATTTAGGATGGAAGTAAAACACTTGACCTCTTAGCTTATTTGTAGCTTATTATGGTTCAATATTCCTAAAACACCATAACTGCACTTTAATGTGACAATTTAAAAATTAAAATCAATAAAAAATGTATTTTGCACCCAGAGATTATCATACTAAGTGAAGTAGGTCAGAAAGACAAATACCATGTGATATCACTTATATGTGGAATGACACAAACGAACTTATCTATGAAACAGAAATACTCACAGACATAGAGAACAGACTTGTGGTTGCCAAGGTGGGGGAGGGGGAGGGTTGGTTTGGGAGTTTGGGGTCAGCAGATGCAAACTATTACATAGAGAATGGATAAACAACAAGGTCCTACTGTACAGCACAGGGAACCATATTCAGTATTCTGTAATAAACCCTAATGGAAAAGAATATGAAAAAAAAATAAAAATTTTATGCTAACTCATACAAAATGTATAAGATATCTATATCTACACCAAGACTGTATTCCCAAGACAATTGTCTTGACTTGCCTTACCGTGAAGAAGGTATATATTAATACTCACTCCAAGTCTTTATGGTTTCATATACAATGAATGGATGAGAAAAGAAAATAACATATGTAACCTTTCTTGTTTTCTTCATTTATGAAAATTTGGAAAATAGAGAAGTTATAAACAAGTGAATTTAAATTATCCACAAAACTACTAAGAATATACTACTGCAATGAACTTTGTCTGTATTTCAGGTATTTTTATACACATACAAATAGATGTATTTTAAGTGGATCAAATGCCTCTGGGTCAGTTTTCTCCAAATTAATCTTTAGAACTCCTCCTTTTAGCTTCACTCCTGATTTGTATCTCCTGATTCTCATTTTTATACAACTTCCCCACTCAAATCTTCCTCATCCCATGTACAGAAGATGGAAAAAAAGAGGCAAGGTTGAGGGGGACCATGGTCTCAGACCATTTCTCTATTAGCAAGAATCACAGCAAATATATTAGATGAAAAGATTAGCACTGGAGTCTAATAATTTAGTTTGTTCCACGGTTCCATGTACATTGTCCCATCTCCAGGCTGTTTTGTTTTCTGACTCAAAACAGAACTAACAGCAGGCAGTTTTCTCAAGAAACCAGAACACTTGAAGTACCAAACTTCTCATTTCCATCTAGCTCTTCTCTAGAAATTTGGACATATTGGTGTTGCCTGGTCCCTTTTCTATTCACTCCATGTTTACATATGATCAGACTCAATGTAGGATATAATCCACAGGTGTTAGGGGTCAGATTTTTATTTTTGAAATCCATGTCAGAGAAAATGTACCATTAATTTTGCCTTTTCATTTTCTCATCTCTTCATGCAAACAACTATTTCTAACTAACTAGAATATAAGTTAAAAACAAAGTTTTATTTCTTACACATTTCTATTCTAATACATTTATAATATTTAAAAATATTATATGTTTCTCTTAAAACATTTTGTTTCAAGCACACATTGTCATATAACATTTTTCAACTTCAGCTCAGATGCCCCTGCTTGATAGTGATTTTTCTTGGTTGTACCCATGAAGGATCTCTAATGCTTCACCTATGGAAAGATTCCCTCTGCTATTCTGAACACCAAATTCAATAACATTAATAGCCTTCCACTTCCAATCTATGCATTTATTCCTAAGAACCTATACCTATGTCCATTTTACAGACTGAACCACAATTGAATACATTAAAAAAAGCAGACCCTCAATAAGCATGTGAAATGCTGTCCTAATGCATATTATTTCCATAACTCAATAGAAAATAGAACAAAAGTACACATATACTTGAATAGTTGGTATAAATATGCGCTCTATCCATATTCTACCTGTGTATAGATTCATCCTGAGGCCTTCAGAAGTTACATTGACCTTGGGTTTGGATTTTTCTCTGCCTTGTCTAGATGGTCCAATTAAGTTGGGTAAGAGACAATTCTCTACTACTTTACTTACTTTTGAAATAGCTACGGTGTCAACAGTTACTGTTTTGTTTTTATTAGAGATGTTTTTTATACATGTTTATTCAGCACTTGGCTTGAAGAAAGCAAATAAAATAAAATAAAAATTAAAAAATTAAATTAAATTAAATTTAAAAAATAAAATTAATCAAAGACTTTCAAAAGAATGTTAGAATTCAAAGTTAATAGCTTGATTTAATGCATTTTTTACTATAGATATTTGTATTGGCTTTCTTACTGAGGCTTACAGATTATACATTCGTGACATAATTTAAATTGTCCTTAATCGCTCCATTAAATGAATGAAATCATTTGAATTGTTGTACAATTTTCTTTAAATTGACTATTAGGTTTTTTTTTTTCATTTGGGGTTAATATAAATAATGTTGCTATAAAGATTATTGTATATGTGTTTTGGTATGTTCCACCATCATGACTGGAAGCAGTTCTATTTATTTTCCATCTTAGGAAAAAGAGAAACAAGAGAAAATTAAAATTTACATCTATATTCTATATTCATATTGAAATTGGCAGTATCATTTGGTCCTTCTGTCACATGCTATATCAGGGGTTATCACGAGATAAAAAGTATCTATAAACACTAACATTTCGTGTGTGTGTAAATACGAAAGAGTGAAATTTATAGATAACAGAGTATGTGAATATTCAGATTTAGTAGGTAATGATGAGCAATTTTCCAAACTATTAGTACCAGTTTGCACCCATACAAATGGGTGCAACTAATCAGGAAATTAGTTTTCAGATGCTTTTCATTCTTATTTGGTATTTTCTGCCTTTTTCATTTTAGCCACTCTGCTTTATGTGTGACTTTAATTTGCCTTTCTCTGATGACTAATCAATTTGAGCACCATTTTATATGTTTATTGGCTTTCGGATATCCTCATATGTGAAATGCTATTTGCGTTTTTAGTCTGTTTTTCTACTGGGTTGATACTTTGCCTTTTTGATTTATAGGAGATTTTCTATGTTTTATGTAAGTCCTTTGTCAAACATATATAGAAAATAATCTTCTTTCAGGAGAGTAGTTGACTCTTCTCTCTTTTAACTCTTCTTTAACTTTGTAGCTTTTAGAAGAAATCTTTGCCTACATCAAGGTCTTGAGGGTATTCTCTTATGCTTTATCCCCAAAGCTTTATAATTTTATTTCAATATTAGCTGTATAATACAGCTGGAACTGATTGTTGTATTTTGTGTAATAGAGATTTGATTTGGTCTTTTCCATGTAGACATCTAATTAACCTAGTACCACTTATTTAAAAGATATTCTTTTCCCAACAGCACCGCATTGTAACTTGTGTCACAGATCAAATGACCCTCTGTGTATGGGTTTGCTTCTGGGCTCTTGTTCTGTTTTATTGGTCTTTTTGTTGTACTCTTTAAATATCTTGCTAATCGTGAAGTTTTCATTGTATTATTAGCAAATATCTCAAACACAGAATCCATTCACAATCCAATTTATTTTTCACAATAATATGTGCAATTTTGTATTTCAGAACACTCAATAATTTAATTTTTTTTGTAACTTCTCATATTCAATTAGGTCATCAAGGCTTTTTTGCCTCATAATGAGGCTGATGAAGAGTTCATACTTAGAGTAGACATGACAAGAAAAGACTTTTTTTTATTATTCCCTTGTCCTTAATTATCTTCAATATACGGTTTGTCTCGGTGAATATTTTAGAATACTCGGCCATTCACTGTAGCTAAAACTAGATAACAGAAACTCCTGATATTCTTAATCAGAAATGTTACATTAATTTCAATACTCTGAAAAGGAAATAAGGCCACTACCAACCCCCTGCATTAAGAAACATTTTTATCTCAAGATAACCCCTGATACAGCATGTGACAGAAGGACTAAATGAAACTGCCAGTTTCAATATGAATATAAAACACAGATGTAAATTTTAATTTTCTCTTGTTTCTTTTTTTCCTAAGATGGAAAATAAATAGAACTTCTGCTTCCAGTCATGATGGAGCAATAGAGACTAGATTTCTCCTCCTGCCTGAAACAACTGTAAAACTAGATAAAATACATGAAAACAGTTTTCAGATAATAGACACAAGGCAGCACAAGACAATGATCCCTGAGAGAGGGGAATCTGGTTGCCTGGTTGCCCTGGCCTATTGCCTGGCAGAGTGCAGGGAGGAGCACGAATGATTTAACCCAAAGCGGAAGAACCTGTAGATTGTGGAACCTGTAAAGGACTCAGCAGATGATGGAGGGAATTGAGGTGGGGTGAGGAGACCAGGCAGTCATTACTCTTGCTTATTCTTCACTCTGTATTTAAATATAGTTGAGACCTGCTCTTTAATGCCACATCCTTGACCCATTAGTCATTCCCTCTTAAAAATTTCTTTGGCCTAGAATCGTACAAACCTGCCTCCAACTTTTGCTGAATGGCGCTCTTCCCTTTTTTGTGTGTCTGCTTTTAACATATTTGGGAAAGTTTCTGTAAAGAACAATCTAGGAGCAACTTTCAAAACTTTTATAAAAATCTGTTATTTAGACCAAAGCATGTCTTCACGTAGCTGCTAGAGTGCCTATTAGCTCTTTGATTGATTCTGTGTGAAAACCACTGGTGGGGTGGTCTAAATATAAAGAATCAGATAAAAGTGAATCATAATGTAATTTTATTTCATGTTCATAGAGAATGACAATCTTTTATGGGATTATGTACTTTATATGTTCCCTTCCCATTATCATCAAGAATAAGCAATTGGTGATTAAGAGGACTGATTTGGAAAAATGAGCTGATCCCAGGAAGTAAAGAAATCTGGATTTGCTCCTTCATACTTTTATTAAAGTGAAAATTTGCAGCATAATTTTACTTTCCATTATTTCATCAACTGATTCAAAATTGGGTATTTATCCAAATTTTTAGCTTTAAGAAAATACAGTTTATGTTAAGAATAAATCTAAGCAAATGGATACATTTCTCACATTAAATGATGCCAGATAGTTGGTCCACATTTTCTGTCTATAGAATTCTGAATTTCAACTGAATTAAATCAAGATGAGGAAATATTTTAGATTGTGTGAATGAAGAAGAAATGGAAAAATAAGTCTCACTAAATTTAAGAGAAGATATGGCAGCATTTGAAATAAGGACTACTTTTCAAGGGTAATAAAAAACCTAACTAGTTATCTTAGTAAGTTAGACTGGAAATTTTGGCCTCAGTGGCACTTCAGGGTAGGAGGAAAGCCCAGGTCGTTCCCAGTATATGGGAGTCCATGTTGGGATGTAAGCTAGCCTATGAAACAGACAAACAAAATTGAACAAAGGAACAGGAGATGGCTGGGTGTCCAAGTCACTGGACTTCTCACTGCGGAACTCTTCAGTAAGTAGAATAGGATCATAATCTTTTTACTTCACTCAATGGCATTTTCTGCTGGGCCCATGCAGCCACATCTAACAGAGGTGATGACACTCATGGGCTGAATCTCCCTAAGATTTGGCAAACGGTTCTCCTAACTGATGGGCATGGACAGGGAGTAGGAAATATGGTAGCTTTCAGGATTAACAGTGATTAAATTCCAGAGTCATGAGTAGACAATAAATCTGGACCTCTTGCCTTCCCCTTTGCCTAAATTTTTATCATTACTGAAGCAAAGAATTGCTCCCATACCTTCCTAGGAAAGTTTACTAATCAAGTAAAATTTTACAAAATCCTTCTTAAGTCTGTTCATTGGAAGCCAGTTATACTTGCTAGGACAGGAGCTAAAAAAGGGTAAGCACAAACTGAAACTTACTTTATGATTCTGAATCCTATTATAACGACATATATATATATACACACACACATATATATATACATACATACACAAGCACATATATTATTTTTCTCATCTAATGTAGTACTTTGAAGTGCCCTAGTGGGAAAAAAAATTTATTATAAAGTCTACTTCTAACTTCTTGATGACGATAATTTTGAACTCAAAATAAGAATTTGAAAAAATGGAGACACTATCTCTATCAGCATCATTTTCCTCACCTTTAAAACAGAAGTGTTAACAATGTCAGTCCATAGGGTACTGGCGGAGTCCTTTAGAACCTTGCCTGTACAGGGCTTAGCACAGCTCCTGGATGCAGAAAATCTTTACAAAAGCCTGCTGTAGTGGGGAAGAAAAGACAAAGCAAGCATGAATAAACTTACATGCATTCCTATCACAGGGGAACTGAGTTTATTTCATTCCAATCTCTAGATTGGAGAGCAAGTTTTCCAGGACTCCCTTTTTGGAGTTGTGACAAAGACTTCAGGGAATGAGATTTCATCAGGGTGAATCTTCCTTGCTCCTACCGTGACCCCCTGACGTCCTAGATGTACTTCATAAAGGACCCCATAGATCACAGTGGACCCCATAGATCACAGCCTGGCTTGTGGAACAGGGAATTGGTGGCTCCAGAACCTTACTGCAAGTCATTAACTTCTGAATTGCTGCGGGAATTTTAGTGAAGCTTCCTTTGTATTCACATCTTGCATTCGAAATGCAATGAAAGATTAAGGCTCCCCTCCTGTGTATGAGGCCAAAGGCTGGTAAAGTCACAGAGAAATATATTTGAACAATTAAATTCAATTCTCAGCTGGTCTGAAGCTCTGCTCTTTCCTAGGTAATGGCATTTTCCCTAGACTCACACTTTTAGATATCCTGTGAGGGGCACTTAAGAGTGATAACCAGACCAGAGAAAAAGGCCACTAGACCTTCTTACAATTCCTCCATCTAGAAATGAATGAGTCCAAGAAGCATCCCAAGCCACTCCAGGAAAATATGTTCCTGCCGTGTGAGGCCAGAGGAGCACAGAAAGGGGAATCATAATGGGAACTGGCTTACAGGGCAGATCTTGTGTGCTGCCCCTGAGGATCTTGACATGAGCATGACCACATTGTTTGGATAATGGTACCAGGGGACAGCCTGGCTGGATGAGTTGCAGAGAGAGACCAAGAGTCAAAGACCCGGACCTCTGGCAGGGAGAGGAACTGCTCTTGAGAGAGTG
Source organism: Eschrichtius robustus (assembly GCF_028021215.1). Classification (NCBI taxonomy): domain Eukaryota; kingdom Metazoa; phylum Chordata; class Mammalia; order Artiodactyla; family Eschrichtiidae; genus Eschrichtius; species Eschrichtius robustus. The sequence continues at coordinate 19,037,310 of NC_090844.1, read as the reverse complement.
GTTCACTGACAGATGGGTGGAAGTGAGAGTAAAGGTGAAACCAGCAAAGTTCCACACTTTAGAAATATTTTAGGAGAAGGGATATAAGGACAAAAGCACTTGGATCATAGGAAAAAAGAAGCCCAACTTTAAAATGGAAGCTTTGCAGGTGATAGTTAAGCTGTGTCATGGGATCCTGTGTTTACTGAGGGAAGTAGCTCCGATGCTGCTAGAGCCCATGAACAGGGATATTTAAAGATGTGGCTGTCTCCCTCCCATAAGAGCCAGCAGGCATCCTGACACAGCTTACAGAAATCCCCATGTGTATGTCCAGAGAAGCCTCATCGATTTCAGGATAGACACTGAGTCTTTGGAAAGGAGAGTGAAAGAGATTATAAAAAGTGAGAAATATTTTTAAAATGAAGTTACCAATTGCTAAGGATGGTCCCTACAATAGTTAAATATTTAATAAGAAAAAAAAATCAAGATTAACATATAAATAAGTAGAAATAAAAAGCAAAGGGGTCTCCTATGAATACAGAGAATAAGAGATGGCACTATTCTCTCACCTGAAGTAGGGCAGTAAACTCTTCTAATTGAAGTATTTATTCATATTGACCCAAATGAGAATGGTGACAAGTGTGATGCTAATGGATCCTCTTGGATATGACTTGGCTGTGCTCTCTTGGCCAATCTGTGGCTTCCATTATAAGTGGGGTAGGATTGGGTCGTATCCAAACAGAATGAATGTTGCAAGCTAAGAACTGCAATCTACTGCAAGGATGTTACATAAGATGCAGGTCTGAAATCTCACTGGTTTATTGACTCTTAAACAAGATCAGAATTGCTTTAGCTTCCTGATTGATTAAAACCAGTCCCAAGTTGTCTCCAACTCATTAATTCAAGACCTAGCATTCTAACTCAAGCATACCTAATAAATGAACCTAATTATATTCACTGAGATTCTCATTTCACCTTTCTTAAAGAAGAAATAATTGACAATATTCTTTAGGAAATTCATGGTACATATTCTTGGAATGAGCTAAAAGAGATGTATTTGAGAGTTTAGAACAGAACAGGAAACTCAGCATTGCCCCCAAAGTAGGACCTGTAGAATCTGTTTTTTTCCTCTTAGAAAATTATAACTTTAACATATATAAATATCAATTTATGTCCTGCTACAAATATCAATTTATGTTTTGCTATATTTTGCTTAGTGTTTTAGGATAATCATTTTTATATATTATTGCACACTCCATTTGTTTCAACCAAAAAAAGTAAAGTGAATGTTGATGGTTCAGTGGTTGGAATCCCCATAAAGAAAAATCTAAGTAAACCAGTGATATTTGATTGAATAGAAAGCAGGGGAAAGTAAATGAAGTAAATCAAAGTAAATAAAGGCAAATGGCAAAAACTTGTCAAACGGACAGAATTGTTTTAAAGAAAAATATAAACCTTGGCACGCTTAGCTAACACGTATTTCGTTAACAACTACTATGTCTCAGAAACTGTGTTGAGCCCTGCAGATGCAAAAATTAAGGCATAATTCTGATCTCAGAAGCTTCCATTTTGAGGTTAAAATACACATTAGGAAAATATATGCACATCAGGAAAAAAAGGTTAAAATCTAGCATTAAGAGTCCTTATAGCACCTGAGTTCAGAGTTTGTCACAGGGACATTTCATAGGGGCACTGAGCTTGGACTGCTGTGGCGGGGAGAGTCATAACTAACACGAAGAATTAAATAAAAGGGGGCTTTGGCACAGAAAAAGGTCTTCTATGTAAAGAGAAAAACCTGAACAAAATAAGAAACTATTAAATGTTTAAGAAACTGCAAATAATTGAGTATGAAAGAAATGAGGACAGGAGAAAAAATATATGTGAATATTTTTACAATTTGGGGTTGAGAAAAAGCTTTCTAAGCCTGATACCATGATACCATATTAGGCAGCAAAGAATGGAAGGGAATTACACAGACCTTCAGACCCAGCTGCTTTGGTTCGTATCTTAATAAGAGAGACCTGGAAGAATCTACTCCTAGGATTTCAGCCCTTCAGTTTCCTCTTTTTTTTAACCTGCATGCAATGTTGTTTTGAGGAGCAATGAATTAATATTTTCAAAAGTATCTAGAACAGTGTCTGACACATAATAAGCATTCAATAAATATTAGCTATTACTAATATTAGCAAAATCTGAAACCATAAAACTGTTGATAGATGTAATTGTATGTAGTACAAAAACAAATTTCATAGAGATAAAATTGTACTGAAATGTGTCACTGACACCGGTTGGGGATAATCACAGACTTCTCAGTGCCCATTGAGTCACATCAGGTTCTTAATAAAGACAAAAGGATAGAGGAGAAGACGAGAAAGTGAGCGCAGACAGCACTGGAATCAGAGAGATTTTCAGGCTCAGCCCCAGAGGGGCCTTTCTTGGGAGCACAGGATGTGCTTCATCTTCAGGTTGCAAAACACCAAGATATGCCTTGGAAATGTTAGCTCCAGGGGAGCCTCAGCAAAAGCTTCCAGTGGGATATTTCATGCCCCACTGGTCACATAGCCAAGGCAGGCTGTAAAACTTGTATGACCAGGTCTAAGTCATCATTCCATATATCCTAAAATAAGACAAAAAGGCTAGCCCCTGGTGTCCGAAGGACAGTTTGAACTTTAAACAGCACATCATCAGTCACTAGTTAGCGCATCTCATCCTCATTTTGGCCTAGGGACAGTACCAGAACCCCAGGCATCTCCAAAGATGAGCATAGAGCTGCCCCAATCCAACTGCAGGGTTTCTTTACCTTATACATTCCCCACTTCTGACTCATGTTCACATCTTTAAAATTATAAACTGTTCATTATCACATTTCTGTAACTTTTGCACCACTTACAAAACAGAAAAAGCAAAGAACAATAACAAAAATGATAATTACTTGTATCATTCAATGAAATATATACTGCTTCGGCGAAACATGTCCATTTCCAAATACTCCTACCCTACTTGTTTGTAATCATGCAAAACTCGACCACTCTTTTACCTCCTTTCACTACCAAAATTTGAACTTTGGGAATGGTATCAATAGATCAACTAATTAATAATTATTCAATTATTAACTAAAGCTAGTTACTCTATCCAATCAGCTTCCAACAGAAGAACATTTTGTGAAGGTTTTAATTCAATCTCCCATTCCATTTGATATCAATATCAGTATTATCAATCCAATTTAATTGCACCAACTACACCAATATTAGGATTAAAAGCAGTCCCATTATGAGTTAGAAAAAGATCATTTACAACATTAGTCAGTTTTAAATATAATAGCATTATCCCAGCCTTTTCAAAGGAGCCCTTACCCATATAAGAAATATTGTCATGAATTAGGGTCTAAATCAAAAGTAAATTTCAGCTAATTTTGGATTCCAGACCGCTTATGGGTGTAGACATATGCCTTGTTTCATGCCATAAAGTTGTACTAACATGGTTTCCCACTGGGCCTAATCTTTAATTAATGCCCATTTCTCCTCACTGGTGAAAATCCTAGTCAAGTTTAATAACTTGATCGCACTATTGAGTGCATATGGTTTTTGTTTATGAGTGGACCTTGGCAGTTAGAAAGCACCTATGCAAATTACACTGTCCAATTATGAATTCTCATAGGCTAGAGGGACAATAACTCTCTTATAAAATCATTCCCTGTGCTTCTACTGGCATGATCCCAGGCCATTACCCTTGAACAGATGAAGTAACATTAGAATTATTCTCAGTATTTCTTCACAAGGTGTTGTTAGTGTCACTGACACATAGCATATGGGCGACTCCAGGTTGCATGAGACTTAAATCAGCGGGGGTCCACATGAGATTTTTGGCTCAAAACAAATGAGGTGGTTTCTGTAAGCAAACAGCCCAAGTCTTTCGGGCATTAGCAAATATAGCTAAGAGATTATAATCTTGTTTTCAGCCTCTCAAAAGGCACCAAGTTAATATAGGCATTACTTTTTTGAATGGTTATTTATGGGTTTCCTTTCTCAGAGCAGTCACTGCCGCTTCCTACCATTTAGCATTAATTTTCATCAGAGCCTGTGGGGAGGACCATCAGGTTCCATCAAAGGACAGACGCACAGAGTTGGCAGCAATATGAATCTGGTTAATCTGGATTAAGTACAAATTTGTAGGACTATCTCATCTCCTACATGGGAGAGACGCAGAAATCACTGATCTCAGCTTAAGCAGGTGAGGGAAACAAACAACCCATGCCATCACCTGCTTAGGAACTGGGATAGTAAAATTCTGAGGAAGTGCCATGGGTAATATTTAGAAACCAATCCTTCATCCAGAACTTATAAATACAATCCAGATCCTGGTGCTACAGGATTAGGAAGAGAAAAAAAAAAAAAATAGGAGTAGGAAAGAAATTTATGTACTGGTAAGTTCTTGTGTCATCTCTTATCGCTTCTTCCCTATCTTCCCACGATATTTCAACAATCTAACCAATGATGATCCCTCTTTATTTCCACGCATATTAAATTTTAACACACTTTCATTAAATTGTGCAAGCCATCCCTTCAGTCTTTTCTTATCCTGATGGTTTAGTAAGTAGGTATTTCAACAAGCTATTCTAATTTTTAATCAATCCTCTTCTTTTCACATATATAGGTATATGATAAGCCCATTGTATATGATGCTTCTTAGACCACTGTAATATTGCACCTACAGTAAAATTGTTTCTGTGATCGGATAATATATAAGCAGAGGGTTCAAACTGAATAACAGTTTCTGTGATACGTCTCTTAGAAAGTTAGAACTTTCCTTCAGTTACTAGGCATGCAAATCTAAAATAAGAATGAGAATGGATTGCAGTCAAGACCCATAAATATTCACACAGAGCTGCAGGCAACAGGTCAGTGCATTCCACCTGCTAGCTATGGTCCAGACTGGCTCCACTGAGCATCTGTAGCTGCTTTTAGTTTCTCATGGTCTTGTTGACAAAAAAAAAGCGCTGTTAGTCATCATTTTGCACTTCTGAGGATGATAGTGGGATGCAGCTTTACTGTGCCTTTCTAAAATTTTGCATTGCTTGCATACTTCCATGGCCGTTTATCTTGTATAGAAAAAGATCAAACAAACAAGGGCATCTATTTTTAAAAAAATTTGTGATTACTTATTTTTAAAATGTTATTGAGGCATAATTGACATACAATAAACTGTCAATATATAAAGTATAAAATGTGATATGTTTGACCTGCATCCAGCCATGAAAACATCACCACAATTAGGATAAAACACCTATCTATTATCCTTTAGAATGTCCTCATGCCACTTTGTAATCCTTCCCTCCTGCCATTTTCCACATTTTTCTTGTTAACCAGGCAATAGAGATCTGCTTTCTGTCGATAAATTTGGCTTACGTTTTCTAGAATTTTATATAAATGGAATCATATAGTACTGTTCTCTTTTTTCTTTTAAGGCTTCTTTTACTCAGCATAATTATTTTGAGTTTCATCCATGTTTAGGAATATTATAGCTCTGCTTGGCTCTTTACTCACTGATATAAATTTTAGAGATAAATTCTACCAAAAACATCTATTAGTACTTTAACTAGAATCTCATTAAATCTATAGATCCAGTTGTGCACAACTGACACCTTGAAAATTCTACGCCTTCCTATCAATAAGCATTGTATGTTTCTCCATTTATTTACTTAGGACTTAATGTTCTTTTTTTTTTTTTTAACATCTTTATTGGAGTATAATTGTTTTACAATGGTGTGTTAGTTTCTGCTTTATAACAAAGTGAATCAGTTATACATACACATATGTCCCCATATCTCCTCCCTCTTGCCTCTCCCTCCCACCCTCCCTATCCCACCCCTCTAGGTGGTCACAAACCACCTAGCTGATCTCCCTGTGCTATGCGGTTGCTTCCCACTAGCTATCCGTTTTACGTTTGGTAGTGTATATATGTCCATGCCGCTCTCTCACTTTGTCACATCTTACCCTTCCCCCTCCCCATATCCTCAAGTCTATGCAAGTTTTTCATTTTCTCCATAGATGATGCATACTCTCATTAGATTTATTCATAGGTAACATACTGGAGTTTTTGTTACTGCAAATACAACCTTTAGTATAGCATTTATAACTGTTTCCTGTGTGTAGAAATGAATTTAATTTTTTTTTTTTAATTTATTTTATTTATTTATTTATGGCTGTGTTGGGTCCTCGTTTCTGTGTGAGGGCTTTCCCTAGTTGTGGCAAGCGGGGGCCACTCTTCATCGTGGCTCGCGGGCCTCTCACCACCGCGGCCTCACTTGTTGCAGAGCACAGGCTCCAGACGCGCAGGCTCAGTAGCTGTGGCTCACGGGCCCAGCTGCTCCGCGGCATGTGGGACCCTCCCAGACCAGGGCTCAAACCCGTGTCCCCTGCACTGGCAGGCAGACTCTCAACCACTGCACCACCAGGGAAGCCCAAATTTAATTTTTATATATTGGATTTGTATCCAATGATTTACTAAATTCTCTTGCTGATTCTCTCTTTGGGTTTTCTATATAAAAGCTTATTAGTTGTGAATAATGACAATTTTGTTACTTCTTTAAAAATATTTTAGAATATAGACATTTATCCTGTTTTGGAGGCTGCCAATGTCTACAAGCGCAAGGTTGAATATAAGTATTCATAGGGGGCATCCTTACTTGTTTCTGATATTAAAGAGAATGCTTCTAACATTTCTGAATTACATTTTCTCTGCATATTGGTAGATATCTTTGATGATTAAGGAGATTCAACTCTGCATCTAGTTTACTGACGGTCTTTATTATAATTGCATTGAATTGATTAAATGCTGTTATACTGGGTCTATTGAGATAATAATATGATTTTTCACTTTAATTTTTAATTTGATTAATTTATTTTAATACATTTTCTCACGAAAAACACCTTGCAATCCTAGAGGAAACCAAATTTTTTCCCTAACAATTTATTTTATTTGTCATTAGGTTGCTGAGTTAGTTTGCTAATATTTTGGGGTGGATAAAGCTTTCTTAGATGTGACGACAAAAGTATGATTCATAAAATAACAAATTGTTAAACTGACTTTACCAAAATTAGAAATGTCTGCTCTTTGAAAGACACTGTTAGGAAAATATAAAGACAACTTGCAGACTAGGAAGAAGCTTTCGTAAGAGTATTAATAGGAGCATTCTTCATTACAGCAGAAAGCAACAAACAAAAAATTCACAAAAAGATCCAAATATCCAGTAGGATGAATAACTAAATTGGGTCTATTGATTTAATGGCTTACTCTAAGAAGAGAAAATGAACAAGCAAGAACTAATCAGCATAAATGGATTTCAGGAACATGTGGAGAAAAAATGCTAATTCTAGATGGATACATATAATTAGATTACATTTATGAAAATTTTAAAACTGGAAAAAAAAATATTTTATTTTGGAGACTACTGGCAAAACCATGAAGGAAAATGGATGAATTATTAACTCAAGATTCAGGCTCATGAATGGATAAATTTCAGCCTGCAATCTGGGTGAACACCAGAGAATTTCAAAAATACTGGTGATACACTTTATTTTTTTCATTCATAGATTTATTATTTAGAACAGCTTCTAGGTTCATAAAGTATTAAGCAGAAAGTACAGAGATTTCCCATAAACCCCTTCCCTTCACCCCTCCCCCAGTTTTTTCCTATTATTAATATTTACATTAGTGTGGGATATTTGTTAGAATTGATTAGCCAATATTGATACATTATTATTAGCTAGAATTCATAGTTTACATTAGAGTTCACTCTTTGTGTTTCACAGTCTATAAGTTTTGACAACATAAAAAGTCATGTATCCATCATTACAGTGTCATACACTGTATGAACAGAATAGTTTCACTACCCTAAAAATCCCCTCTGCTCCACCTATTCTTCCCTCCTCCTTCCCCATAACCCCTGGCAACCACTGATCTTTTTACTGTCTCCATAGTTTTGCCTTTTCCAGAATGTCATATAGTTAGAATCATACAGTATGTAGCCTTTTCAGATTGGCTTCTTTCACTTAGCAATACGCCTTTATAGTTCTTCCACATTTTTTTGTGACCTAATAGCTCATTTATTTTTATCATTGAATAATACTCCATTGCATTAACGTACCATAGTTGTTTGTCCATCCATGTACTGAAGGACATTTTGGTTGTTTCCAAGTTTTGGCAATTATAAATAATCTATCGTTTAAGTGTGTGGGGGGCAGAGAAATAGTTTATTATTATTACTTACACTCTATGTATTATACACAATATTACATATTTATTAGATATTTCATGGTTGATATAATAAATTATCTAGTTGTTAATATTATGATATATGCCTCTGAATACATACATATGCCTACATATATGTATCTCTCTATATATCTAGTAATTATTAAAATAAAAATACATATCTCTCTATATATGTATCTATATGTACGTTTCTGTATATTTATTGACATGCAAACTTTTCATAGCTTACTGTTAGGGGAATAAAGCCTAGTTATAAAAGAATATTCTTAGTGATTCTGATTTTATAGATTTATAGCTAGAGAGAGAGGATAGATAAATAAGTAGATAATATCTGAAATTATGTTCATCCAAATGTTTATAGTATTTGCCTCTGGGTGGTAGATTTAGAATGCTTTTAACTATCTCCTTTTATTATAGGGTGAACTTTCATCATTAACATTATCCTTTATATAATTTATCCTCTCCTTACATTAAGGATATTAATATCCTTAATATTACCCTGTAAATTTGTAAAAATTTACAAAAATAAAATTTAAGTCACTTGTATTAAACATATGGAAGCATAAAACTTAAATTCAGAAAAGAACGCAGGGAAGGTTCTTAAATGGACAGACAATAGAGACCAAAAAAAGAATGAAATTTTGCCATTTACAACAACATGGACGGACTTGGAGGGTATTATGCAAAGTGAAATAAATCAGACAGAGAAAGGCAAATACTGTGTGATATCACTTATATGTGGAATCTAAAGAATAAAACAAACTAGTGAATATAACAAAAAAGAAACAGATTCACAGATATAGAGAACATACTAGTGGTTACCAGTGGGGAGTGGGAAGTGGGGAGGGGAAAGATAGGGGTAGAGGATTAAGAGGTACAAACTATGAAGTATAAAATAAGCTACAAGGATATATTGTACAACACAGGGATTACAGCCAATATTTTACAGTAACTATAAATGGAGAATAACCTTTAAAAGTTGTGAATCACTATATTATACACCTATAACTCATATAATATTGTACATCAACCATACTTCAATTTTAAAAAAAATCTGAAATTAAAAAAACCCTATAAATTGATTGTAAAATGTTGAAGGAGGATGAAACTTCCAGAAAAAAATAACATGTAATATATAATATATAAAATAATACAATACTAATATTAAATTAAATTTTTTTAAGTCCTTCTGTGAAAGAGTTAAAACCTGAAAAGAGATGTAAAGTGACTTTAAGTGAAACCTAATTGCCAGGTCTACATCTGTTGGCTCTACCTTCTAATAAACTGAACTTTTTTGATTTGTGATTAAAAAATAAAATCCTATGAATTGATTTTTAAAGAATTTTGATGCCAAATCTTCATACATGTACTATGTCACTGATAACAGAATTTTACAAGATTTAGTTAGCAAATGAATTTTCATAATTCATGTAGATAAGAAAGACACTATATTAAAACAGACAAGATAACACAGGAACAGATAGAGGGCAATGGAGCGAGACAGCCTGGGGAAGGAAGAGAACAGCTTCTCACTGACTGAACCCTTCATGTCAGATTGTTTCTTATTTCGACAAAGGTTCATTGCACAGAACGAATAGAGAAAGTCAGCGTGTTAGCAGGAATTTTGCTTCTGTTTTCACGTATAAAAATTTACCTGGAGGTTTTAAATGATACATTGCTTGTTTTTAGAAATTTTTTTTCATCAGTTCTCAGACACAGTTTTTAAAAATGAAGCTACCAAATATTTCAATGTTTTTGAATTGTATTATTTTACTTTTGGTGTATTTCTCTAAAATATGAAGGCTAGTATTCAAAAAGAAATTCAGAAACATGATTAGATAGGAAGATATGCATCATCTATGAGTAATTCTTTATAAATACTTAAGCAAATCATTTTAAGAAAAAAACACAGTATTCTATAAGTTAAAGATTATAAATATAAAGGAAAAAAAGTACATAACCAAGGGCAACTCAATTCGAAATGTAACATCCTCCGAAGAAAACCAGTAAAACTATTTTTGCTTTTACAATCTTAGCATGTAATATGCCTTTGAGTATTTCTGCCACCTTCCCTCAGGATACATATCCTTAATAAACCATAACAGATGTATGCTAAACACTAAATGTATGTTAAAGATCTCCAGCAGGCTGCTTTGCATTTTGAAAAGTAATGCTATTTCAAACATACATTGAGTTGTACCTAAAATAATTTTTAAAGCACACATATATATATAGATCCTCAAGTAATAACTAAACAAGCATTTAACATCTCAAGACAAAGACAGCAAAACAAAAGAAACTACAAGGACAAAAAAAGAGCCCCATATTCAGAGTAACTTAGATGAGAAAAGCAGAGCTGAGATCATTTAAGTATATAAAATGTCATTTCCTGAAATGATGGCAGTGGAGTCCTAGCACAGTTTTGTAGAAGACAACCTTAACCTCATCTCCATGTGAAGACTGTAACCCACCATGTATTTATTAAGCAAGTGCAATGGCAGATTCCATAGCTCCATGCCCACAGAGTCCCTTGTCTGAAATTAGAAATAAGGTAGGTGTAGAAGAAACTACAAGGCATTCACATAAAATTATTCGTAAATAAGTAAGATACTGTCACTCATGCATAATTGCTGTGCAGAACATAGGACATGCCACCAAGTAACTAAGGGTACCAAGGTAGGGGCAGAGAGTAACTTTTGAAAAATGGATTCGGTATTAGTTCTCTGAGGAGATGACTTTATGGCTGAGATGGGGAACCTCATATGCAAAGGCCCTGCGGTAGGGACAGGTGTGGTGTATTAGAGGAGAAAGCCCTGGGTGTCTGGAGAGTAGTGAACAAATGGTAACCCACGTAGCAAAGCCTTAAAAGGACCGGAGATCTGGAAGGACCTGGCAAATGTTGGCCAAGAGCCTAGACTACTGCATTCAGAAGCCACTGGAGGGTTTAACTATAGAAATGGCATTTTCTGATTTCTGCTTTTAAAATCCCACCTTGGCTGCTCTGAGAAGAATGGATTGTAAAGGGAAAAAATGTAATGATGGAGATCAGCTTAAAAACCTACTCACTACTGTGCCCTCACTGGTTAGCACACAATAGGTGCTCAGAAGAAATGAATGAATTTCCAGGTTACAAGGGAAAGGTGTGAGGAGTCCATGGAATTGTATGTCTAAAAACAAATAGTTTGTAAAGGCACAGCCGTCCTATATATCTCTCTGGGTTGCATGCGGACCAAACATCTCTGAAGATGTGGAATCGTGATTTGAGCAATGTTGGTGAACACTCATTGGTAAAATATACAAAAGAAAAGAAATAGAAAAAAGAGGTGGAAAATGACCCAAATACACCGTTAATTTACAGAGCCTATGAATCAGAAACAGCAGCATGTGAAGTTTTAATTGACTATTACACTTCTCTGAAATTATACATCTGCTATGCTATGTGTCCCTGAGGATAATACAACTTCTTCGTTAATGATGATTCAAATAGAAATCATATTTTACCTCATTAAAATTCATTTAGCAAACAATCATGCAGCCCTTAATTTTTTCCAAGGACTGTAAAAAGACAGATAAAGCCCAGCCTTGCAATCAGTGTCTAGCTGAGGACAGTGCCACCCTCAGGCCTGGTCACATCTTCTACAAACATTAAAACACAAGGACCTTTTTTTTTTTTTTTCCCCTGATTTGGTCTTATGAGAAAGTTATTTGAAAGTTCAGCAACCTAATGAACCAAGAGAAAATGCAGAGGCAGAAGTGTGCCCCCCAAGCAAGAGGATGCATCCCTGAGTACACGGAAAGGAGGATACACCCCAGTGTGCATAGAGCATGGTCCAGAGAAAGCGTGACTGTGCTTTTTACAGCTGGCCTCTCCAAATCACCCAGCACAGCATCTAAGCAGACCAGTTCTGCCGATTACCATGCCCCCTCCTTCCCCTCTGCCCAGGTGGAGGCATTTAGAATTGCCTAGAAAGCTTGTTGGAAAAGGGAAGTTTTAGGAAGAGAAAACTACCCATTCCCCAGACCTCCATTCTGGTTCAGGCAGATCTGGTAGTGGGCCAGGCCCGCCTTTGGCCAGCCCTGCTCCAGCAGATAACAGGTAGCACCAAGGCTCAGAGGCAGCAGGGCTGGAGGGAGGTGAGGGATGGTGGAACTCGGCCCCTTCAACTTTAAGCTGTGGGTTACAAGGGCCACGCTGGCTGGGCCGCCTGCTGGGCCCTGGGGTGACACCTAAGCTGGACGTTGGAGGTAATTTAGAACTTTAAATATTTCAGACATAAATACACGAGCCTCTTTCTTTGCACTCACAAATATTAAGTGAGCCTATCGAGGTGACTGGAAAAATAACCGTAATAAAATATGATAGGGTCGAACTATGTGATGGAAATTGCACAGGGTGTGGAACCAGTCAAAACTGGCAGTGAATCATGGCTCCCCCTCCTAATGGCTCTGTTTCCCTTGTGAATGGTCATTGCCCATCTCTCAGTGGCTTTAACTATAGGGTGGCAGAAGCAGTATCTACTCCACACAGTATAGTCCTAAGGATTAATACTGTCACAAAGCTGAAGCCACCCACCCAGGCATAGTGCTCAAGACAGTTTAGTGCCACCTCCATGAAACAGGGTGCTATGGAAAATAGCGGGGAGAGAGATTCATTCTTCCCAGGGGTTCCCGGTCATGGAAGGCTTCAGAGAAAGGAAGGCATTTAATATGGTCTTAAAAATAAAGCATCGGAAGAGAAATAAAATGAGCAAAAGTATGAAGTATGCAAAATGCATGACTGAATTGAAAGTTAATTGTGGGGTGAGTGGTAGAAGTTAAAGACAGAATGATTGGTCTGTGAAATGACGTTTTCACAATATACAACTTATCGAGATGTTTTACCTTGTGGATAACTGGATATTATTAAGTTTTTGTTTGTTTGTTTTGTTTTGTTTTAATGAGAGCAATGACCTCATTGGTCACTCCAAATGCTGATTGGAAATAAATGTTTTAGAAAGATAATTCCCACTTCAGGTTGATGTCTCCAGAAGGACTTGTTGACTGTCAGTCATTCTCCTAATGCTGAAATTATCACAGAACCTACAGGAAAGTCCCAAATGGTGGTGCCCACAGATCAAAAGTGGGAATAAAACAATTATTTCTGAGAAAATCCAAGGGCTATTTGTTGAACATGCAAGCTGTGATATTTACATTTTTCCCTTTTGTTTATAATTATGTTCACAGTTTATTTCCACATAACTTGTGTTTTAGACCCTACATCATTAAGTTTTATACTTTAGATTCTTTACAGTAGTAAAAGTAAAATATTAAAAACTCAGAAGAAAAGTTATATCACATTTGACTGCAGTGGATATGGAAATAGCAAAACATTTAAAATTGCCAAGAACAAGGGGTGTGGCTTGGTTCCTAGAAAACTTCAATTGGATTGGATTTCTGAGATTTTTAAATACTTTAGATTTTAATGCTACCATTTTGTTGCCTTTCATTGCTCTGGTGGAAGTAAGCTGCTTCATGCTTTATTTGCTTTTCCTTCTCAGATTCCATTTTAAATAGTTAAAGCCTAGCTACATGGTAATGAAGGAAAGTGGGAAAGAACAGACCAGAAAGAATATTTGGTATTTCAATGCTTTAACTTTACAACCCAAAGGTTTTGAATAATTTATTGTCCATAAAGTAAGGCCCCCTTGTCTATTTCTAAACACTGGATGCCAAACAGCAAATATGAATAACAAAATCCTACTCACTTTCATCACAAATTCATTGCCCCTGCGTGGCACTCTTCTGGTCATTTTATTGCTTTTCCACTTTTCTCCAAGTTAATAAAAGAGGCTGATACCTCTTTCCTACCTAAACAATTCAGCAGCAACTGTGGGGATAATAAAAAGATGATTTACAATCCATTTGGATAATTTCTTGAAGCAGGTTTAGAACTATCTCATAATTCTCAACCTAATGTGAAATAATATAATTCATAAAATCCTGGCACTGGAGTGGAATTGAGAAAGAGGTCTAGTATGAAGCATGATGTGACATCTCGGTGGAGTGATGCCTCAATCATTCTCACCAGAATCATTCTCTATCATTTGCGAAATAGAATGAAAGGAAAATATTTTGTGTTGCAATGTTATAACACATTTTTTAGAAAATGTTGCCAATACGTGAACTGATAGCAGAAAGACCAGAACATTTTCTACCCAACATGGGAAATATTAATAATTTTTCTGGGACAACGTGGAGAAACCAGGACAATCCCTAACAAACCAGGATTTATTGTCACTAACCAATACTCTTTTCCAAAACTGTGACTTTAGTACTCTTTTCTTCTTTTTTTGCCTTAGAGTCCCTGCTGCACATATTATTTCCCTACTTAAAATTCTCCAGTGGCATCTCACTGTAGTTGAGACATGTTCCTAATTATGAACCAGGTTTATAACACCTACACAGTCCATTCTGCTGGTGCCTCCCTTGCGCTGAGTGTTGTCGCTAAGACTGCTCTTGCCATTCGGCTTTTTACCATTCCTTGAGTTTGCCAAGCTAATTCTGGCCACGTTTCTTTATATTCCTCTGAGTTGCATTTCTCCTGCATCTTTGTGTGGCTGGCTCCTTTTCCTCATTCAGGTTTCACCCCAAATGTGAGAGCTCTCTGACAACCCCACTGGAAGAGGCCTTCCCAGCCCTGACTTCTCAGGCTCTCTTCATCTCCTTTCCATGTTGACTTTTTTCCACCGCGCTTAACACTGATTGAACTTTTCAGTCTCCATCTTATTTAATGCAGCAGCATTTGGTAAAGTTGATCTTCTTGCCCTTTTGACACACTTCCTTCACAGGATATCCTATCCCCTGGGTTTCCTCTCACCATTTTTGTTGGTTCCTATTCAGACTCCTTTGTTACTTCCTTCTCATGTGTTAACCTGTAAATTCTGTAACCCTAGTCTCAGTTACCAACATCTTTTCCTTCCTATCTATGCTGATGCCCTAAGCGATTTCATCCAGTCTCATTGCTTCCAGTATCATCTACAACCTGATAACTCCTACATTTACACTTGCAGCTCCTATGTCTCCCCTGCACTTCAGGTCTGCATGTCCAATGATAGTCTAGCTGATGTCTCCATGTGGACATCTAAGGGGCACCCTTAATTTAACAAAATCCGAGCTCCTGATATTCCCTGTTCTCTTCCAGACCATCCTCCCCTTTCAGCCGTCCACATCGCATTTAATGGGGACTCAATTCTTTCCCTTTCTGATGCTAAAAACCTTGTGTCCACCTCTGACTCCTCCTTTTCCCACAAAAGCCTCAGCTGTTCCATCAACAAATCCTATCCGCTCTTCCTTCAAAAGAAACACAGAATTCTATCATGTGTCACAAACCCAGCAGGCCCTGTGCTGACCTCGGCACCATGTTCTTTCCTTAGTTATTGAAATAGGCTCCCAACTGATCTTCTGACTTCTGCCCTGGCCTCTGGAGAGTACTCACAGCACCACAGTCACAGTAATCCTGTTAAAATGTTAGTCTTGGCTTGTCACTCCCCCAGTGTCTGCCTGTCTCAGAGTAAAAGACAGATTCTCCACAGTGACTCCCCAGAATGCTAGAATGTACATATTGTGTGCCTCAGTATCTGTCTGATCTTCTCTTGTTTTATTCTTCCTCGTTTGGCTACAGTAGTTCTTTTCATTGTTTTTTATTTTCTGTTGGTGGACCTTATCAGACACATTCCCTCTCCTGAGCCTTTGCACTTGAATTTGATGCTCTTCTCCAATAGCCACAGGTAGCTCTCTCACTTCCTTCAGGTCTTTACTGAAAAGCCACCTTCTCAGTGAGACATGTCTCCAATCTCGCCTGTCATTTTATATAGCCCTTCTCTGATTCTCTGCTTTATCTTTCTCACTAGTATTCATCACCAAGGAACATATACATTTTACTTAATTATCGAGTGTATCTTCTGTCTCCCATCACAGGAATGTAAGCTCCAGGAGAAGACAGGCGTTCTCAGTCTTGGTCAGCGTTGTAGTCCCATTACCCGGAAGAGGGCCTGGACTATAGTAGTCATTTAACCTATGTTTGTTGACTGTTTCCATGAAATTAGAAGCTCTTCTTAACTCTGCATTCTTTGTTGTCATGCTCTTGTTTTCTGCTTCAATTGAGACTCCAATTACTCAAAAGAGTTGAAGACCCAGGCAAACTTTCTACTTTCCCACCTACACGTCACTCTGAAGCCCACTCCTGTCTGGCTTTCGTCCTCACCATTCACCCAGATGCTTCTTGTCAATGCCACCAATGGCCTACCTACCGCCAATCCCTATTCAAACATTCCAACCATTACTGGATTTGTAAGTTTAGAATATTTCTCACAGTTTACCACTTTTAACACTGTCACTGATTTTTGTGACACTGTATTCTCCATGGTTTCATCAACAGTCTTGGCCCCCTTTTACTGGTCTCCTTTGCCGGTTTATCCCTTATCTGATGTCTCAATTTCAAGTTTCTCAAGCCCCTGCTTTTCATGATTTTCTCTCTTTATATTTCCTATGTATGTGATTTATCATCCATTTCTATGGCACTAAATTCCATCCATAGGATAAAATGTACATTTACATCTGCAGGCTATAAACTCCTCAAAGACAGAAGGATAAAATGGACTTTGGCATTCCTGGTTTTAACAGCACCATATTTGTTTCAGTCTCCTGAGGGTAGCTACCATTCTTCCGCAATGTCACAAGTGACTGGAAGGAACTCAAACTTGGTGGGAAGTACCGAATTTTCCAGGGAAAGAAATTAAGCTATATTATTTGCCCAGTTGTACCTTTCAGTCTATAGAGAATAATACGAAATCATGTGTTACTAATTATGAAATTTGAGAAAAGAAGTAGGATGTGTTCTTTCTGTATCATGGATGTTATTTTGAAAGAGCACACATTTATTCAAAGCTGGTTCTCTACTTTTTCACCAACTCAACACTATGTTATGAATCACTATAAAAATGCATATCCTTTATTTCCTTCATGTTCTGAGAGGCATTTCATTATTTATTTTATCCTTATATAGAACTTATATCCCATTTGTTACCGTTCCTCAGAGAAATATATTATGTATCTTTTTATTAAACTGTTTATTTTACCAAGATGCGATGCATGTTGCAAAACAAACATCTTCAGAACTTGGGAAGAACTGGTGAAATCCAAACAAAGCCTGGAGTTTAGTTAATAGTGATGAACTGATGTTGGTTTCTCAGTTTTGACAAATGTATTATGGTAAGATGTTAACAATGGAAGAAATTGGGTGAAGGCTGTATGGGAGCTCTCTGTACTATCTTTGCAAATTTTCTGTAAATTTAAAATAATTCTAAAATACAAAGTTAATTCAAAAGGTAAAAAATATATATAACAACTTTGAAAAATTAAAAAGAGGAAGGAGATTCTGAAAATCTCTACAGAGGCTTATAAAAAATTGCTTTTCTCTTAGGCAATCTTCAGTGAGGCTGCTTTTTCATTTTATTGGCTATTTATACTGTCATGAGGCCACAAATAAATGAAAAAATAGAAAGAATAAAATCAGTATGTATATGATTGAACATAAAATCACTATGACATTCTTATTAAATTTAAGTTCAATTTCTCAAATAGGTACATGAGAAATCTAGAAACATTCCTTCATCTTTGCCTTATGTATGCTGTTCCTTCTGTCCTGATTGAAGTAGAGCATAATCCAAAGAAAAGTTCAGGTATTTCTCTACTCCAAACATAAATAGATAGCCTATGGTTTCTAGGGTAGGTAACTTAGTTTGTGTGAAATATAAGGTGATATTGTAATATTATGCCAATGTCAGCACATCTAACTTATACCATAGCCCTGTTGAAAAGTTCATTCCAAGGAAAGGTGGGCCAGTGGAATGGGGCCAAAAAGAAATACTCCTTTATCGTGACTATTACAAGAGCTGGTTTCTGCTAGCCCACAGTTTATTGTCATGACTTACAGAGTCCCAGTCACAAGAAACATGGATGGAGGGGACAAAGAGAAAGAGAGAACCAGGCAAGAAAGGCATGAAGAGATTGGTCCTGCAGAAGGACGTGCCTTTGCAGTGCAGTCATTCATTGAGGGTGCAGTGTCCATTGGTTCACAGGGACTTACAGATCTAAACCAATGAATGTGTATTATGGAAGGATCCTGTGGTCTAACAAACGGAGACCAGAAAATCCTTCATTGGCCCTCATTCTTAGAAACAGATAATTAGCAGTAAACTTTTTCTATGAACCTTCTCCAAAGATAAATAAAATAGAAAAACAAACTATGAGCCCAAACTGGATTTGGTAGTGGTCAGCAACAAGGAAGCTAGAGAACCAAGCTCGCCTGATAACAAATGCTCCTGACAATGCTCCAACCCAAACACTGAGCCTTGGGCCAGGAGCCAGACCTGGGGACTGAACCTGGGAGCCCACAATGTGCTGAGGCACTTGAAGAAGGATAAAGTGCTGCCATTTTCCTCCTTCAAATATTCCAATTTGAAGTATGCCAACTTCTAGCAAAAGCTGATGTAAAATTGCCCTGGCAGAGAACATTTCCAATAAAGCTACTCATTAGTCACACAGGTGGACAACAAACAGATATGAGTTCACACAGGTATCACCAAGAACACAGGGAGGCAAGGCACCAAGAGGGGGCACCAGCACAAACATTAAACAACTGATTAGGCCCACAAAGGAATTTTGTGGGTGAAAGTGTCAGAGAATACACAATTGCTATGTAGAATAACTACATATAAAATGACTAAAGAAATGTGAGGTAGCAATTAGAGATTACCACGAAAGAACAGGAATAGAGGAAAAGAATCAAATAGAACGTCCAGAAATGAAAACTATAATTTTTGAGATTAAAAATGAAGCCTTAATAGATGGATTAAACAGAAGATAAGACATGGCTGAAGAGGGAATTATTGAACAGAAAGATTCATCTGAAGAAAGGAAGCAAAATTCACTACAGGGTAGGGGGAAAGGAGACTATGTCAATAGACATTGGGAATTAAGTGTCTAATATCCACTTTGTGTTTCAGACAAAAGAGGAACTATTGAAGAGAAAATTTTTGAGATTTTTTCCAAAACCACTGAAATTTCTCTTAATCATTTTGTTTGAACTAATTTCATTTCAAAATCTGAAACCTAAATCTACTGAGGAAAACACACACAAAAAAGGAAATTTGAAAGATTATGCATCAATGTAAGTATGGCAGTATTCCTGTTATCTCCATTATATATTTATGATGTGGATGATGATGGCAAAAATTAGGATAACATGGAGTGTTTTGTAAGCTCTAAGCAAGGTTCTAACAATTTTTAAATTTCAGCTAGTCTGTCTGAAAATGAATTCCTGGAATACAGCCTTTTTATTAGCAGTAAAGTCACTTTTTTATTCCTTTGAAATATAGAACTTGTGTTAATGTGCGGAGGATGGATGACAAAAGTGTACATAAACAGCTGCTGTACTGCAGGTAAAATGAAATTGCTTTAGACAGGATGGGTGAAAAGAAACCCCAGCAGGCTACAAGGCAAGACACAGTGTCAGCTTTCATAAGAACCCATGTTTCATGGATGCAAAGAAGCTGGGGCAGGACAATAGCAGACAGAACCTCACAGCCCGTAACAATCAGATAACTCAGCGTTTCGCTGTGGATAAACGTTGGAGGGGAAGAAAAAGAACGGAGACGCTGAGTTTGACAACAGAGTAAAATCAGTCTTCATTTGTATGCAGCTGGAAACAAGAGCCTGTCAGCCTTTGCTGCTCTTTTAAACCAGACTTGCACATATTGATAGCGACGTTATCTATAGTTTACAACACGAAAGCATAGGACAGTGGTATATATATTAATCCTTCTACCTTTATCCCATTGCTTTGGACATTTTCCAAAAAATTCTTAAATTCAACAATATTCTTCAAGTGCCCAAGAGACAACTGAAGCTACTCCAGCCTATGTGACACTGGAAAGATACTCCCTTCTTGATGATACAAGAACAGTTTAATGGCAGACAAAACATAAGCTGTTTAAGGCAGAACAGGAATTTAAAAAAGATTGTGGCTACCTTCATCCCAGAGTTTAAGGTGACATCTCACTTTACCCACAGTTTTTGTTTTTTTTTTTAATTTTTATTTATTTATTTATTTATTTATTTATTTTTGGCTGTGTTGGGTCTTCGTTTCTGCGCCAGGGCTCTCTCCAGTTGCGGCGAGCGGGGGCCACTCTTCATCGCGGTGCGCGGGCCTCTCACTATCGCGGCCCCTCTTGTTGCGGGGCACAGGCTCCAGACGTGCAGGCTCAGTAGCTGTGGCTCACGGGCCCAGCTGCTCCGCGGCATGTGGGATCTTCCCAGACCAGGGCTCGAACCCGTGTCCCCTGCATTGGCAGGCGGATTCTCAACCACTGCGCCACCAGGGAAGCCCTACCCACAGTTTTTGTTGTGCTTGTGAACAACTGTCAGAATCAACTTATTTCTATGCAAATGTAAGATCACATTCTGACAGAGACTGTTTCTCCTTGAACTTGGAAATAAAAGCCCTGCTAAACTTAAGCCCATATAAGTAAGAAGGCAAAAATGCAAATGCCTATGACTGAGAAGAGGCGATGAATCTGCTTGAATTGTCCAAGCATCAAAGGAAAAGATATCCCTGTTACAGAAGAATCCCTAAATCAGGCTGGTAGTTAAGGCACCAGCAGTAGTGCACAGATATCCAATGTCATCTACTCGTTCTGTGACAAATTTTGTAAGAGAGGAGAAAACAAAATTAAATGATCTGGGTAATGTGACAATAATGCCTATTCATTTTCTGACTTTTTTTCTTTAATGGGAAATGTCTTCATTTATATGATAAAGAAGGTGTCCTCTTCCCTCTGACTGGAGGGTTTGACCAATTCTCTGCTCAAGTGCTTATTTTTTTTTTTCTTTTTTCATTTACACATTTTTTTTTTAATCAGTTATGTAGTGCTACAATAAATGTCCAATAATCTACATAGGAACAATCTTTGATGATGAAAATGATGAAGATTGAATAAGGCTATCGATTACCTTATCTTATTTACATATAAAGAATAGATACCCAATGGTGAGGAAGAGACAGAAATCGGACAAATACTCATAGGTGTAAAAATTACATCTATCTCTGAGCTTATACTGTAAATGAGACATTTTAAATAGTCCTGCAGCCCATGCCTATTTTTTCCTCAGAAAAAGAAAAGCTGCCTTCATGACATCCCCTCTTGTTGCAGATTTCCACAGTGTCGCTTGAACTTTCAGTCAGAATCTTACTTTCTTCAAAAAATAAAGAAAATACTCCCTGCTCTTTATCTTATAAAGATAAATTTATCTTATAAGTTTATCTTATATATTTATCTTATAAATGTTTATTTATTTAATAGTATACTTTGCTTTCTCATACAAAATTTTAATATCCTATAATTGTCACTTAAAATATGTTTTTTAAAAAATGAAATTAATTCCTCAATATTTGAATGTCTTCAGAAAAATGCTCATTGTGAGGTGAGGTAAATGTTTTCCAGACACTTTGTTTAATTATAATTTTGTTTTGTTCGATTATATATTTTAGATTTGCATTCTCTCCACATGATATTTGGTTTGAATTAGTTCTTACTTGTTTACTAATCAGGTTCAAGCAGCTGATATCTGTGTTTTGTTATGGAAATGAACTATGCAATTGTACGTGTATTACAAAATTTTTATAAAGCCTTTAAAAAAGCATATGGAGTCTAATCTTAAAATACAAACTAAACTCTCCTCAGTTGGCATTTAAATTTAGATAAGTGTTTCAGGATGTATCACCATGTCACCTTGCTCAGTTCCAGTTCCATTTGGAGTCCTGGTTTTGACAACTGAGAAGCTGAAAAGTTTTCCTCTTTTAGTCTTGGAAAATATCCCTCAAGTAACTTTATTGGGATTTTGGCATGATTCTGCAAATTTGGCATCTCATGGACTCTACTTCTTTCCTTTGACCTTAGCCTAGGGGTGGAAATTTTGCTCTCAGCTAAAAACAATGTCTTGCTCTGGAGTTACTACCTGCTGCAAATGTATTCCCATATAGCCCTTGATGGTGCACTATATTCCTGTTAGGATACCTGTTCTTCATTTTGAAGCTGCTCATACTTTTCCTTGGGTTTAAAAACAGATGGAAAGATATACCATGTTCTTGGATTGGAAGAATCAATATTGTCAAAATGACTATACTATCCAAGGTAATCTACAGATTCAATACAATCCCTATCAAATTACCAATGGCATTTTTTGCAGATCTAGAACAAAAGAGAAATCTTAAAATTTGTGTGGAAACACAAAAGACCCTGAATAGCCAAAGCAATCTTGAGAAAGAAAAATGGAGCCAGAGGATTCAGGCTCCCTGACTTCGGACTATACTATAAAGCTACAACAATCAAAACAGTATGGTACTGGTACAAAGACAGACGTAGAAAGCCCTGAAATAAACCCATGCACCTATGGTCAAAAAAAAAACCCAAAACCAAAAATGAGAATTTTGAGTTGAGTCATTCTCAGAGATTCCATCAGTTATGATCAACTCCAATGGGTTGGTCATTAACCATCATGTGTACTGTACTCATGCCTTTGGGCACCATGTTCTAAGTATCACAACTTTTTTCCAAAACTGATAATACAGCCAATTCTACTCAGGTTCAGCCATTCTCTATGGATCATTCATATTTTGTTTATAAATGAATGTTAAATTTTATCAAATGCTTACTCTGCATCTTTGAGATGATCATATACATTTTCTCTTTTATTCTTTTAATATATGAATTATATTGATTTTCAAATGTTAAACCAACCTTGTTATGCTGGGATAAACCATACCTGGTCTTGACATGCTACCATTTTTATATATTGTTGGATTTAATTTGCTAATACCTTGCATAGAAATTTTAATTCTATCAGTCTCAAGTTGTCTCTTCTTGTTAACTTTCCACTCCTTCCTAGTCTTGCAGTGATAATAAAAGTTCATTGCTCTCTTTTCTTTGGCAGGAGAGTAGATTTTGCATTAGATTGAAGTTGCAAAAAAGATTCCCCACGTGTAAAAGCATGCTACTATAGTTCCTGAGATGAAGCAACTTGGAGGTTTTACTGTTTAATTATTTCAGACCTACACACTTGTAGGCTGTTCCTTGTAGGTGAAGATGACACACAAACTAAAGCCTTGATTAATTCATGTTAATTTTGACAGATATGGAGAAATTAACCACAAACTATGTTTTTGTTCTTTACAGAATCAGGACAGATTACATGTACATTTAGATAAAGGAAAACGCCCTTTTACCAAAAAAACTTATATTATACATTAAGAGTAAGTAAAGAACATTTTATTTTATAGTCTTCCTCTACATTGCCTGGAATTAGGTTTTCAAATCTGTCAAAAAGCTTTATCTGTATCATGGGTACTTTAAAATTACTTTTGCCAAATAACAACTGAACACAGGACATATATTTTTTAAAAAATTTTTATTAGGACATCACACAGTGCTTCAAACATCAGTACTTTCTTTAAATCCCAGAATTTCTAATATAATGTTGAGATATTTGGTGTTTACAAAACAAAGCAAATAAAAACCAGATGTGCCCACTATACCTTCTGAAAATCTTTCCTACCTATAAGGGCCCCTATCTTCAAAAGAGATGATGAAATTGGTATGCCGCAAGAAAAGAACAAACAGCAGGGCAGTTGAGATGCCCAAGGGATAAGTTTCCCAGAAATAATTAGCTTTGAGAGTCAGTAAGAGCCTTCCAGAAGCATCTAAGAAGACAAAATCTCTTGCCTTCAAGCACCATTATTCCTTACCACTTTTAAAAATACTTTTTTAGATTGACTTTGTTAAAAGTTGGTAAAAACTGGTTTTATACATACAGGAGAAGAAATAGAAACTAAATAATCCAATAATTGATAACATTTTCGCCTTTTTTCTTTCTTACAGGAATCAGCAATATTAAAGGAAAAAGTAGCTATTTCATCTGCAACAAAAGATGGGAAAATTTTGTCTGAATTCAGTTATAGTACATAGCTTTTATTGCTTTAATTTAAAAGTTTCTAAGAACATTTGTAGTTATTGTTAATTCTGTGGTTAATCGTGGTTTTATTACCTGTGTAACTGGTGATTAGAGGAGTCTCAACTCCTTATGTATAAAGAAGAAAAGTTTCTATTATTTCTCAGCTGCTGCTTTCAAATGTGCAATGTTGAAACTCCCTTCACTGCTGGGAAGTTGGTCTCTTAACAGCATATGGTTTCAGTCCCATAATTATTCCATCATTTTAACATTCTCAGCTTAAATTTTAGAAATCTCGTATCATATTTAAAGCTCTAACCATGTCCCCCGACAGACTTGATTTGTGGCTCTCCAGGCTTGGAGCAGGAAGTGAGCCATGGTCAGATCTTACACTTCTCTACCTCTAACTCATCAAGGGACATGGTCTGCGGGGACCAGAATTGAGTAAGAGGCCCCAACAGAAGGAAGGTATCTGTGGTCAACACACACTTGCTCTACCAGAGAGCTATAGGAGTAATTCCACTTCATCACAGCTGGAGCTGCTATTTGACCTACAGAACAGACAGGAATTTTATCTACACTTTCTGCGCAGAGCATATACGGAGCCAGAAGGAACTTACACTCTTTAATGCCAATAGGTGGCCGACTTAGAGACCCAGAGGTGGAGTATTTGTGACTTAGCTTTTTATCTCTTTTCAATCTAGAATGAAAAGTTTTGCTTGTTCTATGATATATTCCATTTATTTGAGCTTTAACATATCTTACTAGCCACTAAATTACTCCCTATATATAACATCTTTCATGACTCTTGTCTATGTTCACAGGCTAGTTACTTACTTACCTACTTAGTTTTATTTAGTATTTATTTACTATGTTTAACACTTTGTATTCATCCTAGTTTGTTTTCCCATGTTCTCTAACAGAACTGCATTTTCTCAAGCAAGACAGAAAACTCACATTAGTCATAGGAAGCAAAAAGGAAGAGAACTGACACTAATTACAGCTCAATACTTATCATGTCCAAAGTTGGGCATTAGGCACATTGTGTCTGCCTGCTCAGTGCTTTCCTATTGGGAACCTGAGAGGAAGAGAGGATATTCCTATTATAGAGATGGAGCAAAACGCTCACAGAAGATAGGTGATTTTTTCAATGTCATGTAACTGTCATATTCTAGAGCCTGGATGTGATCCAAATCTCTCTGGTATCAAAGTCCATACAAGCCGCTGCCTGAAACATTAGTCACTGGATAGGAAATTGTTCTTTTTTTGCCTAGAATAAAACTTAATGTTGCCCCAGGTCCTGCATAAAACACTTTATGTATTTATAATTGCTTTATTTCATTCTATGGGTAAAATAATTCTCTCTTTCTTCATAAATCTATTACTTAACTGCATATATCTGGTTAAATTAACTCCTAGGTATTTAGCTTTTTGTGTGTGATGACCCTTGAAAATGGTACTCTTTATAACATTGATCTGTATTTTTAGGTCTTAGCTTCTGGACAATCCATAGTGTTTAATGGGAAATTAGAAATGTGGGTCTCTAATACCCTTTGTCACTTTCTGAGAAGTTACCATGTGAAATATATTTTGAATTTAAATTCTACTAATTAGTTGCAAAGTCTAAGTTCACTCAAGGGGTAAAGATTTTACTTACTTCTGAACATTATATTTTATTACATATAATAAGCTAGTTACTATACTATATTTAAATTAGGGGAGGATTTAACTTAAATCTTTTAAGTTAACACAGTATTTGGGGGACTTCCCTGGTGGCACAGTGGTTAAGAATCTGCCTGCCAATGCAGGGGACACGGGTTCGAGCCCTGGTGCAGGAAGATCCCAATGCCGTGGAGCAACTAAGCCCGTGTACCACAACTACTGAGCCTGTGCTCTGGAGCCTGCAAGCCACAACTACTGAGCCCGTGTGTCACAACTACTGAAGCCTGTGCACCTAGAGCCCATGCTCTGCCACAAGAGAAGCCACTGCAATGAAAAGCCCATACACCACAATGAAGAGTAGCCCCTTCACTGCAACTAGAGAAAGCCCGTGTGCAGCAATGAAGACCCAACACAGCCATAAATAAATAAATAAATAAATAAATAAATAAATAAATAAATAAATAAAATTTTAAAAGGCAGTATTTGGTAAAGTGTTTATTCCATCATTACCGTTGCCACCAACCATCAAAATGTAACGGCAGAGGGGTGGATCAAGATGGCGGAGTAGGAGGACTTGGAGCTCCCCTCCCCCCCACATTCACATCAAAAATACATTTACATATGGAACAATTCTCACAGAAAACTAACTGGAAACTGGCAGAAGATCTCATACAACCGAAGTTGCAAGAAAGATCTCCACATAACAAAGAAGGATAGAAAACAAAGGCATCAGGATGGGACTGGTGCCCCTAGAAGAGAGCTGTGAACGAGGGAAGATCCAAATGGGTAGGCCCTAGCCCTGAGGAACACCCTTGACTGCTGGAAGGTCCACTGGGACAGATAGAAGGGCTCAAGGAGTCTGGACTCCACTCGTGAGGTGTGCGCATGTGCTGGCTTATAGCAATTAGGGCAGAGACTGGCCTGCACTGAGAGCTGTCACCTCACCACACTTCCCAGTTCAAAATGGGCACCCAGTGGGGCTGCTAGTATTCACAGTGACTAGGCACTGGATGTCTGGAAGAGGGCTTGGTCTAGCTGTGCAGAGACAGCCCAGAGGGCCTGGAGTGTGGTCCAGGCCAAACCTTGGAGTCCACTGTCAGCAAGCACAAGGCAGGGGCAGGGCTAGCCTCTGAGGCCACTGTCAACACACACACAGTGGGGGCGGGTCCAGCTGCAGTGAACTTTGTGGGTATGCATACCTGGTGGCACCACGGAAATGCACGTCTTGCGCTGATAGCACCTGGGGAGGAGTATGCCGAGCCCTGGTCCAGGAGGATTCCACATGCCACGGAGCAACTAAGCCCGTGCGCCACAACTACTGAGCCTGCGCTCTAGTGCCCACGAGCCACAACTACTGAAGTCCGCGTGCCTAGAGCCCAGGCTCCACGACAAGAGAAGCCACCACAATGAGAAGCCCACGCAGTGCAACAAAGAGTAGCCCCTGCTTGCCACAACTAGAGAAAGCCTGCACGTAGCAGTGAAGACCCAGCTCAGCTAAAGACAAATAAAGAAAATAAATAAATTTATAAAAAAGAATTAAGAAAGATTATCAATAGAAATGCAGATCACTGTAACAAGGAACTAAAAACTATAAAGCCGAACCAATCAAAATTAGACAACTCAATTGCCAAGATAAAAAACAATCTAGAAGTAATGAATAGCAGACTAACACTGAATAACAAATAAGTGATTTGGTAGAATAATGGAAATCACCCAACCAGAATAACACACAGAAAGACAAATTTTTAAAAATAAAAGCAACATACAAGATGTACAGGATCATATAAAGCATGCCAAAATACACATAATAGGGGTTCCTGAAGGAAAACAGAGAAAGGGTGATCAAAAATGTACCTGAAGAAAATATCACTAAAAACTTCCCAAACCTAAAGAAAGAAACAGATATCCAGGTACAGGAAGCACAGAGGGTCCCAATCAAGATAAAACAAAATAGACCCCCATCAAGACGTATCATAAATAAATTGGCAAAAGTTAAAGATAAAGAGAAGATTCTAAATATAGCAAGTGAAGAACAGTTACAAGGAAAACCCCATAAAGCTATTAGCTGATTTCTCTGCAGAAACTTTGCAAGCCAGAAGGGAGTGAGTGGTATGATATATTTAAAGTCCTGAAAGGGAAAAAACTGCAACCTAGGATACTCGACCCAGCAAATTATCATTTAGAATGGAAGGAGAGAGAAAGAATATCTCAGAGAAGCAAAAACTAAAAGAATTCAGCAATAGTAAACCTACCCTAAAAGAAATGTTGAAAGGTTTCCTCTAAAGGGAAAAGAAGTAAGAATCTGTAGGAAAGAGAAAATCCCAATAGGAAAGGCAAATATATAGTAAAGGTTGAAGATCACTTAAATAAGCCAGTACATAGATTAAAAAACAAAACAAACAAACAAACAGAAACACTGTAAAAGCAACTACTAACTACAATAAACACTACAGGTATAATCATGAAGATGTAGAATATGACATCAGGAACACAAAATGTGGGGGAGGGGAGTAAAAAATGTAGATTTTTAGACTGCATTTGAACTTAAATAACTATCAGTCTACAGTAAGTAGCTACAGTTATGGGTCAACATACTTGACCCATAATCACAAATCAAAAACATACAATAGGTTCACAAAAAACAAAAAGAAAGACACTCAAGCACAATACAAAAGAAAACCGTCAAACTACAAAAGGAAAAACAGAAAGAAATGAATAAAAAGAACTAAAAAATCAACTGGAAAGCAAGTTTTAAAATGTCAGTTACTATATACCTATCAATAATTACCTTAAATGTTAAGGGACTAAATGCTCTGATCAAAAGACAAAGAGTGGCAGATGGGATTAAAAAAAACCTACAATATACTGCCTACGAGAGACTCACTACAAGGCAAAAGACTCACACAGATTGAAAGTGAGAAGGCAGAAAAAGATATTTCATGCAACTGGAAATGACAAGAAAGCAGGGGTAGCAATAGTCAAATCAGACAGAATACACTTCAAAACAAAGTCCATAAAGAAAGACAAAGAAGGACATGATATTATGATAAAGGGATCAATACAAGAAGAGGATATTATACTCATTAGCATAAATTTACCTAATATAGGAATACCTAAATATGTAAAAGAAATACTAACAGACATAAAGGGAAAAGTTGACAGGAATACAATTATAGTAGGAGACTTTACCACCCACTGACATCAATAGACAGATCTTTCAGACAGAAAATCAATAAAGCAACAGAGGCCCTAAATGACACAATAGACCAGTTAGACTTAATATCTACAGGACATACATTAAAAAAAACCAGAATACACATTCTTTTCATGAGTGCATAGCACATTCCCTAGGATAGACCACGTACTAAGTCACAAAAGAAGTCTCAACAAATTTAAGAGGATAGAAATTATTTCAAGCATCTTTTCTGAACACAATGGTATAAAACTAGAAATCAACCACAGAAAGAAAAACAGAGGAAAAATGTACACATGGAGACAAAACAACATGCTACTAAAAACCCAGTGGTTCAATGATTAAATAAAAGAAGAAATCAGAAAATACCTTGAGACAAAGAACAGTGAAAATACAACCTTAAAAAAATCTATGGGATACAGCAAAAGCAGTTCTAAGAGGGAAGTTCAGAGTAACACAGGCCTTCCTCAAGAAACAAGAAACATTTCAAATAAACAACCTAAACTACCATCTAAAAGAATTAGAAAAAGAATAACAAACAAAACCCAAAGTCAGCAGAAGGAAGGAAATAATACAGATCAGAGAGAAAGTAAATAAAATAAGACACCTCCCTCCCAAATTAGAAAAGATCAGTAAAACCAAAAGCTAGTTAAAAAAAAAAAAAACCAAAAACCAAAAAAACAAAATCAACAAACCTCTGACCAGGCTCACCAAGAAGAAAAGAGATGACCCAAAAAAACAAAATAATAAATCAAAGAGGAGAAATAACAACCTATACTGCAGAAATACAAAAAAATCATAAGAGAATACTATGAATAGTTATATACCAACAAATTGGACAACCTAGAAGAAATGGACAAGTTTCTAGAAACATACAGCCTGCCAAAACTGAGTCAAGAAGAAACAGAAAATTTGAACCACTGCTGCCCACCCGGCATTACCTGCCCACCTCATCTGCACACCACCTGCCCAGACCAATCACTAGAAGTGAAATAGAATCTGAAAGAAAACAACTCCCTGCAAACAAAAGTCCAGGACTAGACAGCTTCACTGTAGAATTCTACCAAACATACAAAGAAGAACTTACACCTATCCTCAAACTACTCCAAAACCAAAACCACAATGAGGTATCACCTCACACCAGTCAGAATGACTATCATCAGAAACTCTACAAATAATAAATGCTGGAGAGGGTGTAGGGAAAAGGGAATCCTCCACACTGGTGGTGAGAATGTAAGTTGGTGCAGCCACTATGGAGAACAGTATGGAGGTTCCCTGAAAAATTAAAAATAGAGCTACCATCATATGGTTTAGCAATCCTACTCCTGGGCATCTGTCCCCAAATGATGAAAACTCTAGTTTGAAAAGACACATGCACCCTAATGTTCATAACAGCACTATTTATAAAAACCAAGACACTTAAACATTCCAAGTGCCCATCAACAGATGACTGGTTTTAGAAGATGTGGTGTATATACAAAGGAATATTACTCAGCCATAAGAAAAATGAAATATTGCCTTTTGCAGCAACATGGATGGACCTAGAGAATATTATACTTAGTGAAATAAGTCAGACAAAGAGAAAGACAAATACTATATGATATCACTTATATGTGAAATCTAAAAAATAATACAAATAAATCTATATACAAAGCAGAAACAGACTCACAGACATATAAAACAAACTTCGGTTACCAAAGGGTAAAAGGAGGGGAGAGAGTGATAAATTAGGATTAACAGATACAAACTACTACTATACATAAAATACATAAGTAGTAAGGATTTACTGTAGAGCACAGGGAAATATATTCACTATCTTGTAATAACCTGCAATGGAAATTAATCTGAAAAAATATATGTATATAACTGAATCACCTTACTATATACTTGAAACTAACACAATATTATAAATCAACTATATTTCAATTTAAAAAATATAATGGCAGCTGACAACTGTATCCTTGGAATGACAACTTTAGCTACAGTTTACTGTGGTGCCTCTCTACAATGAAATGTTCAATCAGTATGGAAACCTTTTACACCCTGTTTTTGTTCTTGTAACAGGCATCATATAAATTCTCAACAAAACAGCTATTCATATACACTTCAATTGCAAGAATCAGTAAGCTGTTTTAAGAATGATAAAATTTGATTTTATTTCATTGGAAATTGAAAATAGGTCAATTAACATTTTCACTTATTTGTAAAAAAGCAATTTCTGATTTTGTGATCGTTTTTCTCATAGTTTCCTTTTAATATCGCCTTTTGGGGGAAAGATAGGCAACTTAACTACCCATAATTGGTTCTGGCAATTCAAAATGTGGTCACTGGGATGCATCATCTTCTAGATTTTTCCCAAGGCATAAGCTATAACTTGGGAGTATATTAGTTTTGGAAGCATTTCTAACTCTTTCAGAAGGCCAGAACACTATGAGTAGATTGGTGCAGAGTTTATTAAGTGACAATTACATGCTCGAAAAATCAAGCTCAATTATTAACTTGGAAAACATTTGAATCAAGTTGAGCCTAATTTTCTAATCATGTACCTATCACTTAGCCAAAAATATTTAAGTATCTTGCAAATATTTCGTATCTTTTCTATAAGTTAGATGACAACCTATCCAGAGCTAAAATAAATTATGAAATTGTATATAATATAAAAATGGATTCTAACACTTCATTTTCATACAGCTATTTCTGAGACAGTACATGTTAGGACCTCTTAAGTACCTTTATGTTTGATTATTCCTATATGCTTGGGAAACAACTGGCAGGGTTAAATAGATTTTCTAGCAAAATGGTTCTAAGGAAAATTAGAACAGTACTTGATTAATTGAATGTTCAACCTAATGGTGAAAGGCATTTATAATTTCACCACACTGAGAGCACTTCAAATAGTTCACAGGAACCAGAGATCTACATCCTGTGAAAGAATTTAAGTATCCGGTTAATAGTAGGTAGGTTGCCTCCTCTTGACAACTGTTCAGAGAGAAAGCAAGGAATCTGATGGGAAATGTGCTCTCTTACATTGAGGATCCTAATTTCACTTAAAATTCTTAGCTTCTAGGGAATCAAAAAGCAGAAATCATTGAAAATTATTTTGTGCAATTTCAGATGTCCAGTTGTTCTCCCAACTCTCATTTCTAATATACTTAAGTCATTTATAATTAATTCATTTTCAAATAGTTCCAAGTAAATTTTTTAAAATTAAATCAAACAATTGAGCTTGGAAAGAGATTCCAGTTACACAGAATGATTGTATTGGTTGGTTTAAACAAAACCAATAATTTGTCAAATTGGGTTTCAACACAATTCAGTTGTATAGCATGTAAATACGATATTATAAAGGCAACCATTTGCTATTCATATAGTAAACAGATGAAGCTGGCCTTCATAAAGGAAATAAGAATTGGTTTTTGTTATAGATTTATCTGGAAAAAAAGAAACCCAATACACCCTTTCTCTTTCAGCTCTCTTTCTCTGTCTTTCACAGCTTTCAAACATCTTTTGCTATACCATTATTTACTGGGGGTGGGAGGCACTTTTCAAGTAAATGTACAGCCAGTTGGTGGTTAGAATTTAAATCCTACTGCTTTTTCCATATCTATACCCTCTTGTCAACTTATTGATTATGGGACACACGTTACTCCTTGCCTTCTTCAAGGCTTAGGCTATTGTGATTTAAAATACTCTTGACAGTTAAAATCGTCTAATTTCAAGATTATTCCCTCTGCTATGAATTTTGAAAATCTATTTGGTTCTCAAAGATGATAATATTATTCATCATCAGAATGTATCAACATAAAGGTCTCTTTTGGTGAAAAGGCCACAAGCACAAAAACAAAAAACCAGAAATTAAAATAAATCTGTTAATACATCAATGTTACTATATTAAACATTCACTGAGAAAAATTGAAGTACTTATGCATGGGGTAAGAAAAAGTAAAAAACTGAAAGCAAAAACATTATTGGTGGGGAAATATGACCATCCTCTTTCTGTGTGTGTGCTTTAACTACCAAATTGATCTGACTGAATAGCCTATTAAAGCACAATCTTCATAAAAAAATTGCCTTTGGTATCTCCTCAAGATTTATAGGATATAAAGACTTCCTTATTACTTATTTTATGAACTATCATGTTTAGGGAAAATTAAAAGGATTGTTAAAGGAGGAAACACAGATTCTTCAGTCTATGAAAGAAGCTTATCAAAGTTTCATCATTTCTTTTACAGCTGTTAAAATAAATAATTTGCTCTGCAAGTTTTCTGAATGATATTCAACTGAGAGAAAATTCTTTTGATGAACCAGAGAAGAAATAGCTTGAACTTCGCTATAAGTTATTGATGAGTTTTCTTCTCGTCAATATAGAATGAAGCATTTGACCCATCTGAGTTACCAACTGGACATCACATTTCTCAGATATATCTTTGATCAGCCCCTATGTTATTCTTATACTTCTTAGAAGGAGGTGACTTTATGTAAGAAACTTCTTTTATCAAATCTTTTCTTTCTTTTTTTAAAAAATAACATAGATTTTAAAAAACTATCACTCCAATTTCTTCCTTTTCAGCAAAACCAAGGAAATTAGAAACATACTTTAATAAAAGTTAAAAAGATGACTAGCAAATAAGGAGGAAAGGGAGAAGTAAATACAATCCTGCTGTGAGGGAATTTATGATAAATGGCTTTCAAGTGTTTAAATAACCCATCCTCTGAAACTAAAGGAGGGAAGCAGTAGTGGAAATGAGTATTTATCCTATGTCCACTCAGACCATATATTTAGGAGTTTAGGAGGGAGTGTGAGAAAGATGTTATTTGATGATGTTACTGCTTTGGAAGAAGGAGTAAATGAGCACATATTTTGAGAATGTAGAAGGTGATTGTGGAGCTTGAGGAGACTGCATAACAGACTGATATTTTAATGAATATTAGTAAGAAAATTCATTTAAAATAAAAATATAGTGAACTTGTATTTACTTATGTATTAAAATATTCATAAACTTTTACATATTCTATTATGAGAAGGAAAATCATGCAAATGAATAAACTATACGGGGATATATACATATATATTTCTTTCTAAGCATGATCCCTCACCCCGCCTCACAGAAAAAATGATGGAAAAATGGATATCACCACACAAAAATTAAAAACAGCATATTGTTGAAGAAATTTTAAGCACTATATAAGCACTTAATATATTGTGCACAGAATTCTACAAGTGAATACAGAAAAGTACCTGAACATTTATGAACCAAAATTACTCAGGGTGGGGACATTATAATAATTATTTCTCTCTATTTCTCTAATAATTCTGCAATGAAAGTACATTGACATAAATCTAATCATCTTTGTAATATATTTAATTAAACATATTCTAGTACCCATAAGCCTGCATATAAGAGTGAACATAAAAGCAATGTGTTATACAGTCCTTGGCTTTAAGAATTTTATGGGCAAAGGAAGGAAAAGGGTTGATCTTTGTCCATTTTCCTAAGTGGGGAGGTCTAGAAAACAATCTGAAAATCGCTTTGGATAAAATTTTATTTATAATGATGAAAACATGAGTAAAATAAAAATTAAGAGCATTGCAGTTTCTCTATTTCAGGTTTTGACTCCAAATGCAGCCTTAAGATTATAAATATGCACAGAAATATTCATCCATGACATTGTTTATGTCCTTTGCAAAAAAATATGCAAGTCATCAAAAGTTCTTTATGTAACAGTAAGCTTCGGTTAAAAAGAAAACTCTTGTCATAAGAAGAAAAAAGAAACCAGCCTAGAATACATGTATTTTTAAATAAAGTTTTCCTTTTCATATATATATATTTATTGTTAATAATTTAGAAATTTTAGAAAACCAAAAGAAAAAATTATCATTTCACTCCACTAAACAAAGATAATATGCAAAATATGATGAAATATTTTGCAGTTTCGCTCTATGAATATTTAAAAACCTGTGTTTAAAAAAACAACATAATACTGAATAGATTTTCATTTAGTTTTATTCATTATAAATATATTTTCAACTCAATAAATATTTAAAAATTATTTTCATTACTTTATTTTATAAATAATAAATCAGCCCATCATAATTTATTTAGCCCATTCCTATTTATTGGATATTTGGTTCCTGATGATTTCTATTTAATAACACCATGTTATGAACCTCATTTAACAAAATTTCTGCACACATTTTCATAGAGAGAACTCCAAAAAGTGGAATTATGGTACAAGGAGAACATAAATATTGAGGCTTTTCATATTAGCATTTTTTAAAGCTGAGGTTAGAGAGTGTGGATTGGAATAGACTACTTACATTTAGATCAGAAACAAGATCATGTAACCTTGTTTGTACTCAGAAAATTACAAGATTGAGAGGCCAAATAATGATCTGTGTTTTAAAGGACAAGAAGGCTGTCATTTGTTGAATACAAAGAATCAACTGTGGTTATGTAAATAAATAATAGAGCTAGATTAAAAAAGAAAAATCTTAATAGAAAAATATGGAAGGGACTCCAATATATGATGGACGAGGAGGAAATAGTTGTCAGTCACTTGTTCCTGACATGAATGGTAGAAATATCCAGAGGGTTTAACCATGACCAAGGTGAATGAAGGTCAACTGAAGGGAAAATATAATTGAAAATAAAATAGTTAAAAATTTTCTGATCTCTAATTATTTCATTATGATATCAAATCTTTAATTATTATTAACTTTTTCACCATGCAGAGCTGGTTTAGAAATGGATTACATATCCACAATTATACTGCATTCATGAGAATGTTAAGACAAAAAACAGATCTTTGATAATCACAAAATCTTCCATTTACAAAGTACATTTTTCTTGAAAAATGTGAAGCCACTGTAAGTCCCATTGAAGTTTTAACATGAAGCCATTGAAGAAAACTCTTTCCTTAAGAACTTTTAATTAGTTTTGAGAGCAAAATGTTTGCTCATTGGTTTTAAAAAAGCTTACATTATTATCTTGCTTTTAGTCACAAATCCTTTATCTAATATGTTGCTGTTGTCCAGGACTCATTAATTCTATTGTTCCCCTTGTTGTTAGTGCTCATTACTTTGCTCATTTGAAATCAGAACAGGTTAGAAAGGTTGAAAACTTTTTTTTTAAACCTGTGTCCTGAAAATAAACAGCTTATGAGATAAAGCTGAACACCTGAACATTTGATGTATTACGTCTCAGTAGTATCTGACAACCTTTACTCCCTGGCAATGCAATTTTTTTCTAATAATTTAGTCTCAGTCTATTAAAAGACAATTACAGATAATGCACACAGGCAAGTGGTGAAGGATGCCCAGAATAGCTTCTGTAGAGAGGTTATCAAAACACAACTCACCAAAAGGATTTTTGCATTGATTTTTTTTTAAATTATTTTAAAAACACAGTTATATAGATTTTTAAAGGACTAAATATAACAAAAAAAGATGGAAAGGGTTTCCTCTTTGCTACTTCATATAACACATTCTTAAAACATAAGGTAGGGACTTCCCTGGTGGAGCAGTGGTTGAGAATCCGCCTGCCAATGCAGGGGACACGGGTTCGAGCCCTGGTCCGGGAAGATCCCACATACCATGGAGCAACTAAGCCCATGTGCCACAACTACTGAACCTGCGCTCTAGAGCCCGCGTGCTGCAGCTACTGAGCCCATGTGCCGCAAGTACTGAACCCACGTGCTGCAACTACTGAAGCCTGCATGCCTAGATCCCGTGCTCCGCAACAAGAGAAGCCACCACAATGAGAAGCCCACACACCACAAGAAAGAGTAGACCCCGCTCGCCATAACTGGAGAAAGCCTGCGCAGAGCAATGAAGACCCAACACAGCCAAAAATAATAAATAATAATAATAATAATAATAAGGTAAATGTTATAAAAGCTATTTATTGCCTTATTATAACTAAATGCTTATTTTTATTGCTGTGTACAGTTTTGAATATTTAACATATTTGAGGGTAGCAGTGTGATTTCATAGCTGTCCTGCTGGTCCTTCACCTTGGCCTACTGCATGATTAACTGCTGAAGAAGGGGCATGATCACAACAGTAGCCATCACAGATGGATTAGAATTGCGTCATGACATTCTGCAACAAAATTAAGAAACCTCTTGGGACAATTCTGAGTATAATCAATTGAAACTATTGTATTCACTCAGCCCTCTAGAGGATTTAAAATGCACTGATACTCACACGAAACGGCAGTGACTGTGCATAGTATAAATACACGTATTTCTGAAATCCTTTTTGATATCTTATTTCATATATGAGGTAGAGGTCCTCTCCTTGCTTCATTGACTGGGAAGCTCTAGTATATGGAATCACCACATGGAACATGCTGTGATCTATGTGAAAATAAGAGATACCCCTGATATCATCATTCCCTGTACCCCGCAAGAAGGGGCTGCCTAAATCGGGATGTTTTTCCAAGTTGAGATTGACTGTTTCTGGAATGAGTTCAGAAAAATCAGAAGCCTCTCTTCCTGACTTCGTGTAGATTGCATTTGGATTGCAGCCCTATTACAAGCAAACTTCTTGGAATAGTTGGGGTACAGGATTTTTCAAGGACACTCTCTTTGCAATAAACAGAGCATGTGATAGCCCTGCAGAGAACTTGATGGGAATCAGATGACCTGGCCCCCTGCCCCCTCTGCCAGTCACGCAATCTCTCTAAACACCCATTTTGCCTCCTCTTTAAACTGAAGAGGTTAGAGAGACATCTCTAAGGAACGCCTTCTGCACTTCTAACAAGAGAGTCATAAACAACCTCACTGTGTATAAGGGGAGCAACAGTTTAGTAGAAGTAGAGCTGACTCTATTGTCACGAGCTCTGGAACCTGTGGTGAGTCACGTAAGTTCCCTGTGTCCTCCGTCTGCTTCTCTGTGAAATAAAGGAATAGACCTAGAACGGTGATCACCAAACATTTTCAGCTACAGTATGCGGAATAGCATACCCTTTTTGCCCACAGGAAAATCATATGTGGAAACCCAGTATATGAAATATAACAGGGAAAGAGCTTAGGAGGCAGGTGGCTTGCGACTGGCAGGGCGGGATGGGCGGCCACGTAGCCTTCGCCTTGCTCCCTCCTCAAATCCATGCATGTGTGCGGAAAAGCACGAGATTAGATACCCTTCATGAGAATGACACTGAGAGACACCTGCTACTTCATGGTTTTCTCCTTCAATCCCCCCCACCTCCCCAATACACATACTGTAGCATCAAGATCTTTGAAATCAGATTACTTCCTGGTCTTTAACTAGTTGCATCTACACATAAGGGATGGAATTATCTATCTGTGGTAGCAAGCTCTGAGAGTAGCTAATGGCAGGAACTAAAGAGATTTGGAAATAACCAAACTTTATGTAACCTCAAGGAAGGAGACTAATAATATTGGAGATCTGTAATGGTATGAATTGTGTCCTGTCTGAAGGAAAACTATTAAACGATAAGATAAACCCAGTATGGTATTTCCCAGAAAACATTCTTCTGAGAGATGTTAGTAGCTGCATTTTAGGAAATAATATATGCCTCCTCTGTTAAAGAAATGTAGGATTAGATAAACTTAAAATCATTGTCTTATTCTGTTTACATACACTTTAATATGCTAATATTCCAAATAAAATTTCAAGAGAGGTCCTATGGTAGGCAGCATTTTCAAACTTATCTTGGGAAATGCAAAGAGTTGAAGAAGGGGAGCTTCATTTCCATTAGATGAGGACAATGTTGGAATCATAGATCAGCTTCTTCAACACATCTAGTGGTTGATGGCTCTGCGAGAATTCTTTTAAGCTTGTATGAGTAAAACATGAATATGCAAATTTAGAATAACTCCCCTTCCTACAATTTTGCAGTAAGTCTGGCCTAGTCCTGCCATGCAAAGTCCTTTCCTGATATCACAGACAACAGACTGTACAAGCTAACAGTCTGGTCATTTTTCCAAATGAATGAAAACTATACTTGCGGACCATAAAATAAAATGAGATTTGTAGCTTAGCAAAAAATTTTATCCATAACACAGCTTATAATCAGATGGCAACTTGAATAGTGTAGCATCAACAATAATTTAAAATGGCTATATAGAAATTCAAAGTAATGTGATTGGGGTTATAAAAAGAGTTTTGATGTACTCACTTGGAAGTTCATTCAATTTATAATTATGTTAGAGAGGACAGCTAAAATATACCATCACCACCGAGCCGAGGGTAGCTTCCTTGAGCAACTTGAGAAAACTGAGTAAGTAATTAGTTTTTTTAACTTGCCTTCGACTGAAGTGTCCCAATACGTTCCTTCACTGTTTATTGCAATACAATGTTACTTGTATAGGATTTATGTGTCAGAGTGCTCATTTTGACAAACCTCAAATCCAATAAACTAGGGATATACTTCAGCAACCCATTCCATCTCAAGAGGGAACTCAACTCTCATAAGCAATCAGAGGGCATGTGTTGGCTTTCTTTGCACAGTTACATACATATTTGTACTTTTACGTATACAGTGCACTCCTTTCTTTTTTCTTTGCGGAAATGAGAGCATACCATGCATACTCTTATATAGCGTTTCTTAAAAAACTCTTAACAAGTTTTAGATCTCTTCCCACATCTGAACTTATATATCTATAAAATGGTTCTTATGGCTGTGTTGTGTGATTCTTTAATAAATAATGCTAAAATGAGCTTCCTTTGTACATACTTTTTGTACACACATGAAAAAATTTTCTCAGATAACCTCTTTGAGTCAAAGTGTTTGTTCAAAAGTTACGCATAGCTTAGTTTTAACCATGACAGTCTTTACTATCAATGGAGAAAACACCTTGAACAATGGAAATACATCATCCATTGCTCTTCTTGGCTCTGAATGCACCTTCTTAGATGTTCTTTACTTGGCCATAATCCTCTAATACCAGAGTTTAGTGCACATAGGAGAGTATGTCCTTCTTGGGCAATGAGACTCTTTGGTAGTCTACTTTCAAATGGTGTAAGTCTGGGATCCAAAGAGTTATATTAAGTGTCAATTAGACATACTTTTCAGGCCAAGCTTTAGATTTCATCAGTAATAAAATTCTCCAAAAATATAAAAGATTTTTGGAAAAATGTGATTACAGTGAGATCTATGTGCTAGTAATCACATCAAAATCTTTTCTGGATATGGTACTTATTCCCGCTGCATTTATTTACTTTTATGCTTTACTCTCTCTCTCTCAACCACACACACACACACGCACACACACACAGTGGTATATATCTTGAGGCTATCTGAAACACCAGTATTGGGAGGAAATGAAATTGCAGTTAGGTTTCCAACCCTTAATGGCTTGAATTTATGAACTATTTCCATGGCTCGCTTGTAGAGCATCCAATTTTTGCCTAAGCCCATGTTTATTTTTACAGTACCCTGCTATAATGCTTAAGGAACCACTGATCCACACTGACATTCTGGCTCTATACAAATGCTTCCTCTAGAACAGCAAACTTAGTAGGCATATAGTCTGCTTTCCAAGTTATCAAAGGTGACAGTTTTAGAAAATATTCTCTCTGACACAAGAGAGGTATACAGCTATCCAACCTGCAGTATCTGTGTACTTGCTACAAGCTGCCTGACTGTTAAGACGACATTGCAGTGTATTTTGAGTTATACAGCTCACTGGTTTTTATAACAATTTTTTACAGTAGTTAAGACAGAGTAAATTTCTATAATAATCTACACATTGATTCAAGTTGGAATAACAAGAACTGTATTTACAATCTCATGTGAAATAAGTAATAAAAGACAAAATATATGAAACATTGGCACAGAAAACATTGGCCATTGGGCAAGAAACAAACAAACAAACAAACAAAAGAAAAACCCCACAGGGATTCAAGGTGGACAAAAGTCAAGTGAGGCAACACCTATGAATGCCAGTCTTACTTGCTGGAGAGAGTGTACATATCATAGCACTGGGAGGA
This sequence comes from Eschrichtius robustus, assembly GCF_028021215.1. Classification (NCBI taxonomy): domain Eukaryota; kingdom Metazoa; phylum Chordata; class Mammalia; order Artiodactyla; family Eschrichtiidae; genus Eschrichtius; species Eschrichtius robustus. The sequence goes on along the minus strand of NC_090844.1, from coordinate 18,996,199 downwards.
GTAGAGCCAGGAATCCGGAGAAGTCAAGCCTCTGTTGTTCCCAGGATAGAATATTGGAGAGGAGAGAGGTACACAGTAAGACAACCCCTGAGATGTGCACAGTCCCTCTCAAATATTCAACTGAGTCCTGATGGATCAATACATACATGAGGAAGCTATTTGAGGCTGGGGGGAAAACTACCCAAAAGAATACAGGAAACAGTGCTTATAGATCACAGTGGGTTAGGGATAACACCCATTCCCAAGGCAGAGTGGAAAACTTTATAACTCAGGGATCATCAGTACTAACACTGTAATAGTATTTAATACTAAAACCAGCTTATTAAGAAAGATCTTGCCTCAACAGTGGGTAAAATTTAGCCCTGGAATAAATACTGTTCTGGTACAACCTAACCAAGCTTAAAAGTAGGACTTGAAGGAATCAAATTGAATTCAAGTAACCCAACTGCATCCCACAGCAAAGTTCCAAAATAGTTTTAGGCAAGCAAAAATATCCAGCACCATCTGGTATCTAATTTAAAAAAAAATCAGGTATGAAGAGAAGCAGAAAAATATAACCCATAATGAGGAGAAAAATAATTAGAAACTGACTCAGAAATGACACGTGATAGAATTAATAGTTAATAACATCAAAACAGTTATCATTTGTGCAACCTATCAGTTCAAGAAGGTAGATGAAACATTAAGCATCTTATGTTATATACAGACATGAAAGATAAACATGCCAAATATAAATTCTAGAGGTGAAAACTACAATGCATGGGATTCTTTAAAAAGACACTGGATGTGTTTAATAACAGATTGGACAGTGCAAAAGAAAAGATTAGTGAATTGGAATATTATCCAGAAGGAAACAGTGGGGAAAGTATCAAAACAAACAAACAGATTATAAAAACAGACCATTATGAGCTGTGGACAATTTAAAGTGGTTAATTATATGTGCAATTGGAATCCCCAAAAGAGAGAAAAGATGGAGGGATGGAAAAAATATTTGAAGAATGATGGCTAAAATGTTTCAAATTTACTGAAAAGTATAAATCCACAGTTCCAAGAGGTTCAATTAACCTAAACAAAAGAAACATGAAGGAAACTATACTAAAGCACAGCATAATCAAATGCTTAAAGTCAGCGGTAAAGAGAAAATCTTAGAAGCAATGCGAAAAAGAAATGTCAAGTTTTATACAAGGGAAAAAGGTGTAAATGTGTTTGCCATTTCTCTTCAGAAACAATGAATGCTACAAGACAATGGAACAATATCTTTAGAGGACAGTACTGGAAAAAAAAAACCTGTCAATCTAGAATTTTTTATCTTGCAAAAAAATATTTCAAAAGGACAATGAAGGACTTCCCTGGTGGCTCAGTGGTTAAGAATCTGCCTGACAATGCAGGGGACACGGGTTCAATCCCTGGTCTGGGAAGATCTCACATGCCACAGAGCAACTAAGCCCGTGCACCACAACTACTGAGCCTGAGCGCTAGAGCCCTCATGCCACAACTGCTGAGCCCACGTGCAGCAACTACTGAAGTGCAGGCACCTAGAGCCTGTGCTCCGCAACAAGAGAGGCCACTACAATGAGAAGCTCGCACACCGCAACAAAGAGTAACCCCCGCTCACTGCAACTAGAGGAAGCCATGCACAGCAACGAAGACCCAACACAGCCAAAAATAAATAAATAAATAAATTTATTAAAAAAATAAAAAAGAGAGAGTCTGGGATCTGTAATACACAGGTCTTCAAACAAAAAAAAAGGACAATGAAATAAAGACATTTCAGACACAAATTAGGTATGCAGAAATTCTACTTTTATGAGATAATGTCCAAGAGTTTAACAGAAATATCCTTTCAAAAACTTGCTATTATTAGGCTTTCCAATTTTTAGCATTTTAGTAGGTCTAATTATGATCTCAATATACATTTAACTCTGTACAAACATATTTTTGTTTGTTTATTGACTGTAGGTATTTATTCACCTATTCCCCATTCAAATTGTTTTACATTTTTAATTAGTTCGTTTGATTTTTGCTTAATGATTTATATTTTATAAAACTAGCTTTTTTTCCTGTTATATAAGTGGCTATTATTATCTCTCCGTTTGATGATGTCTATTGAGTAACAATAGCTTTTGATTTTAATGTAGAAAAGTTTGCTGATATCTTCTTTTATGGTATGTTGGAGTCTCACCTATAAAATAATTTTCTATCTCAAGGGGATAAAAATATCCTCTATCATTTCTTTCTAAACATTTTAAAGTACAGACATCCCTTGATTTGCATGGTTCTGATACACAATATTTCAGTTACCATGGTTCAATTAAGTAACACTGGTCCCACAACAGCATGGTTCAAATATTAGTTACCATGGTATATTAACCGTGAATAATTGCATAAAGTATAAACTTCATTGTGGTTCTACAGTCCACAAATTGCTACATAAATAAGAGATGCCTACCATGGTCAGTGACAAATCATGTCACTTTTTTTCAGAGCCTGTTGATTATTGGTCACTCTGTGTCTCTTATTCAGTTCAGGCATAGACATCAAAGCATGCAGGTGTGCCGCACTGTCTCCCAGTGATAAACCCATATGGCATTTAAAAAGAATGGATAATCAAAAGAGGAAACTGACCAAAAATGATGAGGATGCAACAAAGGAAAGAAAAGTGCTGACAATAGAAGTGAAATTCAAATTGAACAGAAATGGAGTTATAGCTGAAATAGTTGACATGGGAATGCTGATGTGCTGCCATTCGAGAGACTAGATAATGCAGCCAGGGGAACTCAGTGACACTGAACTTATCAACATAAATGAGGAATGTGATAGGGATGACAAAGATAATGTCCCAGAGGAAATGACACTAACAAAAGACTCACATCAAAGGACCCCTTGGAGATATTGTACAACCTTCAAAGCATGAAGGATATATTGTTGGAAGCTCAACCAAACATCTGGCCAAGGCACAGGAAAAATGCATGCTCCATATCATTGGATATGTTCAATGAGAAGAAGACAAACATTGTTCAAGCCACTATTGATATTTTTTTTACAAAGAAACAAAGTAATGTAATTATCAATGTTTGTAATGTTTTCCATTCACATTGTACTAAATAAATTCTAGTTTTATTATGTTTTTCTTTCTCTATACCTTTATAAGGAACAGTAAAAGAATTTTAATGTTTTAGAAAAAAACTTAAAGTTCATGGAACAAACTTTTTTTTATTGATTATGAAGATTATTTTGCATATCTTCAGCTTGCTTGTAAGTGAGCCTTCTCATACACTATCCCTGCCCACTACCATAATACATTAATTAAAATATGTATACTAAATAGTGATATTTCAAAGGGAAAGTCCTTCTATTTTATCATGTTTCAGGAGCATCTTGGCTTTTCTTGGCCTTTGATCTGTCTTAAAATTTTAATAATAGGCTAGTAAATTCTTTCAGATTTGCACTATATAGACTGAGGCTATACTATAACATCTATACACATTCAGAATCTTATTTTCTGGCTGAATGAAAACTTCTGTCATAATATAGTACCTCTTTATCCACACAATAATTTTTTTCCTTAAGTCTGTTTTGTCTGATATTAAATTACCTTCCCCAGGTTTCTTTAGGTTGGTATTTTCCTGGTACTTCTTTTTCTATTTTAAATTTTTCACATATTTATGCTTTAAACATGTTTTTAAAACACATGTAACCGATTTCGTTTTACTTTTTTTTTACTCCAATGCGATAGTCTCTATTCTGTTAACTACCAAGTTTAAACAATTTACATTTATGTAACTACTGATACATTTGGACTTCCTTTACTATCTTACTTTTAGTATTTCCTCTGGCTTGCATTTTCCATACTTGTTTTACTTCCTTTGTTCCTTTTCCTGGATCAGTTTAGGCTTTTATCCCTTATTTTATTTTTTGTACTGGTTTGGAAGTTGAAAACTTTATATCTATTCTTTATTCACTTCCCTTGAAATATTACCATGCATATTTAACCAATTTTACCATGAGTATCTTGCCAAACCTTACTTTAACCCTAATTATATCTTTTTGATACACAAGCAAATTTACCCAACATATTTTATTTCTGTAAGTTTTTCTGTGGATATATATATATATGTGAAACATATATATACAAATGTATATATATGAAACATAGAATATACTGCTTTAACCATTTTTAAGTGTACATTCATTTTGTTGTGCAACCATCACCACCATCCATCTACAGAACTCTTTTCTTCTTCCCAAACCGAAACTCTGTATCCCTCAGACAGTTACTCTCTATTCCTCTCTCCCAGCAGCACCTGAAAACTGTCATTCTACCTACTTTCTGTCTCTATGATTTGATTACTTTAGGCCTCATGTAAGTGGAATTACCCAGTATTTGTCCTCTTGTGACTAGCTTATATTGCTTAGCATAATGTCTACAAGGTTCATCCCTGCTTTAAAATGTCACAATTTCCATCCTTTTTAATGTTGACTAATATTCCATTGTATGTTTATACCATATTTTGTTGATCCATTCACCTGTGGATGGATACTTGGGCTGCTTCTATATTTTGCTTTTGTGAATAATGCTACTATGAACACTGGTGTACAAGCATCTGTTCAAGTCTCTGCTTTTCAATACTTTTGGACATATACTCAGAATTGGAATTTCTGGACCATACGGTACTTCTATTTTTAACTTTATGAGGAACAACTGCACTGTTTCCATATTGGCTGTACCATTTTACAATCCCACCAGCAATTTTCTAGAAAAAATATGTGTATGAATGAGCAGCAGAGTAGAATATGATAGATATTTCAAAAGAAGTACAAATAAAATATAGGGAATATACAACAAAGTTTTGCAAGTGTGGATACTCTGTCATCTGGAGTCCTTGTTTAAATGCATTTTGCTTCCATACTTCAGACAGAAAATTAATTTCTTAGATGGGATCTGGTAAAGTGTATTTTATGTTTGCCTACATTTGAGAACCACTTGTTACAGGAAGGAGATGTTATTTTCAATCTTGTATTTAAAAGCAGGTTTTACAGAATTCAGCTTGTTCATAGACTGAGTAGCCAGTGGAGAGAGAGCAAATGAATATTTAAGAGAAAGAGTTTCTCAGACAGGAAGAAATGGAAGTTGCCTTAAGTACAGGTTTAGAGTTATTCTTAAAGTGCAAGATGCCTACTTAAATTGTCTTTCCTTTAACTCAGTGTAATAAAATTCTTAGGGAAAAGATATGATTGCAATGGGTTATTAAAAGAAGCAAGAGTAGCTTGTTGAATGGTGAGCTGCTTAAAGTAAATTTGGAATGATGGTGGGAAGAATGCTGTACATACTGGTTATTGACAGCAACAAAAAGTTTTCTTGAATGTAACAAAAAAAAATATCTGAAGTAAATGGCACAGTGGTAACTCATTTGAATTAATGAATTAATTAATCATAAGATTGCTTTAAGAAAAAGGAAGTTGTATTAAACATGGTGAACACATTCTGAATTTGTCACCATCATTTAACGCCATTTCCAAATAAAGAATGCGAACCCTAGTATTGTGTTTTTATTATATTTATTATGTTCTCGTAACAGGCCTTAGATACATATTTATATTTTCCACATGCCATGAACTTTATAAGTTGTTCTACATTATTTTACAAACCTCTAAAGAGTGAACCTAAGTCCTACTCAAAATACATCTACATCAGTTCAAGATGGCGGAGTAGAAGGACGTGTTCTCACTCCCTCTTGCGAGAGCACTGGAATCACAACTAACTGCTGAACAGTCATCGACAGGAAGACACTGGAACTCACTAAAAAAGATACTCCACATCCAAAGACAAAGGAGAAGCTGCAATGAGATGGTAGGAGGGGTGCAATCACAATAAAATCAAATCCCATAACCAGCTGGTGGGTGACTCACAAACTGGAGAACACTTATACCACAGAAGTCCACCCACTGGAGTGAAGGTTCTGAGCCTCACGTTAGGCTTCCTAACCTGGGAGTCTGGCAATGGGAGGAGGAATTCTCAGATAATCAGACTTTGAAGCCTAGCAGGATTTGACTACAGGACCTCAACAGGACTGGGGGAAACAGAGACTCCACTCTGGGAGGGCACACACAAAGTAGTGTATGCATCAGTACCCAGGGGGAAGGAGCAGTGACCCCAGAGAAGACTGAAGCAGACCTACCTGCTAGTGTTGGAGGGTCTCCTGCAGAGGCGGGGGTTGCCTGTAACTGCAGGGACAAGGACACTGGCAGCAGAAGTTCTGGGAAGTACTTCTTGGCATGAGCCCTCCCAGAGTCCACCATTAGCCCCACCAAAGACCCTGTAGCTTCCAGTGCTGGGTCGCTTCAGGCCAAACAACCAACAGGGAGGGAACCCAGCCCCACTCATCAGCAAACAAGCAGATTAAAGTTTCACTGAGCTCTACCTACCAGAGCAACACTCAGGTCTACCTGCCACCAGTCCCTCCCATCAGGAAGCTTGCACAAGCCTCATCCACCAGAGGGCAGACAGCAGAAGCAAGAAGAACTACAATCCTGCAGCCTGCGTAATGAAAACCACATTCACAGAAAGACAGACAAAATGAAAAGGCAGAGGGCTATGTACTAGATGAAGGAACAAGATAAAACCCCAGAAAAAAAAAACTAAATGAAGTGGAGATAGGCAACCTTCCAGAAAAAGAATTCAGAATAATGATAGTGAAGATGACGCAGGACCTCAGAAAAAGAATGGAGGCAAAGATCGAGAAGATGCAAGAACAATTTAACAAAGACCTAGAAGAATTAAAGAACAAACACCTAGAAGAATTAGAGGACAAACAACCAGAGATGTACAATACAATAACTGAAATGAAAGATACACTAGAAAGAATCAATAGCAGAATAACTAAGGCAGAAGAATGGATAAGTGACCTGAAAGACAGAATGGTGGAATTCGCTGCCATGGAACAAAGAACAAAGAATGAAAAGAAGTGAAGACAGCATAAGAGACTTCTGGGACAACATTAAACACACCAACATTCGCATTATAGGAGCCCCAGAAGGAGAAGAAAGAGACAAAGAACCTGAGAAAATCTTTGAAGAGATTATAGTCAAAAACTTCCCTAACATGGGAAAGGAAATAGCCTCCCAAGTCCAGGAGGCCCAGACAGTCCCAGGGAGGATAAACCCAAGGAGAAACATGACACGACACACAGTAATCAAATTGACAAAAATTAAAGACAAAGAGAAATTATTAAAAGCAACAAGGGAAAAATGACAAACAACATACAAGGGAACTCCCATAAGGTTAACAGCTGATTTCTCAGCAGAAACTCTACAAGCCAGAAGGGAGTGGCATGATATATTTAAAGTGATGAAAGGGAAGAACCTACAACCAACATTACTCGACCTGGCAAGGATCTCACTCAGATTCGATGGAGAAATCAAACGCTTTACAGACAAGCAAAAGCTAAGAGAATTCAGCACCACCAAACCAGCTTTACAACAAATGCTAAAGGAACTTCTCTAAGTGGGAAACACCAGAGAAGACAAGGACCTACAAAAACAAACCCAAAACAACTAAGAAAACAGTAATAGGAACATGCATATAGATAATTACCTTAAATGTGAATGGATTAAATGCTCCAACCAAAAGACACAGGCTCGCTGAATGGATACAAAAACAAGACTCGTATATATGCTGTCTACAAGAGACCCACTTCAGACCTAGGGACTCATACAGACTGAAAGTGAGGGGATGGAAAACAGATATTCCATGCAAATGGAAATCAAAAGAAAGCTGGAGTAGCAATTCTCATATCAGACAAAATAGACTTTAAAATAAAGACTATTACAAGAGACAAAGAAGGACACTACATAATGATCAAGGGATCAATCCAAGAAGAAGATGTAACAATTGTAAATATTTATGAACCCAACATAGGAACATCTCAATACATAAGGCAGATGCTAACAGCCATAAAAGGGGAAATCGACAGTAACACAATCTTAGTAGGGGACTTTAACACCCCACATTCACCAATGGACAGATCGTCCAAAATGAAAATAAATAAGGAAACACAAGCTTTAAATGACACAATACACCAGATAGATTTAATTGATATTTATAGGATATTCCATCCAAAAACAGCACATTACACTTTCTTCTCAAGTGCACATGGAATATTCTCCAGGATAGAATACATTTGGGTCACAAATCAAGCCTCAGTAAATTTAGGAAAACTGAAATCATATCAAGCATCTACTCTGACCACAACACTATGAGATTAAAAATAAAGTACAGGGGAAAAAAAACGTAAAAAACACAAACATGGAGGCTAAACAATACGTTACTAAATAACCAAGAGATCACTGAAGAAATTAAAGAGGAAATAAAAAATACCTAGAGACATATGACAACGAAAACACGACGATCCAAAACCTATGGGATGCAGCAAAAGCGGTTCTAAGAGGGAAGTTTAGAGCAATACAATCCTACCTCAAGAAACAAGAAAAATCTCAAATAAACAGTCTAACCTTACACGTAAAGGAACTAGAGAAAGAAGAACAAACAAAACCCAAAGTTAGTAGAAGGAAAGAAATCATAAAGATCAGAGAAGAATTAAATTAAATAGAAACAAAGAAAAAGATAGCAAAGATCAATAAAGTTAAAAGCTGGTTCTTTGAGCAGATAAAATTGATAAACCTTTAGCCAGACTCATCAAGAAAAAGAGGGAGAGGACTCAAATCAATAAAATTAGAAATGAAAGAGGAGAAGTTACAACAGACACCGCAGAAATACAAGCATCCTAAGAGACTGCTATAAGCAACTCTATGCCAATAAAATGGACAATCTGGAAGAAATGGACAAATTCTTAGAAAGGTATAACCTTCCAAGACTGAACCAGGAAGAAATAGAAAATATGAACAGACCAATCACAAGCAATGAAATTGAAACTGTGATTTAAAATCTTCCAACAAACAGAAGTCCAGCACCGGAATGCTTCACAGGTGAATTCTATCAAACATTTAGAGAAGAGCTAACACCCATCCTTCTCAAACTCTTCCAAAAAGCTGCAGAGGAAGGAACACTCCCAAACTCATTCTACAAGGCCACCATCACCCTGATACCAAAACCAGACAAAGATACTACAAAAAGGAAATTACAGACCAATATCACTGATGAATATGATGCAAAAATCCTCAACAGAATACTAGCAAACAGAATCCAACAACACATTAAAAGGATCATACGGCATGATCAAGTGGGATTTATCCCAGGGATGCAAGGATTCTTCAATATATGCAAATCAATGTGATACACCACAGTAATAAATTGAAGAATAAAAACAATATGATCATCTCAATAGATGCAGAAAAAGCTTTTGACAAAATTCAACACCCATTTATGATAAAAACTCTCCAGAAAGTGGGCATAGAGGGAACCTATGTCAACATAATAAAGGCCATATACAACAAACCCACAGCAAACATCATTCTCAATGGTGAGAAATTGAAAGCATTTCCACTAGGATGAGGAACAAGACAAGCATGTCCACTCTCACCACTCTTATTCAACATAGTTTTCATAGTCATTGCAATCAGAGAAGAAAAAAGAATAAAAGAATCCAAACTGGAAAAGAAGTAAAACTGTCACTGTTTGCAGATGACATGATACTATACATAGAGAATCCTAAAGATGCTACCAGAAAACTACTAGAGCTAATCAATGAATTTGGTAAAGTTGCAGGATACAAAATTAATGTACAGAAATCTCTTGCATTCCTATACTCTGACAACAAAAGATCAGAAAGAGAAATTAAGGAAACAATCCCATTTTTACCATTGCAACAAAAAGAATAAAATACCTAGGAATAAACCAACTTAAGGAGGTCAAAACCTGTACTCAGAAAACTATAAGACACTGATGAAAGAAATCAAAGATGACACAAACAGATGGAGAGATAGACCATGTTCTTGGATTGGAAGAATCAATATTGTGAAAATGACTATACTACCCAAAGCAATCTACAGATTCAGTGCAATCCCTATCAAATTACCAATGGCATTTTTTACAGAACTAGAACAAAAAAAATCTTAAAATTTGTATAGAGACACAAAAGACCCCAAATAGCCAAAGCAATACTGAGGGAAAAAAACGGAGCTGGAGGAATCAGATTCCTTGACTTCAGACTATACTACAAAGCTACAGTAATCAAGACAATATGGTACTGGCACAAAAACAGAAATACAGATCAATGGAACAGGATAGAAGGCACAGAGATAAACCCACGCACCTATGGTCAACTAATCTATGACAAAGAAAGCAAGGATATACAATGGAGAAAGACAGTCTCTTCAATAAGTTGTGCTGGGAAAACGACAGCTACATGTAAAAGAATGAAATTAGAACACTCCCTAACACCATACACAAAAATAAACTCAAAATGGATCAAAGATTTAAATGGAAGACCAGACATTATAAAACTTTTAGGGGAAAACATAGGAAGAACACTCTTTGACAGAAATCACAGCAAGATCTTTTTTGATCCACCTCCTAGAGTAATGGAAATAAAAACAAAAATAAACAAATGGGACCTAATGAAACTTCAAAGCTTTTGCAAAGCAAAGTAAACTACAAACAAGACGAAAAAACAACGCTCAGAATGGAAGAAAATATTTGCAAACGAATCAGCGGACAGAGGATTAATCTCCAAAATATATAAACAGCTCATGCAGCTCAATATTAAAAAAACAAAAAACCCAATCCACAAATGGGCAGAAGACCTAAATAGACATTTCTCCAAAGAAGACATACAGATGGCCAAGAAGCACATGAAAAGCTGCTGAACATCACTAGCTGTTAGAGAAATGGAAATCAAAACTACAATGAGGTATCACCTCACACCAGTTAGAATGGGCATCATCAGAAAATCTACAAACAACAAATGCTGGAGAGGGTGTGGAGAAAAGGGAACCCTCTTGCACTGTTGGTGGGAATGTAAATTGATACAGCCACTATGGAGAACAGTATGGAGGCTCCTTATAAAACTAAAAATAGAATTACCATATGACCCAGCAATCCCACTACTGGGCACATACCCTGAGAAGATCATAATTCAAAAAGACACATGCAGCCCAATATTCACTGCAGGGCTATTTACAATTGCTAGGTCATGGAAGCAACCTAAATGCCCATCGACAGACGAATGGGTAAAGCAGATGTGGTACATATATACAGTGGAATATTAGCCATAAAAAGGAACAAAATTGGGTCATTTGTAGAGATGTGGGTGGACATAGAGACTGTCATACAGAGTGAAGTAAGTCAGAAAGAGAAAAACAAATACCGTATATTAATGCATATATGTGGAATCTAGAAAAATCATTCAGATGAACCGGTTTGCAAGGCAGAAATAGAGACACAGATGTAGAGAACAAACTTATGGACACCAAAGGGGGAAAGTGGCAGAGGGTGGGGGTGGTGGTGGGCTGAACTGGGAGATTGGGATTGACATGTATACACTAATATGTATAAAATGGATAACTAATAAGAACCTGCTGTATAAAAATAAAATAGAATAAAATTCCAAAAAAAAAAAGGTTCCATCCTTTCCATAGGGTAAAGTCTGAGAAGTAGAACTCCTGGATCTCAGGGCATAACCATTTACCTGGTCAAAAAAAAAAAAAAAAAAAAAATCTGCCTCACTAAAGAGCATGTATTACCTGGAAGCAAAAGAAAAACACCCACTATCTTGGTGAAAGCATGCCAATTAATTCTGCAACCATTTAAATAACACAGATATGAATCTAGTTTACTTAGGTTTAGAAATATACAGCATATGCTGATTTTGAAATCTAAACAGCTGCAAAGTGATGAAAGTGATCATATCATGTTAGGCTTAATCAGAATAGCTCTTGAGACAGTAATGGAGTTGACATGCTAAAAGAAACAGCTGGCTTTGTTTTGCGTTATAATTCCCAGCAATATGGATGAAACTCAGCCGCTGATAATTCTGATTAATTATGTATCCAACTACAGTTTTGTTTTTTCTGTAATAGTTGAACATAAAGTTTCCAAGGTTTTCGTTTTATTTTTTAATATATTAAGGGTAGATACTTTCCACAGAATTTGATTTTATATGTGAAATTATACAGAAACTGATCTAGCATGTGATGAAACAGCTCCAGCTACAGCATTCGTGTTGCGTTAGTGGTAAATTGTGACCTTGTCAAAATTCAGGGAGAGACAGCTGAATTATGATTCTGCTCCTGTGAAAATGATATGTCTCCAATATTAGATTAATTTCCTGTAAACTTTACTATTTGGTAGTACCAAACCTTGTAAATGTCATCTTTATCCATCATCTTGAGGTATTTTGATATTGCTTGTATAGTAATTTTGATTTCATTTTCGGTTTTTATAAAGAGATAGTTATTTCCCTATTAAATCACACTCTACATTTTTATTACAAATTCATCAAAAGATATATCATATCACTTTGAAAACTGATAATGCTTGCTTAGTCTCCATGTCAATTAGGTGACAGAGGGATGGGTAAAATGGAGAGAATAAATATTATACTTAATATATTTTTATATAATATAGGGAAAAAAACTATTATTAACTTATGGCTAAGTCATTCCGCTAATGTGTTGTTTTACAGAATGTGAAGTTGCTAAACATTCAAGTTCATAATGACCTCATTAGAGTGTGAAGAACATCACACAAGAATCAAAAGACCTCATGTTCAAGTCCTGGGTCATCTAAAAGTCACTGAATAAGAGACTCCGTTTCAACAGACCTCTATTGGTTTATCAAAAAATGTACTTAAAGTATCCATTTCAAAAGTGAGTTCTAATTCAAGGTTCCATGATACTACAAGTTCATTACATGTAGTGGACAAAACTTGCTTCTTTCATATCTAAACTTTATGCATAAGCATATGTAAATTCAGAATATATGTATCAATGTTCATATACTGAGCACCTGTTAAATGAAAAGAACTGTGTCCATCACAGAGAATAATAATAATTCTAGATGTGAAAAAGTTGCAAAAACGGCCACAAGACTTGGCAAGTCTACATCAGTTGATAGAGTCAATTTCTCCATTGCTTGAATCTGGGCTGGATTTATGACATGATTTGACCTATTATTGCACCGGTGACATCGTGCCAGTCCTGAGACTAGGCCTCCAGTTGCCTTGCAGCTTTTACTCCTGTTCTCTTGGAATCCTGAACTGCCAGGCCAAAGTTAATAAGCCAAGTCAACTGTCAACAGACCAAAGTTAGTTTCATTGATTTTAAGAGACTGCCAGCCAAGCTTCAAAGTAACCTGTAGACACATGCATGAGCCCAGCTGAAAAGCAGATAAACCATCCATGGGACCCAGCCCCAAATGTCAACTCATGGAGTTCAGAGCTAAATAAATGTTGCTTGTTTTAAGCCAAAAGTTCTGGAGCAGTTCACTGGGCAGCAGTAAATAACCAATATAGTAGTTAATATTCACTGAGCTTCTACCATGTGTCAGGCATTAGATCAGGCATACAACCTACATTCTCTCATTAGTATCCTTACTCCAATCTCTGAAATGGTCATTGTTTCCCCCCAGTTTACAGATGAGGACCATGAAGCATAAAGTTAACTTGACCGAGTTTACAAAGCTAGTAAGCTGTGGAGCATGATTTCAACCTTGTCATTTTGACACCAAAGGCTGAAATCATAGCAAATACTTTTCTACTCTTAAATGAGAAATAGCTGGAGTTTTCTTGTGTCTTCCCCTCTATAATGATATAGTTGCCTGCATACCTGAAAACCCACATATATATGCATTCAAATTATTACCATTCATCTTTGTAGAACAAACTACTCGTATGTTTTTCAATTTTAAATACTGGCAAATTTAATGCAGTCCTCTTGTCTAGAATTTGACCGTATATTGCTACCAGAGTTCCCTTTCTTGAATTTCTCATCACAAGGGTGCTTGAAACAGCGTCTGCTACTGCTGCCAGAGCTCTGAAGTCAACCTGTTTGTCACTGTCTCCTCCAGTGATGAAGGGAGATTTATTCCTCACCTTTCAAGTTGTATATCAAGGTATAGTTCAACAGTAGTAACAGTATCTGACTGATCACATTTCGTGCATTGAAATGGTACCATTTGAACTATATATTAATTAAGAATAAATTACCCTTTTGAGGTCTGGCCTCAGATGATTTTTTTCTACGTGAAAACATATTTTAAATAATTAACAATGGATTCACCAATCATCTCTGGAAATTTTTTTGAATGTAGGGACTCCCCACGCATTTGTACATTTGTATATACACATGTACATGTATAAATATGTATTTCTATTTATACATGCATTTATATGTTATATGCACATGTGTCTTTTTACTTTTACTCTCTACTACTAATGAAATAAAATTTCAATGACAAGTATTATAAATTTAATAATTTGAAAATAAAGAACATTTTTTATAATTATATTGGCAATAGTTTTCTTAAAGTAGTTTCAGAGAAAGGTGATTTGTTACCAAAAAATGGGGGAAAAAAATCCCAGTGAAGTCAGTTAAAAGGAATGTTGCATTTTGGGGACTGATAAACAAGAAACATATTTTGTAATTTACTTGTATAATTAATTTTATTATTAAGCTATACGCAACACTGTATAATTTAAAGATATATAATGAATCCACTGAAAATTGGTCAAAATAGAATTCATTTTTAATCGTAATCACAGACAATGATAGTGGGAGACAAAAAATACTTTGGTCAGTATAAGAATAATCTAACTGACCAAATGGTTTTATCAAAGGGAGATTTCGTTATTGCTTTATTCCGAACTATCTACATTGACTAAATGCATGGTATTGCACTGAATTACTGGTGCAGTTTACAAAACTCTTTTTCATGCTTCTTTTGCATTATGTTGAAATTCGTAAAACATGTTTTGCATATTTGACCAAGAATTATCCTTTGACTATGGCAAACACATTGTTGCAATAACAAATCTCTTAAGACAAAATTGAATCATTGGCTGATATAATCCTAAGGATTTGGAATTGTTTTAAATGAAATTCAGAAATTGTAATTTTGCCCTGAAGTCTTCTGGTGAAATAATTAAATTTGACTTTATCTGAATTGACTGAACAGTCTTCTAGACAAAGGGAAGTTTGTCAGGTGATTTATAACACATTATGCCATTACCAGCTCTTATGTTTGTGATTGGTTGGTTCTGGGGAAGCCGTCTGGTGGGAAAAACCTCAGATCTAAATGAGATTAAGATTATCTCTGAATTTTTTTTGCAAGAATTCATAGGAGATCTCAAGATGCTGACATTAAAATTAACAAATGGGAGTCCATTTAAGAAAAACATTCTAATGCCTCCCCATCTCCTCTCCCACGAAAAAGAAAGGAATTTCAGCCATATGAATAAGGTCAAAGCATCTTGCCACTGACAGTGGAAAACATATTTGGGTTCAGGAAATAACAAATTAAAAGGGTTGCACAAGAGATGAAGTCCTTGCTTCCAATCCTTACCTGGTGCAGAATGACTATGCACTAATCATAGACGGGGCACTGCAGCAGGCGACCCCTCGTGAGGGTCTCTCTCCGCATGGACTCCCATCATTCACTCATCTAACCTGAACTTCTTTCTTTACAGCACACTATTTACATCTGACTGCAACTGTATAACTGACTCCAAAAAAGGACTACCCAGAAAAGCACTTTCTGATTTCCTGACCTGTAAAATGCCAAGACGGCTTAACCTAAGTTTTAAGCTAATTTTTATGCAACAAGAGTTTGTTAAAACAGAAAAAGTCTTGCCATATTTAAGACATGTTTCAGCTTGGCTCCATTCTAATGAAAATCATAGAGATGATGAACTTTTAAATATATACCACCCACCTATTAATGGATAAACAGTTCTTCATATTAAATGATAACTCTTTGTACTTATCTCTAATAACTTAATATTTGAATGCAGAAATATTTAGTCTGAGCGCTTTCTGAATTTAGAGTTCCAAGTTTGAATATACATTGAGATTCTCAAGTACACTTTGTTATAGGACCCCCAAACTTTCAGGTTATATTCTTTTAAGGTTCTGAAAAATCTGATTAATAATTACCAAAAAGGGTAGGGGGAGGGGCACCTGAGAAAGCTGTAGATTAGAGCATGAAGTCAATTTCAGATCAAAATTTATGACTTTGTGATATTTATTAAGTGGACGTGAACGGCTCTCTTTTTTATGGTGTTAATTCCTACTCCCTAATATTGAGCAAGAATCTGAGATCATCATATATTGCCCAAAATTTGGGAAAGAGCCTCTGTGTTCAGGCTGACATTGTCATTGATATCTACACTGTTAAAGATCACATGACCCTTTAAAGTCAAATTTAAGCAAGAGAATTGCTAACAATTTTGGAATTCAGAAAGCTTAGTTAACCACCTTTCTAGGCTGGAGATGGTTCCACCTCTACCTGGTGACTGCTGTCACCCTCCACCCCCAGTGGGGGCCTGGGCGTGGCCATTGGGAGGTTTGGAGTTATGACATGCCCACGAATCTAGTCACAAGTGGGGCCCAAGGTATTACCTGTGAGGGTCTGCGTTCCCCCATGAGTATTCCCGTGCTGAGGGAGTGTGACATTAAGAACAAATTTTAAAACACCATGACTGGTTAAGGGAGAGACCACAAAAGAAAAGAAGAAGGGTTTTTGTTCCTTTTCAAACGAGGGCTCTTGCATTTTTATTTTGCCCTGGGCCTCACAAATTCTGTAGCCGACCTTGCCCCCATCCATGGCACGCCTTCTCTCTCCTCCTGCTCTTTCTAACCCTATCCCTCTAGCATGGCTTCCAAAACCAATGTGCAGAAATGGTGTTTCTCTTTCAACTTTGTAATCTCACAAGGGGCCAAGTGAGCACAAAATATCTAGGCAACATTCTTGAGTCATGGAATGGGGAAAAAAAAAACAGCAAAAAAAAAAAAAAAAAGAAAAGACAAATTGAATAAATTACCCAACCATAATAATTGGGTTTAAAGCCTTTTGACTTTATTAGGCATTTTACCTCATTTGATCCTCACAGCTAAGTTATGGAATAGATGTCATTTTATAGATACTTATATGTTAAAATGTTGGAATATAAAATGGAGCTGTTTTTGTATTCGTACTCTAGCTGGGTTGGCAAATCCATATGCAACATTATTCAGAATAACCTCTTATCACTATGTACAAAAGCTCAGGGCCAACGTGGTGAGTTACATGAGGTGACATTGGCAATCAGGGTCCTCTTTACAGGATTTCATGAACAAAAATCTTTCATATAATTCTGGAATGGGAGTAGTAGTGCCTTTTGTTCATCTAAACTAAGAAATATTTAAAACAATGTGGGTAAAAGGGTTTTACCTTTACTGAAAAAAAATCTTATATTTGGAGTAACCAAATCTTCTTAATTTGCCTGGTTTTACTGTTTTTTTTTGTTGTTGTTGTTGTTGTTTGTTTGTTTGTTTGTTTCTGAAAGTCTTATGTCCTAGGAAACGGTTCCATCTCAGGCAAACAAGGACCACTGTACACCCCATGTGTTCTGGTCACTATGCTAGGCCCATACATAGTTATCTCAGGATGGAATCTGTTAATAAAATATGAACAAAGACCCAGAGTCAAATTTGCTTCATGGGGAATGCAAATCAATTAGCAGCAGAGGAAATGAATTGGAAAGTGGTGAATACGTAGGAATGGTAGGTCAGGAATACTAATAAAAGCAGATCCCAGAAATCCTGATGAAGAGTGAAATTTAGGAGTAAATGAAGCTATCAGTTAGCTGTTCACTGTATAATGAAATATTGAGGGACAGCAGTATTCTACAAAATTCCACTGAAGCACATCAACAAGTTCTGAATAACTGGTGAATTTAAGAACATCGCAACCAAACTCTTACAGAACATTTGAGATGATGTGATTCTTGTACAAAACAAAAGGGCAGTAGCAAACAGGTTTAGTTTTTTAAATTGCAGACTTATTTTTAGTTCACATGATTTAGGAAGCAACGTCAGTTTTACATTCATCCCTTTAGTTATAGCTGCAGGTACAGATAATAAGATTTTTAGCAGGAGCATCTTTGAATAAAACAATGAATAATATGTCTTATGGTTCATTAACCATGCTAATAAGTACATACTTTGCCAGTCATATTTGAATAACAGATTAAAGCTCACTGTGCATTTTCAGCAGGATTTATGACTTAAGTTATTTTTAAATAATCTGATAAGGAAATACAAGCAAGTTTTGGTTACAGTATCCAACTCTACTACAAATATAACCCTTTGGTCTCTGCAACTTCATACACCAGATTTTGCTTAGAATTTTTCTCAGGTAGTTTTCTGATCACGGTGGTTTTTGGTTTTGTTTGTTGTTGTTGTTCAGTCTTTTGTCTTTTTAAAAAATTTCTAAAGTTCCATACTTATCAAATGATTTATGTCAATATTATGACAATTACTTACCAATAAAATATATTGCAAATCTACAAAATGATTTCTCCTTATTATCCTAATTATTACTTCAGACACTTTTAATGTGTCTTCAAATATCATTGATTGTATATACTGTTTTTGTTTTAATTTGCTCTTTTTTCATTTAGTCCTAGTTACTAATAAAAGATACATAGATAGATAAAGCAATCAAAATTCAGGAAGCTAAATAAACTAAAGTATGAACCAAAGGAAAACCTCTTCCAAGCACCACTTAAAGTAACTTTTAGGGACTTCCCTGGTGGTCCAGTGGTAAAGAATCCACCTTCCAATGCAGGGGACGTGGGTTCAATCCCTGGTTGGGGAAATAAGATCCCACATGCCACAGGTCAACTAAGCCCGCGTGCCACAACTACTGAGCTGGCGCACCAAAACTAGAGAGCCCACATGCTGCAACTGCAGAGCCCATGTGCCCTGGAGCCTCCGCGCCACGGAGCTCCTGCGCCACAACTAGAGAGAGAAAACCCGCACGTCACAACTAGAGAGAGCCTGGCGCGCCACAGCGAAAGATCCCACATGTCCCAACTAAGACCCGACGTAGCCAAAAAAATAAAGAAAATAAATAAATTAAATATTTAAAAAGTAACTTTTAGAAAGGGGCTCACAAATAAATGTAAACACCTCCTTTACTTTTCACCCATCTACATTCATCTACAGGCAGTTTTTGAAACTCTACTGTGGTCTAGCAAGAGGCAGGAAGTGGAAAACAACCATACTGGAGGAAGAAAGCTATTTATCCAGAGGAATGTAGATCTATAGCAGAATTACTTTGATAGAAGGAAACACAAAAGGCAACTTTCTCCTATCCACTTGCGCTGAGGGCTCGCATCATTATTTCTTTGCACTTCCCTAGCAATTTCCAAGTCCCTCCACAACTGTCATTGAATTTCATTCCCACGCAGTTTGGCAGCAATGGCAGTGAGGGCACGGAGACAAGAGTAACTGCAGGGTCGCACTGGCCCTGCTCCCCCTCCTCCACTTCTCAAGGGTGTGTCTCTATGGATAACTAAAGTTAGAGTTGAATAAACAACATAGTGAGCGTTGTTTAGTAGATGAGTTAAGAATAAAATGAACCAGAGAGCTAACCACATGACACCATAAACTCTGAGATGCACAAGCATATGAGCTGAACAAGATCATGTTCTTTACAGTTTTATCATTTTCACCTATAATAATTATTGAGCATAACTTAAACATATCTCAGAAATATCTCAGTATAAACTTAAATATGTCTCAGATTAAATCAATGTCATCTATGTATTTCTGTATATTTAAAATATTTCTATATTTTTGGGATATATATTTCTATATATATTTTTATGTTTTTGGATTTGTTAGGAAACAAGACAATTATCTCCTCTTCCTAAATTTTGTACTAAATATTGCCCTCCCCACCTACTCTAACGAGCACTGAATGGTTTCCATTAATGTAATGTGAGATACATATTTTACAAAATTAAATGGGCTTTCAATAATCAATTTTCTATAAATCTAAGCCTGAAGTAAGGAGCAAGTTTAGAGTGACTTTAAATTTCTTTTAAGTGTTTTACACTTTGAGAATTATTT
This sequence comes from Eschrichtius robustus, assembly GCF_028021215.1. Taxonomy (NCBI): domain Eukaryota; kingdom Metazoa; phylum Chordata; class Mammalia; order Artiodactyla; family Eschrichtiidae; genus Eschrichtius; species Eschrichtius robustus. The sequence continues at coordinate 18,976,129 of NC_090844.1, read as the reverse complement.
CCTATTTCCTTTACTCCATTTCTAATATTTATTCATTTCCCAGAGCATTCCTTTATATTTGCTTACAGATATCTTCCGGGAAGGACCATAATATATGACAGTGTCCTAGCATTGTGAGTCTCACTTTTAAAAACTGAGAAAGTGAAGGTTGTTTATGTAGACAAGAAATCACATTTAATAATTGTTTTTGTAACAATAAGCTAAGATCAGCAAACAAAGGAACACGTGCACCTGCAGAAAATAACGTTGTGATAGATGATATCAATACATAAACAGGGACATTTTGAGGCTTACAATATTAAACGGAAGGAAAATACAGGAGGATTACTTTGGGTCCCTCAATTATGTGCTGATATAATGGTAGTGGCCAAAACAAGAAAAGCCAAATCAATAATAAATTTCTGCCCTGAAATTTGATATTAAACACACAAGATAATAAAACTCAATATTATTAAGAGACATAAGTTTCCACAGAGCATTTACCATACAGCATGTGTTAGGTTTTATAAGGTGTTTTCTAGCATGTGTATTACATAATGTGTCATGCCATGGAGAATTCAGTTCTTTATTTTAATTAGAAATTAAATAGCAAATTATAAATGTAGAACGTCCTATTCTTCAAGAAGGCATCCTTTTTCTTAATATCCTTCTAAACTTTAATAAGATTTAGTTTTGCCATGATTTCCTCTCCTTTTATCAATGGGAATTCATGTGGCATAACATTTCAATAAGATATCTGATTACATATAGAAACTTCTACAGTTTTCCAACTATATAAGTTCCATGAATAGAATAATCAAAATATTATTGTTATCACAGCCTTACTTTTTTCTACAACCACAGGAAACTAAAAAGAAATAATAGAACATTTTAATGTATATGAAAAATGACTACCGTGTAGAAGAAAAATGTGATTGCCAGTATCTTGCCTTGATTATTAATTCCTTCTTTGTTTACTATAAAAATATTAAAAATCAAATCAAAGAGCAAGTGATCATCAGTGCTATTCACCAGATAGCTTTGTTTCCCTGCCTTCCTGACACAGGGTAAGACTGCACTTTCCCACACTCATTGGAGTCAGGATCATGTGACAAGTTCTGACCAATGCTTTGAGAGCCAAATATTTAATATGCTGGTAAGATATTCTAGCTATACTATGCACTATGTTAACCACTAACTACATGTTATGGTTTGAACTGTGTCCCCCCAAATTCACATGTCAGAATGTGACCTTATTTGGAGATAGGGCTCTTGCAGAAGTAATCAAGCTAAAGTGAAGTCATTAGTGTGGGCCCTAATCCAATATGGCTGATGTCCATATAAAAAGGGGAAATGTGGGCACAGAGACAGGAACAGAAGGAAGATGATGTGAAGATACAAAGGGAGAACATGACCATCAATGAGCCAAGGAGAGAAGCCTGGAACAGATCCTTCCCTCACACACAAAAGAAATCAAGCCTGCTAACACTTCGGCACTTCTAGCTGCCAGAACTGGGGGACAATACATTTCTCTTTTTTAAGCTACCCAGTCTATGACACTTTGTTTCAGCAAACCTAGCAAAATAGTACATCACAAATGCCATGCTAATGGATTTAAACATTCAGTATTTTAAGGCATTAGTTCTCCCCAAATTGATCTATAGATTCAATCCAATCCAATCACATTCAGAGCAGGTTTCTTTGAACAAATTAACAGGATGTTTCTAAAATTTATATAGGAATACAAAGAATCTAGAGTAGCCAAAATAACTTTAAAAAGAAGAATAAAATTGGGTTATTATCACTGCCAGAATACATAAATAAGTCTTTAAATTCAGTAAGAAAATAAAAAACCTAGTGAAATGTGTTAAAAAATTTGAACACTTTACCACAGCAGATTTATGGATTGTAAATAAAAGGGCTCCAGGTGAAAGACGCTCAATATTATTAATGATCATGGCAATGCAGTTAAAACCCAATGAGAGACCACATCACACCTAGTAGAACAAATAAAATTAAAGACTGACTGTATTGTATGTTGGAAAGAATGCCAAGCAACTGGAACTCTAAAAACCAATATAAATAGAAAATGATACAAGCACTTGGAAGACAATTTGGCAGTTTCTTAAAAAGTTAAACATATACCTACCGTATTTCTCCTACTAAAGATAAATGAAAGCATAGGTCTACACAGACACACAGATGTTCATTACAGCTTCATTTCTAATAGCCCCCCAATTGAAAACAACCCAAATGCCCATCAACAGTTGAATAAATAAAAATCTTGTGGTATATCAATATGACTAAATACATCTCAGCAATAAAAAGAGATGAACTATTGAGACATGTAGTCCTTGTGAATCTCAAAATAATTATGCTGAGTGCAGGAAGCCTTTTATAGAAAAAAAGACTGTGTAATGAAAGATTCCACTTAAACACAATTTTAGAAAATAAATTAACCTAGAGTGAGAGAAAGAAGATCAGTGTTTGGGAAGAGGGAGAGGGGGCAGGAGAGGTGAGAGGGAGAGATTACAAACAGGCATACAGAAAATTTAGGGTGATGGATATGTCCATTTCCTTGAGTGTAGATATGGTTTCATTGGTGTATACATATTTCAAAACATATCAAAGTGTACAGTTTATGTCCAGCTTATTATATGCCAATTACATCTAAATAAAGTATTGAAATCAGGTTAGGTGGCAAGTCTTAAAAATTTAAGAGATTATGAATAATGAGGTTTCTTCCTGATGAGATATAAAAGGATGTTTTTTACTCAGAGAAAGTAAAGGAAATTTGGGGGATGGTGGCAACTACACTTAATGATAAAAGTGAAAAAATAATAAAATATAATTAAATGTTAATAAGAATTTTCCTGAGATAGTAGAGAATAAGAATTATTAATCCGAGGTGGAAAAGTCATTTAAGAAATGCCCCTTTCCCATTAGAACTCAACTGTTCCATTTTAAATATGAAAAATGCAGATTTTAGAATGTATCCCTGTGTAGGAATTTTTTGGATTTGTATAGGAGAAGAATACAAATATGGAATAGGCTGGTTAAAGAATAGCTCATTTGACTAGAAGGCAGGTTACTAAGGGTAAGAGGAAATTGATAAACTGGGAGAATAAATACTAAAGTTGAGAGAACTGATAAGGCAAAGTGCAGGTGGTACAGAGATACTGGGAAGATTGGAAGGACTGAAGCTTGTAATGCGATCGTCAAATATTGAAATTTTATTTTCCAGATATCAAGTAGTTTTACATAAAAATCTTTGCTATCTGCTTTTGTTTTATGTTGTGTTTTGGAGGGGAAGTAGAACAGAATCACACGCACTTTAAGTAACAGCTAGAATTGTGAGAAATATTAATACACATGTTATTTCATGTCAAATACTCAAGTGAAAAGTGTGCTTACTGCTATGTTATAGGAGTGCACTAATGGCTTCACTATAATGTAATGAAGTTCATTTCATTTCATGAAGTTCATTACAAATACAGAGACAGGACAGAGACAATACAGAAGACTGCTTATAGGGGAACTTATGGGAGATTGCATCTGACCTGGGCTTTCAATGATAAATAAGAATTTGCTAATAAGACAAGGACGATGAGAAGATATTTGGGCCTGAAGAAATACTACATGCAAGAGTGTAGGGTGGTCAAATGGTTTGGAATCTAAAACCATATCTTCCAAACCACTAATACGGGCTAGAAATATCTTATAATTTAAAGAATCATGAGTGTATTACAAAGAAAGGTCACAATGTGTACACTTGAAAATACATTTGGCATTTCAGAAACAGTTTTTCAAGAAACAGGTTACATTGAAATGTAAATTAAAATTGAATAATCTCCAATGAACAAACAAAATAAAAATAGTAACTAAAGTTCGCACTGCAGTTCACTGGTTTCTTTTTGACCAATAACATAGGCTTACAGTAGGTGAAATAAATATAGCTAAACATAGAACCCTCTACTAGCTATTAGTGATTGGTTTTGGAGGCTGTCAAGGTAAGGACAGGACACTGTAATAGAGGAGAGGATTAAAGAGGGTGGAAGTTTATCCTCCTCCCATGTAATAGACTGAAATGGAGTTCCAATTGCCAGGGGGCTGTTCTCTACACAGTAACTCAAGGACAGAGTCTTTTTTGTCTTATGGCTTTGCAGTCCCCTAGGAAACTGTCATTATATGGTCAAATTTGAGTTGCTCTGGTTTCTGGTTGACCGTAATGGGAAAGATAGGTCAGAAAAGCCCTGCCCATTATCTTTAGCCTGAGCCTGCAAGGTGCACGTGTTATTTCTGCTCGCGTGCCACTAGAAAGACCTCAGACGCATGTTACAGTGAAATATAAAAGAAAAATAATAAAGAAATGTAGTTCGGTCACATGTACAAGAAAAGGAGAAAACAGATTTTACGGACAGCAAGCAATATCCACTGCAGAGAACCAGGACCTCCAATCCTCTCCGGGGAATTCCCACTTTATGAATCTTAGTTGGAAGGAAACTTGCGCTCTTGGTACTTAATTCCAGCCTCTCTAGGACAAAGGTATGTGATCCCAACTTTGCTAATCAGACACACTGGTGCCAGACTTAACTCATTGGGTATTCGACACAAGATAGATGGAGTAAGGAGCAAGCATCATGTTGGCGGCAGTAATAATAGTGATAGTTGCACAAAGGGGCTCTGGGCCCCTGAGCTGAGCTGCAGCATCAGGGACTTGGATAGCAGATGCAGTGAGGCACACTCATAAAATCACGTGCATATGTGCACACCACGTACACACAAACACATACATGTGTGTGCCAGAGGTACACACACCTCTCAGGATGTGCTAAGGTTTAGAGTTCAGTGGTGAGAACAAAAGTTTTCATGTTCTCATCAAACTAGATCCCTGGAGCGGTTTGTCCCTTGTTTTGGAAAGCTCCTGTCTTAGCCTTTCCAGGCTGACTTAACAAGATACCATAAACTAAGCAGCTTACGAACAACAGAAAATTTTTCTCACAGTTCTGGTGGCTGGAAATTCCAAGATCAAGGCACCTGCAGATTCAAATGAAAATAATAATAACAAAAGACTTCCTGCCATGCTCTAATAACTGTGAGGTAAAGAGAAATATCTAAAAAGTTCTGGGAAAAAAATCCAGCAATAAAAGTACTAAAAATCTCTTTCATCCTCTTTTTCTTTGCTTTTGTTGTTTTTATGCTCCTATGTTCTATATTATTCAAATTGACTGTGTTTCTGGCAATTCACAGGTAGAGCAGATATTCAGTAAAAACACCTTTATGGAAGGAATCTCCAAAAAATCACAAGAAAAGAAAGTTTAAAAAAAAATTTCATTGAAACTCAGTGTGCACAAAAAAAATTTAGATATGAGGACCCTGACAATAAAGTTCTTATTTAATTCAGTGCACATTTGTCAAGTGCCTACTTACTATATAACAGTTAATTTTCTTATCCTGCCCTAACAGTTGTTAGTGGAAGAGGATCTGGGTTGATGGGGACTCCATTGCTTGGTAACAGTGAAAAAGACGAAGTACAAGAACTAGCTTAATTAAAAACGAAAGATAGAAGAACTACACTTATCATACTCTATTTTGTGGAATCTTTCATCATAGTTACAGAAAATGTAAAATAATTCTTCCTCTGTAGAAAGATGAGAATATGGCACATATGGAACTCAAACAATGTACAGTAGGGGATCAGAGAGCCCCGAGTTGGAGAAAATCTTACCTCTTGGCATAAAGGGCATCCCTCTGGGTTTATCTCTGTTTTCCTAAAGCACTGGATTTTCCAGGTTCTATTTTAAATACTAGCTTTCAAAATAGGTTTCTCTAAGTTTTTATTTCCTTTAAATATTTTGAAGTGTACAACGCAGGTACTTTTAAATAATCAAGTCTTGAGAACCATTTTAATTTTTCCCCTTTCTGAAAAAATTCTGTAGAGAGTTATTATGTTGGCCAAATATATCTTAACAATTTTAGCAAGGGTATATCATAATAACAAAGACAAATGTCCTATAAATATTAATATTTAACTAAATATTAATATTTAATATTAATATTCCAAAATTAACTACTAGTATTTTATGACGCTTGAAGAAGTGAAATAAAGTAAATATTATCTTAACAATATATCTTTATATCATGAAACATACATCTTTTCCTCTGTAAATCTCAAGAAAATGGTCATGGACTTTTGCCAAACATGATTATTTCTATATGAATGTCTATAATTTAAGCAATCTACTTTACATGCGTAAGCAGTAGACTATTAAGCAGAATACTATTGTTTCTAGCTAGAGATATTCAATACTTCTTTTTTCATATAAAAACTGTATATTATAAAATTTGATTAAACTTTTTTGTTTTTGCCACTTTTTAATCACGTCTACAATTTAATATCTAAGGAAACCATATTTCAATGTAAATGTATATCTTGCCAAATTCTACCTATTTATGGCTAACACACATTTTATCAGACAATACATAGAGTGGTGTGCTTATAACTTTGGATTTTAATGTTGAAATGTAAACTTATTTATTTAATTTACAAGTAATATTTGTGGTATAGTTTTCAAGAGTTTGCTAAAACCACTTTACCATATAATTAATTAAAAAACTGAGAATAAGGAAATAACTATTATCAGCAGGTGGTATTTACCCTGAACTGTAGAATTTACCTGTTTTATGATTAACCACTAGAAAACACAATTTAGTTTTGTTTTAAGGAAAGATTAATTTAGTAGCAGTCACACTCACCTTTCTCTGAGAAGCATGGTTGATACAATCCTACATCATGCTGTTCAACAAATGAAAGCATCTTTTTTATCCGATTACAGGGAATGAGGCTCGCCCTGTTCAACCAAGAGTCCAGGAATGCTTAAGTACTTTTCTGAACAGGCTTGGCAAGCACGAATATCTGGGGAAAGCTAAAAAGAAACATTCAGGTATAAGAAGATGCAAAACCAACCTTTACTGATGATTCAGAAACCTTTGTACCAGTTGAGGGTTTAGAGTGAGAAATACTTCTTCTTTGGAATTCATGAGGGCTGGCCTGAACCAGAGCTACATAGCAATAATGAAGTCATATGTCACCCAACACATATACAAGCATGGTTTAAGGATATAATCTGGGAGAAAATTATCAGACATAAGTTAAAGTTTTTATATATTTTTAAAAGATGTATATTTCAAAGCTTTTATGGCCTACTTATAAGCGTCATGTACTGCCATCCAGTCGTAGTGAAGAAAAATTTCTTTTAGGCAATGTTTTACTCTTTCAAAACATTGCAAGCATAAAACCCAAATAGCTTTACCAAAGGCAGGGATATTTCTCTTCATTCTTTGTTGAAAAAAAGAAATAAAGCTACAGGCAGCAAAGATGATCAACAAGGAATCATCAGTGAATTTAAATTTACTTAAATTTACCATGCCACTTAAATCTCCAAGCCTTTGTTTAGCAATACATAAAACAACAATTTGCAATGGTTACTGAAATTTGCATTTTTACATTCTTTCATCAAAATAGAGTCTAAATTTTAACTAAAGTTTCAAAATCCTTCAGCTTGTAAATAAGAGTCAATGACTCTTGGAATTTTAATATTTTCTTACGACTCATTCCGATAATGTCCGGAGGGGCTGTTGCCAGTAGATGCTCCCAGTAGGGTTGTGACTATCCCTCAATCCTTTCCTTGCTGATTTCCTCTGGTGAACTTTATAACTATTTAAAAGTATCACAGACTGAGGTAATTTTCAACTATTATATCTTTCCTCCAAACGGTTTTTTTTGTTGTTGTTGTTCAAAATAAAGAATTAAGAGTGTTCTACTCTGTGAGAGACTTTGTAAAGACTCAAATGTAAGGTACTCATTTTGTGAGGGATAATTCTGCTAATAGGGGAGGGAATGCCCTAAAATAAGGTGAACAGTTTTGCCCCCCAGTTCTTGTTTTGTGCTACCTCTGTTTCCTGAACTTGCCTGGTTCTTCTGATTAAAATGTATTACCCCTTTCATCTTACTCCCACACCAACAAGAATGCTAATGTAACTACTCTGTTTCTTTCTTTTTTTTTTTTTCTGGAAACTGTTTTTGGTATGTGACATTTCAAACATGAAAAATAATATGTAATGTATACTTAAAGTATAAAGAATAATAAAGTAAAAACCTATGGAACTACTTCCCAGATTAAGCAACTGAGTACTTAAAAAGACCTGGAAGCCTCTTTCTGCCACTCCTTCATAAATTTTTTCTCTCATAAAAGTGTTAATATCATTTAAATTTAGTGTTACTCATTCTCATGTTTTTCACTATAGTTTGACTACACATGTATGTCCATTAAAGATATAGAGTTAGGTTTTGTAGGTTTATAGAGTTTATATAAATGATACCATACTGTATGTATTCTATCATGTTGTGTTTTTGTGATTTAGCCATGCTGACTAGTGAAGGGCTGATACCTTAATTTTCATCGTTGTATATTATTATTTTAGATGATTATAAGACAGGGTATTTACTTATCTTTCTGGCGATAGTCATTAGGATTATTTCTAGGGGGTTTCTTTTGCTATTAAATACAAAGTTGCAATGAACACTCTTGATGAGGGTCACTTGGTATACATGGCAACAGTTTCTCTAGGATTTTGTAGATGCAAAGTATACATGTATTTTTAACTCCACCAGAGAATGCCACACTAAATTTTTAAAGTACATGCACAAAGTCCATAGCCACTTGCAGTATATAAGCGTTTCCTTTAGTCTACACATTCAGCCATGATTAACTTGGCAAGCTCCACAAAGATCCCTGTTGGAATTTTAAGAAAAGATCATCAAATATTTGAATCAACTTCAGAAGAGATATATTTATGACAGTGGGTCTTTCTGCCTAGATAATATGATTTGTCTCTATATATTTTGGTCTAATTTCTATAAGCATAATTTGGTGGTAAACATTTTATCAAGATTTTTAGGGAGGAGGAGCTTCAAAATGGCGGAAGGGTAAGACGCGGAGATCAACTTCCTCCCCACAAATACATCAGAAATACATCTACATGTGGAACAACTCCTACAGAACACCTACTGAACGCTGGCAGAAGACCTCAGACCTCCCAAAAGGCAAGAAACTCCCCACGTACCTGGGTAGGGCAAAAGAAAAAACAGAGACAAAAGAATGGGGACGGGTCCGCACCAGTGGGAGGGAGCTGTGAAGGAGGAAAGGTTTCCACACACTAGGAAGCCCCTTCGTGGGTGGAGACTGCGGGTTGCAGAGGGGGGAAGCTTCGGAGCCACGGAGGAGAGCGCAGCCACAGGGGTGCGGAGGGCAAAGCGGAGAGATTCCCGTACAGAGGCTCCGTGCCAAGCAGCACTCACCAGCCCGAGAAGCTTGTCTGCTCCCCCGCCGGGGCGGGCGGGGCTGGGAGCTGAGGCTCGGGCTTCGGTCGGATCACAAGGAGAGGACTGGGGTTGGCGGCATGAACACATCCTGAAGGGGTTAGTGCACCACGGCTAGCCGGGAGGGAGTCAGGGAAAAGGTCTGGAGCTGCCAAACAGGCAAGAGACTTTTTCTTGCCTCTTTGTTTCCTGGTGCGCGAGGAGAGGGGATTCAGAGCGCCGCCTAAACGAGCTCCAGAGACGGGCGCGAGCCGTGGCGATCAGCGCGGGCCCCAGAGACGGGCATGAGACGCTAAGGCTGCTGCTGCCGCCACCGAGAAGCCTGTGTGCGAGCACAGGTCACTCTCCACACCGCCCCTCCCGGGAGCCTGTGCAGCCCGCCACTGCCAGGGTCCCGTGATCCGGGGACAACATCCCCGGGAGAACGCAGGGCGCACCTCAGGCTGGTGCAACGTCATGACGCCTCTGCCGCCGCAGGCTCGCCCCACAACCGTACCCCTCCCTCCCCCCAGCCTGAGGGAGCCAGAGCCCCCGAATCAGCTGCTCCTTTAACCCGTCCTGTCTGAGCGAAGAAGAGACGCCCTCAGGCGACCTACACGCAGAGGCAGGTCCAAATCCAAAGCTGAACCCCGGGAGTTGTGCGAACAAAGAAGAGAAAGGGAAATCTCTCCCAGAGGCCTAAGGAGCAGCGGATTAAAGCTCCACAATCAACTTGATGCACCTGCATCTGTGGAAAACTTGAATAGACAACGAATCATCCCACATTGAGGAGGTGGACTTTGGGAACAAAGATATATTATTTTTTCCCCTTTTTCTCTTTTTGTGAGTGTGTATGTGTACGGTTCTGGGTGATTTTGCCTATATAGATTTGCTTTTACCATTTGTCCTAAGGTACTGTCTGTCCTTTTTTTTTTTTTTTTTTAATAACTTAAAATTTCTTTTTCTTAATAATTATTTTTTACTTTAATAACTTTATTTTATTTCATTTTACTTTATTTTATTTTAGTTTATCTTCTTCTTTCTTTCTTCCTTTTTTTCTCCCTTTCATTCTGAGCCGTGTGGAGGACAGGTTCTTGGTGCTCCAGCTAGGCTTCAGGGCTGTGCCTCTGAGGTGGGAGAGCCAACTTCAGGACACTGGTCCACAAGAGACCTCCCAGCTCCACGTAATATCAAACGGGGAAAATATACAGAGATCTCCATCTGAACGCCAAGACCCAGTTCCACTCAAAGACCAGCAAGCTACAGTGCTGGACACCCTATGCCAAACAACTAGCAGGACAGGAACACAACCCCATCCATTAGCATAGAGGCTGCCTAAATCATAATAAGGCCACAGACACCCCAAAACACACCACCAGACGTGGATGTGCCCACCAGAAAGACAAGATCCAGCTTCATCCACCAGAACACAGGCACTAGTCCCCTCCACCAGGAAGCCTACACAACCCACTGAACCAACCTTAGGCACTGGGGAGAGACACCAAAAACAACGGAAACTACAAACCTGCAGCCTGCGAAAAGAAGACCCCAAACACAGTAACTTAAGCAACATGAGAAGACAGAGAAACACACAGAAGATGAAGGAGCAAGGCAAAAACCCACCAGACCTAACAAATGAGGAAGAAATATGCAGTCTACCTGAAAAAGAATTCAGAATAATGATAGTAAAGATGATCCAAAATCTTGGAAATAGAATGGAGAAAATACAAGAAACGTTTAACAAGGACCTAGAAGAACTAAAGAGCAAACAAACAGTGATGAACAACACAATAAATGAAATGAAAGATTCTCTAGAAGGGATCAATAGCAGAATAACTGAGAAAGAAAAACGGATAAGTGACCTGGAAGATAAAATAGTGGAAATAACTACTGCAGATGAGAATAAAGAAAAAAGAAAGAAGAGAATTGAGGACAGTCTCAGAGACCTCTGGGACAACATTAAACACACCAACATTCGAATTATAGGGGTCCCAGAAGAAGAAGAGAAAAAGAGAGGGTTTGAGAATATATTTGAAGAGATTATAGTTGAAAACTTCCCTAATATGGTAAAGGAAATCGTTAATCAAGTCCACAGGAAGCACAGAGAGTCCCACACCGGATAAATCCAAGGAGAAACACTCCAAGACACATATCAATCAAACTATCAAAAATTAAATACAAAGAACAAATATTAAAAGCAGCAAGGGAAAAACAACAAATAACATACAAGGGAATCTCCATAAGGTTAACAGCTGATCTTTCAGCAGAAACTCTGCAAGCCAGAAAGGAGTGGCAGGACATATTTAAAGTGATGAAGGAGAAGAACCTACAACCAAGATTACTCTACCCAGCAAGGATCTCATTCAGATTTGACGGAGAAACTAAAAGCTTTACAGACAAGCAAAAGCTAAGAGAATTCAGCACAACCAATCCAGCTTTACAATAAATGTTAAAGGAATTCTCTAGGCAGGAAACACAAGAGAAGGAAGAGACCTACACAAAACAATTAAGAAAATGGTAACAGGAACATACATATCAATAATTACCTTAAATGTAAATGGATTAAATGCTCCAACCAAGAAACATAGATTGGCTGAATGGATACAAAAACAAGACCCGTATATATGCTGTCTACAAGAGACCCATTTCAGACCTAGGGACACATACAGACTGAAAGTGAGGGGATGGAAAAAGATATTCCATGCAAAAGGAAGTCAAAAGAAAGCTGGAGTAGCAATTCTCATATCAGACAAAATAGACTTTGAAACAAAGACTATTGCAACAGACAAAGATACACACTACATAATGATCCAGGGATCAATCCAAGAAGAAGATATAACAATTGTAAATATTTATGCGCCCAACAGAGGAGCACCTCAATATATAAGGCATATACTAACAGCCATAAAAGGGGAAATCGACAGTAACACAATCATAGTAGGGGACTTCTAACACTCCACTTTCACCAATGGACAGATCATCCAAACTGAAAATATATAAGGAAACACAGGCTTTAAATGATACATTAAACAAAATGGACTTAATTGATATTTATAGGACATTCCATCCAAAAACAACAGAATACACATTCTTCTCAAGTGCTCATGGAACATTCTCCAGGATAGATCATATCTTGGGTCACAAATCAAGCCTTGGTAAATTTAAGAAAATTGAAATCGTATCAAGTATCTTTTCTGACTACAACGCTATGAGACTAGATATCAATTACAGGAAAAAATCTGTAAAAAATACAAACACATGGAGGCTAAATAACACACTACTTAATAGCCAAGAGATCACTGAAGAAATCAAAGAGGAAATCAAAAAATACCTGGAAATAAATGACAATGAAAACACGATGACCCAAAACCTATGGGATGCAGCAAAAGCAGTTCTAAGAGGGAACTTTATAGCAATACAATCCTACCTTAAGAAACAAGAAACATATCAAATAAACCACCGAAACTTACACCTAAAGAAATTAGAGAAAGAACAAAAAAACCCCAAAGTAAGCAGAAGGAAAGAAATCATAAAGATCAGAAATAAATGAAAAAGAAATGAAGGAAATGACAGCAAAGATCAATAAAACTAAAAGCTGGTTCTTTGAGAAGATAAACAAAACTGATAAACCATTAGCCAGACTTACCAAGAAAAAAAGGGAGAAGACTCAAATCAATAGAATTAGAAATGAAAAAGGAAAAGTAACAACTGACACTGCAGAAATACAAAGGATCATGAGAGATTACTACAAGCAGCTATATGCCAATAAAATGGACAACCTGGAAGAAAAGGACAGATTCTTAGAAATGCACAACCTTCCAAGACTGAACCAGGAAGAAATAGAAAATAAGAACAGACCAATCACAAGCACTGAAATTGAAACTGTGATTAAAAGTCTTCCAGCAAACAAAATTCTGGGACCAGATGGCTTCACAGGTGAAATCTACCAAACATTTAGAGAAGAGCTAACACCTATCCTTCTCAAACTCTTCCAAAACATAGCAGAGGGAGGAACACTCCCAAACTCATTCTACGAGGCCACAATCACTCTGATAACAAAACCAGACAAAGATGTCACAAAGAAATAAAATTACAGGCCAGTATCACTGATGAACATAGATGCAAAAATCCTCAACAAAATACTAGCAAACAGAATCCAACAGCACATTAAAAGGATCATACACTATGATCAAGTGGGGTTTATCCCAGGAATGCAAGGATTCTTCAATATATGCAAATCAATCAACGTGATACACCATATTAACAAATTGAAGGAGAAAAACCATATGTTCCTCTCAATAGATGCAGAGAAAGCTTTTGCCAAAATTCAATACCCATTTATGATAAAAACCCTCCAGAAAGTAGGCATAAAGGGAACTTTCCTCAAAGTAATAAAGGGCATATATGACAAACCCACAGACAACATCGTCCTCAATAGTGAAAAACTGAAACCATTTCCACTAAGATCAGGAACAAGACAAGGTTGCCCACTCTCACCACTATTATTCAACATAGTTTTGGAAGTTTTAGCCACAGCAATCAGAGAAGAAAAAGAAATAAAAGGAATCCAAATCAGAAAAGAAGAAGTAAAACTGCCACTGTTTTCAGATGATATGATACTATACATAGAGAATCCTAAAGATGCTACCAGAAAACTCCTAGAGCTAATCCATGAATTTGGTAAAGTAGCAGGATACAAAATTAATGCACAGAAATCTCTTGCATTCCTATACACCAATGATGAAAATCTGAAAGAGAAATTAAGAAAACACTCCCATTTACCATTGCAACAAAAAGAATAAATTATCTAGGAATAAACCGACCTAAGGAGACAAAAGACCTGTATGCAGAAAATTATAAGACACTGATGAAAGAGATTAAAGATGATACAAACAGATGGAGAGAGATACCATGTTCTTGGATTGGAAGAACCAACATTGTGAAAATGACTCTACTACCCAAAGCAATCTACAGATTCAATGCAATCCCTATCAAACTACCACTGGCATTTTTCACAGAACTAGAACAACAAATTTCACAATTTGTATGGAAACACAAAAGACCCCGAATAGCCAAAACAATCTTGAGAAAGAAAAATGAAACTGGAGGAATCAGGCTCCCTGACTTCAGACTATACTACAAAGCTACAGTAATCAAGATAGTATGGTACTGGCACAAAAACAGAAATATAGATCAATGGAACAGGATAGAAAGGCCAGAGAAAAACCCATGCTAATATGGTCAGCTTATATTTGTTAAAGGAGGCAAGAATATACAGTGGAGAAAAACAGCCTCTTCAATAAGTGGTGCTGGGAAAACTGGACAGCTATATTTAAAAGAATGAAATTAGAACACTCCCTAACACCATACACAAAAATAAACTCAAAATGGATTAAAGACCTAAATGTAAGGCCAGACAGCATCAAACTCTAAGAGGAAAACTTAGGCAGAACACTCTATGACATGAATCACAGCAAGATCCTTTTTGACCCACCTCCTAGAGAAATGGAGAGAAAAAGAAAAATAAACAAATGGGACCTAATGAAACTTAAAAGCGTTTGCACAGCAAAGGAAACCATAAACAAGACAAAAATACCACCCTCAGAATGGGAGAAAATATTTGCAAATGAAGCAAGTGACAAAGGATTAATCTCCAAAACATACAAGCAACTCATGCAGCTCAATATCAAAAAAACAAACAACCCAATCCAAAAATGGGCAGAAGACCTAAATAGACATTTCTCCAAAGAAGATATACAGATTGCCAACGAACACATGAAAGAATATTCAACATCATTAATCATCAGAGAAATGCAAATCAAAACTACAATGAGATCATCTCACACCGGTCAGAATAGCCATCATCAAAAAATCTACAAACAATAAATGCTGGAGAGGGTGTGGAGAAAAGGGAACCCTCTTGCACTGTTGATGGGAATGTAAATTGATACAGCCACTATGGAGAACAGTATGGAGGTTCCTTAAAAAACTAAAAATAGAATTACCACATGATCCAGCAATCTCACTACTGGGCATATACCCTGAGAAAACCGTAATTCAAAAAGAGTCATGTACCAAAATATTCATTGCAGCTCTATTTACAATAGCCAGGACATGGAAGCAACCTAAGTGTCCATCAACAGATGAATGGATAAAGAAGATGTGGCACATATATACAATGGAATATTACTCAGCCATAAAAAGGAACGAAACTGAGTTATTTGTAGTGAGGTGGATGGACCTAGAGACTGTCATACAGAGTAAGTCAGAAAGAGAAAAACAAATACCTTATGCTAACACATATATATGGAATCTAAAAAAAAAAAAAAAAGAAAGAAAAAAATGATTAGAAGAACCTAGGGGCAAGATGGGAATAAAGACGCAGACCTACTACAGAATGGATTTGAGGATATGGGGAGGGGGAAGGGTAAGCTGGGACGAAGTGAGAGAGTGGCATGGACATATATACACTACCAAACGTAAAATAGATAGCTAGTGGGAAGCAGCCGCATAGCACAGGGAGATCAGCTCTGTGCTTTGTGACCACCTAGAGTGGTGGGATAGGGAGGGTGGGAGGGAGGGAGATGCAAGAGGGAAGAGATATGGGGACATATGTATATGTATAACTGACTCACTTTGTTATAAAGCAGAAACTAACACAGCATTGTAAAGCCATTATACTCCAATAAAGATCTTAAAAAAAAAAAAAGAATTTTAGGTTGTTGGCACAGAGAAACGCAATTGGTTTTTGTATACTGATTTTGAATTGAGCCACTTGGTGAATTGTCTGATGAATTACAATAATTTTTTTGCTAAATTCTTGTGATATCCTATGTAGGCAATTATTTCATTTGTGATTAATATTTATTTGGTTTCTTTTCAAAAGTTTAAATAGTCCCTTATACTTTTTTTTTTTTTAACTTGTATATTTTTTTAAAGGAATTCTTTTATTTTTATTATTTATTTATTTATTTTATTTTTGTCTGTGTTGGGTCTTCGTCTCTGTGCAAGGGCTTTCTCCAGTTGCGGCAAGTGGGGGCCACTCTTCATCGCGGTGCGCGGGGCCTCTCACTATCGCGGCCTCTCTTGTTGTGGAGCACAAGCTCCAGATGCGCAGGCTCAGTAGTTGTGGCTCACGGGCCTAGTTGCTCCGCGGCATGTGGGATCTTCCCAGACCAGGGCTCGAACCCGTATCCCCTGCATTGGCAGGAAGATTCTCAACCACTGCGCCACCAGGGAAGCCCAGTCCCTTATATTTTAAAATTATTTTTTTCTTTTATTTTTTGACTGCATTGTGTCTTCATTGGTGCCCATGGGCTTTCTCTAGTTGTGGTGAGTGGGGGCTACCAGTGCGGTGTGTGGGCTTCTCATTGTGGTGGCTTCTCGTGTTGCGGAGCATGGGCTCTAGGCATGTGGGCTTCAGTAGTTGTGGCTTGCGGGCTCTAGAGCACAGGCTCAGCAGTTGTGGTGCATGGATTTAGTTGCTCCACGGCATGTGGGATCTTCCCAGACCAGGGATCAAACCCGTGTCCCCTGCATTGGCAGGTGGATTTTTAGCCACTGCACCACCAGGGAAGTACCTGAAATTCTTTTTTTATTCAACAAATAAAATATTGAATAAAAGGTATGACAATGGCCTTTTTATTTCGTTTATTATTTTTAAAAATGCTTCTAATGTTTAACATTAATTTTATATTAGTAGTAGATATCATTCAATGTGGTAAGGATCCAGTCTGTTTCTAGTTGGAAAGTATTTTAAAAATAAAGTGCTATTGAAGTTTTTCAAATGTTTCTAATGCATCTATTGAGATGATATTGTGGTGTTCCTTCATTTTATTAGCATGGGAATTAGGTAAACAACATTTCCCCAAAATTGAAGCAGCATTCTCTTCTTGAATAAACTCAAATGGGTAATTTTTGCATCAATATTAATGAGTGAGAATATCTCATCCTTATCTGATTTTGATAACAAAGTTATATATCTTATAAAACATAATGATGGTGTTCTCTATTTTCTCTGGCAAAGTTTGTAAATAATAGAAATTATATGATTATAGGGATTATCTATCTGATAGTTTGGTGAACTAAACTTTGAAATCATCTAAAAACTATTTGTTGTATATTTTTAAATGTATTCAAGTTCTTTAATTTGTTATAAATTTTTTCAAGCTTCTTATGAGTTAGTTTTGAAAGCTATGTTTTCCTTGGAATTGGTCATTTTTTCTAAGTAAAACATTTTGACAAAACAGTGTTCAAAGTTCTCCTATTTTCTTCATAGTCTCTCCTCTGTAATTTTTTCTTTATTATTGTTATTAATATTTTTATTTGTTTCTTCTATTTTCTTGATAATCTTTCATGAAAATCAATTTTATTTATAAAGTATCTCCATTGAATTGAACAGGGCCAATATCAAATAAGTCTATGTTCATTAATTAATAAATCCTGACACTAAACAATCTTAATTTTAAAATTTGATTCAAAATTACTAAATAATAAAATTTTACAGATCATCCAGCATATAATAAATTTTATCACATGGAATATTCCCAAGATAGTAAGAATGCTTCAAAAAAAAAAAAAAGAAAAGAAAAGAAAAAGAAACTTTTTAAGTGAAATATATTATTAAAGATAAGACAAAAAAGATTAATGATCATACCCAGAATTCATTCTGTTTTAGAATGACTCCCAGGGTAACTTGAATAAATTAAGGGCCATGGGTTATAATTAATTATGGCTCACCCACGTGTTTTATCTTAATTGAGCAGTCTGGATATAGACAATTAAATTATAGAAAGAGATTTATTAATTTGAGTACTTTGAACAAAATAGAAGTGTTTTCTTATTTTCCTATCATCACATCTTTGGTCTCAAGGTAGTTTATAATCAAATTTTACCAGTTCCTTCAACTTTCTGTGTCACTTTTCTATTTGTAAAATGGGAAAAAAGCAATAGAAACGACTTCTCTAGTTTTTGAGTGTATTCATTTAGTTATCATGTAATAAGTGTAGAGTAAATGTTACCTATTATTACTGATATTGCTGGCAGAGATAAGATTTGTTGCAGATTCAGTATGACTCCTTCTGAACTATGGCAAAGTGACTGCATTTTGCTCATTTATGCATACGTCACCATATTTGACACAATGTTATTCTCAAAGATCTTCAATTTTTTTAACTTAAATGAACTAAAATCTGAGATACTGCTATTTCTCACCAATATTGATTTTTAAGTTTTGTTTTGTCTTCTAGGTGGGCAGACAACTCTAATTCTGAGCTTTCACTTAGCTGGGACCACATGACGGGCTCTGCCCAATAGGAAGCAGACATTTGTGACACATGTCACTTCTCAGACTAAGAATTTAATTCCAGAGCATATCTCTCTATTGTGTCATTTCATACCAGAGCAACAAAAATGGCATATTCCTGATGGTTGAGCTAAAAGATGACACAGTTTCTTTTGGCCTGAGTCCCTAAAGTTCTGTGTGGAGCAGAGCCCTGTACAAACCTTCATGGAACTTTTTTTTTTTTTAATGTCTTAAGTCACAGAGAATTTTGAGGATGTGTGTCACTGCAACAAAGCTGAGTCTATCATTACAAATTTATACCTTTTCTTAGTAAGAGGTAAAATACTAGCATTTGTACAAAACTTAGTGTTATCTCTTCATTGCTTTTTCTTACTGGGAAGTTGATCAAGCAGAAGAAAGTGAAGAGTCTGAAGGAGTCATAAGTAAATAACCATCCATTGGCTTTTCAAAGTATATGCTGCTCTGTGTAGAATGGACACTAAAAAGCGATTTGACTATAGTAGATACAGGAAAAAAAAAAAAAAAAAAACTTGAGGGGAAAGGGTTTCTACATAACAGATACTCAGTAAATTCTTCTTGATTAATAAGAACTTCATATGACTGGGGTTTTGCAAACATCCTGAAGCCCATAAATACATGAATTTGTGGCAATCCTGAACCAGAGATCTGTTGCCTCAACTATTTTTCTCCAGAATTAGAATGCTCAAGATTCTGCTAGAGATTTTGAAATCAATCTTTCCAAGGGCCATAAAATAAACATATCTCAACATGCTCCCCTTCAGCTTCTCATTTCACTTTAAATTGAAACTGGAATGGATTTCTGGCTAGTTTGTATTACAGGTATTTCTCTACTTCAAATCAGGATGAAATACCAGGGAATGGGTGGTGGAAAAAGAGAGTCCTTCCTGTGTGTTTGTGTCATTATCACCTTGCCATGTGTTCACTCCATTTGTTATAACATTTCTGTCTCTATCTTATTCCTTTCTAACCTCATAAAGCTGTATTTTAAAGCATGTGAGAAAAAAATGAATAAAAATGGTAGAAACATAAGAAAAAATGTTTTCCTGATATGTAAGCCTCCAAATTCAATATTCAAACTGGGCTGGATTCCAATGAACCACTTACTATTTTTCAAACTGCTCCAGCAATTGTCTTTCTTTTTTAATTTCTAAAAGCTATCATTAATAACCATTTCTTGAGGGTATACTCTCTGTGAATCCAAGATAGCACAGGGTGAGTTTTTGTACATCAACTCTCAACTATTTTCTTCTGTGGAAAACAAAGAAAGGATTTCATTTATATGATATAGCAAAACAAATAAGTAGAATTTTCAGAGTTTAAGTTTTTAAGACATTTGTCATTGTTTACATAGTGGTTTAATTCTACATTCTCAACTCTCTGTTATAAATATTTCTTGGTTTCATATGCCTTCCTCCCACTTTCATCTATTATTCTTGAAGGTAGAATTTATCACTCTGATTCTCAGGTCAATAGGCTACTTGTTCAATAGGCTTCAAAAGTCCTGAAGGTACAATTAGAAAGAAACAAGAGACTCACAGATAGATCATTTCTATGTCAGGGAAAAAAGCCATGTGGATGATTCACATCATATTCTTTTTTTTTTTTTTTTTTTGCAGCTCATGGAAACAACTACCTCGGGACATAGATTCTAATATTTACTGTATGAGGATATCTTACAATACCAAAAAGGGTGTATTGACAGACACTTGAAAATAGGTGTACGTTTGATATCTCTTGGTTGAGAAAGTGCTTAGTAATGTAAAGCCTAATAACACTTTTACAATAGTTCACGGTGGGTTGTATTATGATAAAAAAAATCTAAGTGACTTATAATAAGAAAGGTTAATTTCTAACTCAACTGGAAGATTGTTGGCTATGGTTTGGTTGTAGGACTACTCCATGTGTCTTTTAATAGCAGCATTTCAGCTACTAAGCAGACCCCACCAGCAACAAGCTGTTTTTGTGGTAGAGAGAAAAGATCAAGAGAGAGGGTAAAGGATGCAATGGCTCATAAAGAGGTAGAGACTTTCAACGTTTCTATTCACAATACATTGGCCGAAGCACATCATACGGCCAAATCAGACAATAGGGCAAGAAAATATTCTCCTCCAACAACAAGGCAGGCCAAATCACTTGGACTTGTTGATTGCTTGTATAAATATTCACAACTTCTTATCCTTCTTGTATCCACAATGCTTGGGATGTGACTTCCTAGATTCTCCCTTCTAGACATGGAGAGTATTTCACCACCTTTAAATAAGGGCTGGTCTTGTGATGGACTTCGGACAAAAGATAGTGATATAAGCGGTGGTTCTCTATTTTTGAACATAGAACTTCAGGACCTTTCACATTTTTACTCTTTCTCCTGGACCCCTGTCACATCCTGAAAAGAGATAATTCACCCAACTGAGGAAACCCTGGACAAGACAGCCACAGACAACTCCTCAGTTTGCTACAAATGCATTAAAATGAACCTAGCCAAGATCAGCCAAGTCTGGCCCTGACCAGAAGATGACCCTGGAAGACTAACAACCTCACAAGTAATAAAGAAGGCTGCTGCCTTATGATGTTATGTTTTTAATCATTTTGTTCATTATTGTGGCATTATCATGGCAACAGATAACTGAAACACATGGCAGTTCTACAGGTACAAAATCTTACAGGAAGAGGGTGGTGTTGAATAAATCAGAAAAATAGTATAATCTTACACATTTTAAGAATGAATTCTATTTTATCTATAGAAATAAAAAATATATTACTATGTAATATTATTTAGACTAAAACAGATTAGTACATGTAAGAGTCAAGAACCTCTTAAAAAACTGTTAACTGTTACTATTACAAGAGTTCCAGATCAACAAGCTGGCAATTTAGGGAATTTTTGTATAATTATTCCTAGAATCTAGAAAACTCACCAAGCATTAGATGCTCTTGTTAGTTTCTTCTTGAAGAATTCATTATTCTCATTTTTTATAAGAAAATAATATGTCTCTGATTAATTAAGTGTATGGAATAACAATTTCTGTAATAAATTCATGATTTGGCATTTCACTGCTCTTTGTTGTTCTTAGATCTTTTGCCTCAGGATTTTTTTCAACATTTCATACGATGTTCTCTTTCTTAGAAGTCTTCATTCCTTTTACCTCCTTGTACTCAATCTTTTTTTCTCTCTTTCTCTTGTTCTAATCTCACTAAGTATAATTAACTGATGTTCTCTATTGTTCTGGCCACAAAATAAATGCATTCCTAAAATCATCTGTAGTCTGCTAGTCTGTCCTATAATTTCTCTTACGGGGACAATTTTTTCCTTACTATTTTAACTCTCATCCATTAAGGAAGAATTCCCAGTGTATATTTCTGATACTGACATATTTCCTCTGTTTAGTCATATTTTCAGCTACCTGCTAGCATTTACTATACTTTTAAAATACACATTTTTTTCTGAACTTCAACTGCCTCGTGTCAGCCATAGTGGAAATATTGCTCATCCTTGGCTAGTCCCTATATCTTATTCCTCTACATATCGTCACTCACTAAGGCCTACTTAAATGCTACTTTCAATCGTTAAAAAAAAAAAATCAAACTCTACTTTTAGTTCTTGCATCTATTTCTTCCTTTGTGCATTATCAACACTTTAACCCATATATTTATAAATTATACCTTGACTGACAAACCACTTTCTTCATTTTTGGCTTGTCCAATTTAATCTGCCCAGCACAATAATGCTGGAGTAATGTTCTGAAAATTCTACTATGATCAGACCATTCTCCTTTCAAAATTTCTTAACTGCTCCCTAATGATAATAGGGTACTGTTCATATTCTTTATATAGTACCATTTAAAACTTCAGAAGTCATAACCCAACCTAAATTGCTAACCTATTGCTCTCCAATACAAAATATTTGCTATACACAGCACAGTATGCATCACTCTATCGTGTCCATGCACTGGTCTTGCTATATTCTCTTTTAATTTAATTCTTTTAATTTAATTTAATTCTCTTTTAATGTTTTTCCCAAAAATTTATATCATTTTCAGGGTGTATCTCAAAGACTCCCTGAAACACGAAGACTTTTTGCTCTAGTATAGGATAACCTGTTCCTCTTATTAACTTATAAATCGTTTTTGAGGCCATCTGTGCCTTAAACATAACCTTAATTGTCACAAATATACCAATGACTCCAAAGTCTCTATTTTTTTAGCTTTAACTTCCCTTCATAACTTGAGACATGTATATTCAAAGGTTGTCTTGATACCTCCACAAAAAGAGCATCTATGATTTTCTGTCCCCAAGAGCTTGTTGGAAAACATCGCAAATCTATCAGAAGATAAAACTATTTTAGTACTTTGCTTGCAGCAAGCAACTAATAACTCTGTCAACTGAATGACCAAGTACTTGCTTGATCACTGAAAACTAATGGACTTAGGGAAAAACAAAAAACAAAAAAATCATTTATTTGCTGTGCCTTCATTCTGGTTTTTTAGCCTTGGGTATACCTCTATCTCCCACATTATATTATACAACTACTGAGAGGAGAGAGTGACACTTAAGTATATTTCTATCTCTTAGAGCTATGTCCAATAGTAATATACTGTGAGCCACATATATAATTTTAAATTTTCTAGATGTCACATTTAAATAAGTAAAAAAAAAGATATAATTAATTTTAATATATTTTATTTAACCTAATAAATCTAAAATATTTTATTTAAATGTGTAACTAAATACAGATTATTAAGTTTTTTTACATTGTTTTTTCATATTATGTCCTTAAATTCTGACGTGTTTGGTACATCAACAGCATACTTCAATTCAGATACTAAATGTTCATCAGAAATATTTGGATTTTAAAAGTTTACAGTTGAAGAAGAAGATTCATATGCCAGTGTTGTTCTAACCATACTTAAATTTTCCAGAAACTGAATCAAGTAACAGAATCATATTTCTTTAATACTCATATCTGCCTTGCAAAACTGGTTCAACTTATTAATAAGAACTGATTTGACTTTGAAGCAAAAGCATTTGTTTCAAAACTATGTTTCCAAATTAAGTGAAATCACTAAATTCAAATCAGTAATATTAAGATTATATATAAAGGGACCTTGCACAAATTGAAAAGTACCTCTAATTTATTAATATTAATAATTTGTTATTTAAATTTTTTCTTCTCGTTTATGCAGTCATTTATATTGAAAATTAAAACCTTTTTGCATAATAAATCATGTAATAAAAATGTTTAAAATCATTATTATTTTGAAATATTTTGAAAACTTTCAACTCAACATAAACTTTGGTATGTACCTGTCTAGCTAGGTTACAAATACTTTTTTCATTCATTCAAAATGAATCAATCCATTGACAGTGAGTATAGTAGTAATGAGTTTATGAGTAATAATAGAAATGATGCACATACCTGAATACTACAATATAACAATAGCTAACATGATTAAATGGTTAAAGTAAAAAAGTATTCCTACAAACAATAAAGTTGTGTTTAATAGAAAAATATTATATGCTGATTTGATTGTTGATTAATTTGATTGTAAATTAATTTATTTCTAAAGTTTAACATTCAGTTCTTTGATTACACTACCTTCACTTTAAGTGCTCAACAGCCACTTGGAGCTAGTGGCTACCATATTGCACACTGTCTCAGAGCAACTAACAAAGTGATTTTAGTGAGTAGTATTTGATTAATTGCATTGAAGGGAACTAACTATAGGGAAAAAATGGAGATGTCCAAAGGTTGATGATGTAAAGACATTGTTTCTGTAGTAAGTACATTCGCTACTGAATATTAAGTATTTGAACACAATGGTGGGTAAATTTAAAAGGTGTTTTTTTTTTTATTTGCTTTTATATGCCTGATTTAAACTCTATGTGTTCCAGCCAAAAAATTATAATTGAAAAGACATTCTAAATAAACAAATCTGTAACAAATGCTAACTATAAGCCAAACACAAGAAGTCATATATCTTGTATCTTGTAATCATCTAATTTGGACAACTGATCTACTTAAAGCTTTTCTCTTTCTCTGCAATGTTTCTATTTAGCACTTCTAGTCAAACACTGGCATGGGGATACATGTATCTGGTTTCTATTTAAAACCCTGTCATGAATCACTTTGGAGGAATCATTTGAAATTGATTCTCAGTACTACTGTCACACAAAACATAAAATTAGTTATATATATCAAGACAGTGCATTCCCTTCTCCAATCATAAACATGTGGTCACTTTGTGCAAGGATAAAAACACATAGGAAACAAAACTGACTGGGCTGAAATAACACACAGCTAAATCTTAACTTGATCAATAAAGTAAACCTGATAAAAGGTTACTTGGAATTGAAAGCATGTTCCTTAAATAAGGTGGAATACATCATGTTCTAAAGTTCTCTATAGTACCACCTGAATTTCTATGTCATTAAGTAAGAAAGAAGAGGAAGTTTTAAAACAGCATTCATAAATGATTAGTCCAAAACCAGATAGAATTATCCAGATGCTGAACTACATTTCTGCAATATTAATACACAAGGACACAATCAGAACTACCTGAATTTCACCGGTCACACATTACCTATCAAACTCCCTATCAGTGTTCCTCTAATGCTTCGTGGCCACAAAATGAATAAACTGTTCAAAAGTTTGAAACTGTGATTGCTCAGAGACTGTGATCTTGCTTCCAACTCTATTACTTAACATCAAATTCCACCATTGTATACGCAGGTGTTTGTGACTGCAAATGCTTTGATTAGCAAATGAATGCCTCACTCTCTTTTCATAGAAAAAAAAATTACATCACATTTAAATGTGCAAAACAGTTTTGCAATTCTTTTTTTTTTTTAGCATCTTTATTGGACTATAATTGCTTTATAATGTTGTGTTAGTTTCTGCTGTATAACAAATTGAATCAGCTATACGTATACATACATCACCATATTCCCTCCCTCTCCAGTCTCCCTCCCACACTCCCTATCCTACCCCTCTAGCTGGTAACAAAGCACCAAGCTGATCTCCCTGTGCTATGCAGCTGCTTCCTACTAGCTATCTATTTTACATTTGGTAGTGTATATATGTCCATGCCACTCTCTCACTTTGTCCCAGCTTACCCTTCGCCCTCCCCGTGTCCACAAGTCCATTCTCTACGTCTGTGTCTTTATTCCTGTCCTGCCCCTAGGTTCTGCAGAACCATTTGTTTTTAGATTCCATATATATGTGTTAACATACAGTATTTGTTTTTCTCTTTCCGACTTACTTCACTCTGTATGACAGACTCTAGGTCCATCCACCTCACTACAAATAACTCAATTTCGTTTCTTTTTATGGCTGAGTAATATTCCATTGTATATATGTGCCACATCTTCTTTATCCATTCATCTGTCGATGGACACTTAGGTTGCTCCCATGTCCTGGCCATTGTAAATACTGCTGCAATGAACATTGTGGCACATGACTCTTTTTGAATGATGGTTTTCTCAGGATATATGTCCAAGAGTGGGACTGCTGTTCTATGGCAGTTCTATGTTTAGTTTTTTAAGGAATCTCCATACTGTTCTCCATAGTGGCTGTATCAATTTACATTCCCACCAACAGTGCAAGAGGGTTCCCTTTTCTCCACACCCTCGCCAGCATTTATTGTTTGTAGATTTTTTGATGATGGCCATTCTGACTGGTGTGAGGTGATACCTCATTGTAGTTTAGATTTGCATTTCTCTAATGATTAATGATGTTGAACATCCTTCCATTTGTTTCCTGGCAATCTGTATATCTTCTTTGGAGAAATGTCTATTTAGGTCTTCTGCCCATTTTTGGATTGGGTTGTATGTTTTTTTGATATTGAGCTGCATGAGCTGCTTGTATATTTTAGAGATTAATCCTTTGTCACTTGCTTCATTTGCAAATATTTTCTCCCATTCTGAGGGTTGTCTTTCTGTCTTGTTTATGGTTTCCTTTGCTGTGCAAAAGCTTTTAAGTTATATTATGTCCCATTTGTTTATTTTTGTTTCTCTTTCCATTTCTCTAGGAGGTGGGTCAAAAAGTATCTTGCTGTGATTCATGTCATAGAGTGTTCTGCCTATGTTTTCCTCTAAGAGTTTTATACTGTCTGGCCTTACATTTAGGTCTTTAATCCATTTGGAGTTTAGTTTTGTGTATGGTGTTAGGGAGTGTTCTAATTTCATTCTTTTACATGTAGCTGTCCAGTTTTCCCAGCACCACTTACTGAAGAGGCTGTCTTTTCTCCATTGTACATTCTTGCCTCCATTATCAAAGATAAGGTGACCATATGGGCGTGGGTTTATCTCTGGGCTTTCTATCCTGTTCCACTGATCTATATTTCTGTTTTTGTGCCAGTACCATACTGTCTTGATTACTGTAGCTTTTTTTAAAAAAAATTAATTATTTATTTATTTTTGGCTGTGTTGGGTCTTCGTTTCTGTGCGAGGGCTTTCTCTAGTTGCGGCGAGCAGGGGCCACTCTTCATCGCGGTGCGCAGGCCTCTCACTGTCGTGGCCTCTCTTGTTGCAGAGCACAGGCTCTAGACAGGCAGGCTCAGTAGTTGTGGCTCACGGGCCCAGTTGCTCCGCGGCATGTGGGATCTTCCCGGACCAGGGCTCGAACCCGTGTCCCCTGCATTGTCAGGCAGACTCTCAACCACTGTGCCACCAGGGAAGCCCGATTACTGTAGTTTTGTAGTATAGTCTGAAGTCCAGTAGCCCGATTCCTCCAGTTCCATTTTTCTTTCTCAAGATTGCGTTGGCTACTCGGGGTCTTTTGTGTTTCCATACAAATTGTGAAATTTTTTGTTCTAGTTCTGTAAAAATGCCATTGGTAGCTTGATAGGAATTACACTGAATCTGTAGATTGCTTTGGGTAGTATAGTCATTTGCACAATGTTGATACTTGCAATTCAAGAACATGGTATCTCTCTCCATCTGTTTGTATCATCTTTAATTTCTTTCATCAGTGTCTTATAGTTTTCTGCATACAGGTATTTTGTCTCCTTAAGTAGGTTTATTCCTAGGTACTTTATTCATTTTGTTGCAATGGTAAATGGGAGTGTTTCCTTAATTTCTCTTTCAGATTTTTCATCATTAGTGTATAGGAATGCAAGAGATTTCTGTGCATCAATTTTGTATTCTGCTACTTTATCAAATTCATTGATTAGGTCTAGTAGTTTTCTGGTAGCATCTTTAGGATTCTCTATGTATAGTATCATGTCATCTGCAAACAGTGACAGTTTTACTTCTTCTTTTCAGATTTGTGTTCCTTTTCTTTCTTTTTATCTCTGTTTGCTGTTGCTAAAACATCCAAAACTATGTTGAATAATAGTGGTAAGTGTGGGCAACCTTGTCTTGTTCCTGATCTTAGATCTTAGTGGGAATGGTTTCAGTTTTTCACCATTGTGAATGATGCTGGCTGTCGGTTTGTCATATACGGCCTTTATTATGTTGAGGTAAGTTCCCTCTATGCCTACTTTCTGGAAGGTTTTTATCATAAACGGGTGTTGAATTTTGTCAAAAGCTTTTTCTGCATCTACTGAGATGATCATATGGTTTTTCTCCTTCAATTTGTTAATATGGTGTATCACATTGATTGATTTGCATATATTGAAGAATCCTTGCATTCCTGGGATAAACCCCATTTCATCATGGTGTATGATCCTTTTAATATGCTGTTGGATTCTGCTTGCTAGTATTTTGTTTAGGATTTTTGCATCTATGTTCATCATTGATATTGGCCCATAGTTTTCTTTTTTTGCGACATCTTTGACTGGTTTTGGTATCAGGGTGATGCTGAACTCATAGAATGAGTTTGGGAGTGTCCTCCCTCTGCTATATTTTGGAAGAGTTTGAGAAGGATAGATGTTAGCTCTTCGCTAAATGTTTGATAGAATTCACCTGTGAAGCCATCTGGTCCTGGGCTTTTGTTTGTTGGAAGATTTTTAATCACAGTCTCAATTTCAGTGCTTGTGAATGGTATGTTTATATTTTCTATTTCTACCTGGTTCAGTCTCAGAAGGTTGTGCTTTTCTAAGAATTTATCCATTTCATCCAGGTGGGCCATTTTATTGCCATATAGTTGCTTGTAGTAATCTCTCATGATCCTTTGTATTTCTGCAGTGTCAGTTGTTACTTCTCCTTTTTCATGTCTAATTATGTTGATTTGAGTCTTTTACATTTTTTTCTTTATGAGTCTGGCTAATGGTTTATCAATTTTGCTTATCTTCTCAAAGAACCAGCTTTTAGTTTTATAGATCTTTACTATTGTTTCCTTCATTTCTTTTTCATTTATTTCTGATCTGATTTGTATGATCTCTTTTCTTCTGCTAACTTAGGGATTTTTTTGTTCTTTTTTCTCTAATTGCATTAGGTGTAAGGTTAGGTTCTTTATTTGAGATGTTCCTCGTTTCTTGAGGCAGGATTGTATTGCTATAAACTTCCCTCTTAGAACTGCTTTTGCTGCATCCCATAGGATTTGGGTCATTGTGTTTTCATTGTCATTTGTTTCTAGGTATTTTTTGATTTCCTCTTTGATTTCTTCAGTGATCTCTTGGTTATTTAGTAGTGTATTGTTTAGCCTCCATGTGTTTGTATTTTTTACAGATTTTTTTCCTGTAATTGATATCTAGTCTCATAGTGTTGTGGTTGGAAAAGATACTTGATACGATTTTAATTTTCTTAAATTTACCAAGGCTTGATTTGTGACCCAAGATTTGATCTATCCTGGAGAATGTTCCATGAGCACCTGAGAAGAAAGTGTAATCTGCAGTTTTTGGATGGAATGTCCTATAAATATCAATTAAGTCCATCTTGTTTAATGTATCATTTAAAGCCTGTGTTTCATTATTTATTTTCATTTTGGATGATCTGTCCATTGGTGAAAGTGGGGTGTTAAAGTCCTCTACTATGATTGCATTACTGTCGATTTCCCCTTTTATGGCTGTTAGCATTTGCCTTATGTATTGAGGTGCTCCTATGTTGGGTGCATAAATATTTACAATTGTTATATCTTCTTCTTGGATTGATCCCTTGATCATTATGTAGTGTCCTTCTTTGTCTCCTGTAATAGTCTTTATTTTAAAGTCTATTTTGTCTGATATGAGAATTGCTACTCCAACTTTCTTTGATTTCCACTTGTATGGAATATCTTTTTCCATCCCCTCACTTTCCATCTGTATGTGACCCTAATTCTGAAGTGGGTTTCTTGTAGACAGCATATATACGGGTCTTGTTTTTGTATCCATTCAGCCAGCCTATGTCTTTTGGTGGGAGCATTTAATCCATTTACATTTAAGGTAATTATCGATATGTATGTTCCTATTACCATTTTCTTAATTGTTTTGGGTTTATTATTGCAGGTCTTTTCCTTCTCTTGTGTTTCCTGCCTAGAGAAGTTACTTTAGCCTTTCTTGTAAAGCTGGTTTGGTGGTGCTGAATTCTCTTAGCTTTTGCTTGTCTGTAAAGGTTTTAATTTCTCTGTCGAATCTGAATGAGTTCCTTGCTGGGTAGAGTAAACTTGGTTGTAGATTCTTCCCTTTCATCACTTTAAATATGTCCTGCCACTCCCTTCTGGCTTCCAGAGTTTCTGCTGAAATATCAGCTGTTAACCTGATGGGGATTCCCTTGTATGTTATTTGTTGCTTTTCTCTTGTTGCTTTTAATATTTTTTCTTTGTACTTAATTTTTGATAGTTTGATTAATATGTTTCTTGGAGTGTTTCTCCTTGGATTATCCTGTATGGGACTCTCTGTGCTTCCTGGACTTGATTAACTATTTCCTTTCCCATATTAGGGAAGTTTTCAACTATAACCTCTTCAAATATATTCTCAAACCCTTTCTTTTTCTCTTCTTCTTCTGGGACCCCTATAATTCGAATGTTGATGCATTTAATGTTGTCCCAGAGGTCTCTGAGACTGTCCTCAATTATTTTTGTTTTTTCTTTATTCTGCTCTGCAGTAGTTATTTCCACCATTTTATCTTCCAGGTCACTTATCCGTTCTTCTGCCTCAGTTATTCTGCTATTGATTCCTTCTAGAGAATTTTTAATTTCATTTATTGTGTTGTTCATCATTGTCTGCTCTTTAGTTCTTCTAGGTCCTTCTTAAACGTTTCTTGTATCTTCTCCATTCTATTTCCAAGATTTTGGATCATCTTTACTATGATTGCTCTGAATTCTTTTTCAGGTAGAATGCCTATTTATTCTTCATTTGTTTGGTCTTGTGGGTTTTTACCTTGCTCCTTCATCTGCTGTGTATTTCTCTGTCTTATTTTGCTTAACTTACTGTTTTTGGGGTCTCCTTTTCGCAGGCTGTCGGTTCGTAGTTCCCATTGTTTTTGGTGTCTGCCCCCACTGGGTAAGGTTGGTTCAGTGGGTTGTGTAGGCTTCCTGGTGGAGGGGACTAGTGCCTGTGTTCTGGTGGATGAGGCTGGATATTTTCTTTCTGGTGGGCAGGACCACGTCCAGTGGTGTGTTTTGGGGTGTCTGTGACCTTATTAAGATTTTAGGCAGCCTCTCTGCTAATGAGTGGGTTGTGTTCCTGTCTTGCTAGATGTTTGGCATGGGGTGTCCAGCACTGGGGCTTGCTGCTCATTGAGTGGAGTTGGGTCTTAGCGCTGAGACAGAGATCTCTGGGAGACCTCTCACCGATTGATATTACATGGGCCCAGGAGGTCTCTGGTGGTCCAATTTCCTGAACTCTGCTTTCCCAGCTCAGAGGCTCAGGGCTGACACCCGGCCTGAGCACCAAGACCGTGTCCGTCACATGGCTCAGAAGAAAAGGGAGAGAAAAACGAAATAAAACAAAATAAAATAAAAAAGTTATTAAAATAAAAATTTAAAAATATTATTAAAATAAAAAATAAAAAAAAAGAAGAGAACAACTAAACCAATAAACAAATCCACCAATGATAACAAGTGCTAAGAACTATACTAAAATAAACATAAAAATCAGAAACTTGTCTCTCACATACAGCAAACCCCATGTGTACCATTGCTCCCAAAGTCCACGGCTTCAATTTTGGGATGATTTGTTGTCTGTTCAGGTATTCCACAGATGCAGGGTACATCAAGTTGATTGTGGAGATTTAATCCGCTGCTCCTGAGGCTGCTGGGAGAAATTTCCCTTTCTCTTCTTTGTTCACACAGCTCCCGGGGTTCAGCTTTGGACTTGCCCCTGCCTCTGCATGTAGGTTGCCCTCTGGCATCTGTTCTTCGCCCAGACAGGAGGGGGTTAAAGGACTGGCTGATTAGGGGCCCTGGCTCACTCAGGCCAGGGGGAGGGAGGGGTACGGATGCGGGTTGAGCCTGCGGTGGCAGCGGCTGGCATGATGCTGCAAGAGCCTGAGGCAGGCCGTGTGCTCTCCTGGGGGAGCTGTCCCTGTATCACGGGACCCTGGCAGTGGCGGGCTGCACAGGCTCCCGGGAGGGGCGGTGTGGACAGTGACCTGTGCTCGCACACAGGCTTCTTGGTGGCGGCAGCAGCAGCATCCGCAGCTCGCACCTGTCTCTGAAGCTGGTTTAGGCAGTGCTCTGAATCTCCTCTCCTCGTGCACCCAGAAACAGTGGTCTCCCTGCCTCTGAGGCAGGTCCAGACATTTTCCCGGACTCCCTCCCGGCTAGCTGTGTTGCACTAGCCCCCTTCAGCCTTTGTTCACGCAGTCAACCCCAGTCCTCTCCCTGGGGTCTGACCTCCGAAGCCAGAGCCTCAGCTCCCAGCCCCCGCCCACCCCAGCAGGTGAGCAGACAAGCCTCTCAGGCTGGTGAGTGCTGGTTGGCACCGATATCTGTGCGGGAGTCTCTCCGCTTTGCCTTCTGCACCCTTGTGGCTGCGTTCTCCTCCGTGGCTCCGAAGCTTCCCCCCACCGCCACACCCCGTCTCTGCCAGTGAATGGGGCTTCCTAGTGTGTGGAAACCTTTCATCCTTCACAGCTCCCTCCCACTGGTGCAGGTCCCGTCCCTATTCTTTTGTCTCTGTTTTTACTTTTGTCTTTTGCCCTACCCAGGTACGTGGGGGAGTTTCTTGCATTTTGGGAAGTCTGAGGTCTCCTGCCAGCGTTCAGCAGGTGTTCTGTAGGAGTTGTTCCACATGTAGATGTATTTTTGATGTATTTGTGGGGAGGAAGTTTATTTCCACGTCTTACTCCTCTGCCACCTTGAAGGTCCTCCCCTGCAATTCTTACAGAGGAAATCATGTGTTTTAGTGACAAGAGCACTGCTGAGAATTAGGAAGCTTTGCTTCTGCTCCTGGCCTCATTGCTTACATGCTGTTTGGCATTAACATCAAACTTCCCACTGCCTCAAGTTGCTCATGTGTATAATGAGTTCTTCTGTTATACCACTGAGGTCTACCTAACAGGGATGATATGAGAATTAATTGGGGGGTGGGGGAGTCTTTAACCTGAGAAATATATTTCTAAGAAATATATTTAAAAATAAATAAAACAAAGTTACTTAATAGTTAAAATGCTTTCTAAATCTCTTCAGTTATGATGCTTTTGATTTAATGGTTTCCAAAAGGAGCAACAAAAATTCATCTGCTCTCCACTTTGAATCAAAGAGTGACCATGCAGCTACAGCATTATATACTAATATGTTTCTATGCACATACTACTCATCAGCTTACTTCTCCTAAAGTGACACAGAATGAAAGGCAATGATCTGCTCTTGCACAGTGAAATGAAGATATCCGTATTAACCAAGCAAATGAGTACATGATAATTGTTCTTCAGGGATAAAATAACAACACCTTGCTTTGCTGGAAGTCCTAATGCAGATGGTGTAAAACATGATAGCATATTACATGGAATAAGACTTTATGTTGAAATTCACTGATTAAACATGACACATTAGGGATGCATGCTTTTTGAAAACACAGTAAAAACATTAGATTAGAATTATAATTTTAGTGCAATGTAAATGCCATTATTATAATTTTTAAAGTATTTTTTTAAAAGTATTTTTAAAAATAACATAATGTAATGAAAACTTATACTAGTATAAGCAAGTTGATTGTAGTAGGAAGGCCTGAATACAAAGTAAATTGCAAAAAAAATCTCACTTTATGAATAAGTCTGGACATATATCCAGATAATTCTATAAGGCAGGTGCCATTGGTAACTGTTTGGAATGTACTGAATCACCCCCAAAATTTTGACTCAAATCCTTAAAATAAGAGGAAGTTTAACATAGAAGAAGACTAACATTTTGAAATATATTACTCTATTAATGCTTAAAAATAATACAAAATGTATTGATTGTAATATTCAGAATATACAAATACAATATTTAAGAGACTGAATAATACATGAAAATCCTGAATCTTTGGATTTGTGTTGTACAAGTCTACAAACATTTATGCATATGTGGATCAACAAAAGACATGGATTTAGCAAACCTAGGTTTTCATCTTGGATTTGATACATGAACTCTGTGGTCCTGGGCAAGTCAAGTTTTCTCACTTGAGAAATAACAAAACTAGACAAAATTATCTTTCAATTCCCTCTAAACTAAGATCTCTGAAACCTGTATGAACTCCATTTTTCCTTAAGTCACAAGTTAACACAGTGTTTACTTGATGGGTTGTAAAAAGAAAGGTATTAAATAGGTTGTAAAAACTGAAATCACATATTCCTATTGTTTGAAAAAGTTTCAAATGTTCAAATTATTCAATTACAAACTAGCAGAATGCTAGTCAGTTTTCACAAAAACATACATAATTATCTAAAGAAATATTGGTAATCATAAACTCATAAAGAGAGCAAAGGAATAATGCCCTTTTAAATTCTTAAACCTGACAACCAAGCTAAGATACTCCCCCCTTTTAAAACATTTAGCTTACATTAAAAAGATCTATTAAGAATGCCTACCAGCATGTTTAAATCAGCAATATCAGCTTTTTGTCATCTTTTACACCAAATCAAAATTAATCAATTAAACTCTGTTTATTCAGAAGGTGACTCTGTAAAGCAAGATTAACAAAACCAATTGCAAATGAAAACAAATAGAAATATAAAAATCAAGACCATCCAGAAATGTTTTGCATCAGCTAACATTTGATGAGCACCTACTCTGTGTCAGATGCCATCTTAAGTGCTTCCCATTTGCTGGTTCCTTAAATACTCACAACTCAAAGAGGTGTTACTGCTGTGTCATTTACACAGATGACAACACGAGGCACAGAGAAGTTTAGAAAGGCTCAAAGCTCATCTAGCTCCCAAGTGGCTGAGCCAGGACTGGAAGCCAGGAATTCTAGTTCCAGAGTCTATGCTTTTTTACCACTCTAGACCCTCTCAACATATGTCATGCAGTTTGGGAAACCACGGGTAGATCAGTGTGAATGAATCACCGGAAAATGTGAGATGACAATCAGAAGAGTTTGTAGTAGGAGTCTGGATTTAACAGAAATGACTGAAATTTTCCAAGCAGAGATGTGATATGAAAAGAGCAGGAGCTTCCCTGGTGGTGCAGTGATTGGGAATCCGCCTGCCAGTGCGGGGGACACGGGTTCGATCCCTGGTCTGGGAAGATCCCACATGCCGCGGAGCAACTAGGCCCATGAGCCACAATTACTGAGCCTGCGCTCTAGAGCCCACGAGCCACAACTACTGAAGCCCACGGGCCCACGGGCCTAGAGCCCATGCTCTGCAACAAAGAGAAGCCACCGCAATGAGAAGCCCACACAACGCAACAAAGAGTAACCCCCGCTGGCCGCAACTAGAGAAAGCCGCATCAACGAAGACCCAATGCAGCCAATCAATCAATCAGTGTATTAAAAGAAAGAAAAGAAAAGAGCAGCCTTTCAAACATTTCTGGCTGCGGTGCACACAGCGCACTAGAGATACCTTGCTAGCCAGAAGGCTCCCGCTATTATGAACACGAGCCAGCAGTGACCCCAGAATGCAAAGGCAGTGTAAGAAGTGTGAGGAGGCACTGTGAAAATAACCAAGGCGTTGTGAGATAATGACTAAGGCATGCAACCAATTATTGTTGCAGGAGGAGGAGTGGTAAGAAACCTATGAAATAAAAGGAAGTTCAACAGTTTTGAATTCCATGCACTTGGAAATGCATGATGTCATTACAAAAAATAAATAAATAAATAAAAAAGGCACCAGAAAACACAATTGGTACGAATGGTTAAGATCGAGACGATGAATTCAATTTTAGGTGTTGTAACACACCCTAAAGCCTCAAATTAATAGTACGAAGTTTTGAAGATAAAGTAACAAGTTTGTATCTAATGTCTTCCTTTGAGCACAGGGAGTTAGTAAGAGAATGTTACACATTTTCAAAAACTAAACTGCATGTAAATTTCTAAAGACGTCACCAAAAAAGAATTTGGGCTTTGCCTCATAAAAGGATTAAATTATGGTTCAAAGAAATAAAATCCATGTAAACCTGTATAGTTTCCCAGAAAAGATATTTGCCATTTTAACATGCTAGAGAAGAATTTGAAATGAACCTTAAATAACAAAACTACATTGATACTTCATACTGTATAAACTACTTCTCAGACCATCTGTAGCTTGGTACCGGCCAATCCAAATAATTTGAGATATAATACTTTAAAAATTGCAAAGAAAAATCTAAGAATATTTTATGTATTTAAGTTATTACCTGTGAGCCAGTAGGTGAGCTTATTTTATAATAACTCTTCTCTTCTTACCTTTTGGTAGTTGGGCTGTTTCAACATTGCCAGAATGTATAACATTTATAATAATATTCTGTCACCTGAAACCAGCCTTTGATTTCTTTGTTCTTAATTTTATAAACAAAAATATTCAGTACTCACCATCAATCTGTCTCTGCCTGTTATGGTTTTCCCAGTCACCTTTTGTTTAAATGAAACACATCCTGCAGGAGTAGAATTATCAGGAAGCCCATATTTTCTGAGATATTTTGTGTTCAAAATGGTTTCTCTGTAGGCTTTTGATTTGAAAGAAAGGGTAGTTAATTATAAAATCCTTGGCTCACAGTTTTTTTCCTTGAGTATCATTAAGTATGGTTCAATTCTTATTAACATTGAATATTAGTGTCTAAAAATCTGATGGCAATCTCATTTTCTTTCGTTTATATGAGGTATGAACATGGGTATAAAAATATGTAATCTGTTGGAGTATATTTTCTAATTACTTTTTCAAAAATATGTGCTCAGTTGAATGTTTTCTGAATTTCTGTGTGTGTCAGAAAAAATTATTCTAATATAATATGGCCAAGTGTTTCAGGTTAATTCTAAGTGAGACTGTGATATTTCTAAGCATTTCTAGAAAATAAATACAAAAACTTCTACAGCCTAATGGCATTTGGAAAATGTGTTCCAAGGGAAAAGAGACCAAGTTACAAGTTTGACCTCTTAGGGAGGTCTTTACTGTTAGAGACAAAAGGAAATTATCAACACAGCATGGTATCTATTCCAAATAATTTGTTTGCTTGTTTTTAAATAGGTTATCCCAGAGGTTAAAACATGAATACTTAATTTATCAGACATATGTTAATTAAAATTTTTATCCTTCTTAAGAGTACAAGGACCAGTAAATATTTTAATTAAAACTTTTTTTTTTCTTACCGTAGTACATGTATCACTGTGCTGCTCATATCAGTGTAGAACTTACTTCGCACATTGCTGCCTAAGTTTCAACCACCAGCCCCTCCAAAGCTGCCTCAGGTTTAAAGGGCAGTCCAGAAGTATTCAGAAACTGATGTACTCTAGGAGTATCCCTCAAACATTGACTATATGGGAACTGCAAAATATTCTAGATCTTTTACCTCTCTGAATTCCAAGGCATGATCTGCTGCTTCCCAGATTTCCGCAACAGGTTTGAGATGTAATTGCCCACAGTGATAACTTTCTTGATAAGCTGCTTTATTGGCTTTTATGCCTTCCCTCTTTCACTTCCCATACCATTGTTTTCTGACTTCACCTTCCAAACAAACTACTTAACACTCAAAAATTCACCTCAAAGACTGCTTCTAGGCGAACTCAAATCAAAGAGCTGGTACCAAAAGTGGTCCTAGGAAACTGACTCCTCATGGTGGAATTTTAGAATTGGTTCAGTCACATGGCACATGACAATATGGACCTTAGGACTAGGGGTGACTGAGAATGATCTGAATGCCTGACTGCCCAACAACCTGAGGTGAACTGGGATGGAGACTGATGAAAAGGACGGACTGACTTAGGCAACATATTGAGCATGAAAGACATGGATACATTGATAAATATACAAGAATTATGAAACAGCTCATTGTTGTTAATTGCCATTGACACCTTTAAGGAAGAAAATGGCAGTCCCATTGTAGTCAATTATTAACTCAAGTCCTGGTGTGAAAGCCAGAAGGCTTTCATGTCAGTATCTAAAGGGCCTTTCATTTTCAGCAGCAGGGAACTATATTTTCAGACTATGCTGAAAATTGAGTCCAGGATCAGATTGTGAGATTAAAAAAATTCCAAAGAAAGCCAAACTAGAATATCTGACAAGGTCATATAATCTGGCTCCTGTAATAAAGCCAGGGTACCAAATTGCCCTAAATCCTTTGGGCCAGCTGAAGTGGCCCCACCTCCCCTTCCTAGAGAAAGGGTCTTCCTAGAGACCATGAAAATGCCTCACCTTCGCCAGATGGTTGTGTTGTCTTCCTCTGGATCTGCTCATACCTCCCCTCATTGCTTCTAACTGAGCAGTAAGATCAAGACTTGGCATGGCCTCACTGGGAAGTGCCTCTCCTGCTCTAGAAGGAAAGAGAGCATTCACTGAAAGATCTGCAAGTCTTAGTTAACGCAGACAACGGGGGCTGGAAGAACATGCATGGGTATGGACCATAAGGGTTGATATCTTATAGTGCAATGGAAAAAGGGTTATTTTAAGGGGAAACTAGTTTTATAGTTAGTTAATGTTAATTATAAACCGAGTTGATAAGTTCCCAGCTGTGGTCCCATATTCCTCAATTAGCTTACCTCAGTCTAAAGTATTTCTTATTCTCTCTAATGCTCTCTAAGGCAGTCAAGGTCCTTTTTTGCTCCAGCTATTCTGTGTTACTTTATCTTGCCCAAAGTTTAGAAATTGATTAATCTCTAAGGGAGATTACATTTTATCTGGGTCTTAAATAATTCATTCAATTTTATAGCTAATCTTTGTTTACTCATTGTCATCACAATCTAATGGAGGGCAATCGCCTTTACTCTGCCCTTAGAAATTATCTGAACATTTTATATTCTCAACCAATTTCCAGCATTTCAGAGTTGAAGATAAGTTTGATTCAAAATTTCTTTGATAATCTTTCAGTTCGGTAGTACTGGGTGATTTTCCAAACTTTGTGTGTCATCATCCATTCTGTGGGGGAAAAAAAAATCCTTATTTTTTAAAAATTGAATTCAATATGAGAAGAAGCATGATATGTATTTTCATACTTGCTACTTGAAGTTAAATGATCAATCATCAGTATACTTCCTAAGCATTAGGAAAAGTCCCTTGACTATGCAAGAGAGAACATAGAAAACTTCTCCCTTTAACGGAAGAGTGAACCCCGAAGGTCGAAATAGAGAAAAAGGAAGATGCATGTTTCTGAAAATTTAATCATTAAAAGATAGTGATTGAGCATATTGATTTCTTCAGATTTTATGTCCAAGAGGAAATTTCAATCTTCAGAAAAGAGGACATATTCTATAAGTATTTAGAGTAAGTATTGTGAAACTATGTATCTTTTCAGAGAATACTTGTTACATGGATATAATTTCTGTATATAAGCAAGCAATAGCCTGCATGTGATGCCTTTATATTCTCAACTTGTCCCGCTCCCAAAGAAATTAATGCTTACTTAAAGATTAAATAAACCTTCTTGGAAAGTTATATGATTAGTAGAAATCATTGCATGTTAATTCAACTAAACAGCAGAATTTTATATGCTAAGGTTTAGGATATTAACCCTTAAAAATCTAAAACAAATAAAACTTTTACGAAAATATACAAAGAGTCAAAGCTTTATGTAACAAACAAACTCACAAGTTATAAACTTCTGGTTGAAATACAAAAAATAAAATGTCTGTTACAGAAGGAAAATTACAGAAAACTTTTAAGGAAAACATGTCACAGTATTAATTAAATTCGAGAACTTTTTAATCATCGGGATTTTAAGATTAAATTTCAGACCGTTATAAAAGATACTGATACAAAACACTAAAAGGAAATGTTATTACGAACCAATGAAATGAATAGACAAAGCATGATGCTTATTTTATCTCTCTTTTTGCTAATGGAAATTATGTACAGCAACTTGAAGTCCTCAGAAGCATTGAAACTTTTTAATAACTTGTATTTCATACTATGTACACGACTCAGTGGGAAATTTCTCAAAATTCTACAAAGAATTTGTTCTAAGAAAGTTGGAGTTACAAGAGGAGATAAAAATTCAGAGAAACTGTGAGACTTTACTTTCCTATCTGAAATCACTGCAAATTAATTCCAGTTGGAGGGATCAGTGTGATCCCTGGAAATTGGAAAATGCAGTTCTTCTCACAGGAAGGGAATACAGTGGATTTTATAACTACAAGACACTGGGGCCTAGAAATATAAAAAAGAATGGGTAGTGAATACTTGGAAAGAGAAATTATGAGTACTAGGAGTCTGCCAGCACTTCCTTATTTTCTGTTTCTGAATGCAACACAACTGGAAAATCAGATAAATACTATAGATTTTTGAATAAATTAGCTAATTTTGTATAAAAATCCATCAAATATATCATTACTTTAAGAAAGAATCATATTTTTAGCTCACTTTGGATCAAAAACTTAGGCTGAGCTTGGCTAGGTGGCTCAACTGGGCTCCCTAGAACTCCCATGTGTGTCCAAGAGTCAGCTAGATACCAGCTGTTCTAGGATGGTGTCAGCAGAAACAGCTGGGCCAACTGGCATAAATGGACATAAAGAGGATGTTGTAACCCTTTTTAACATGTTTCTCACATTCCTCCACTGGACTACGTTGGAAATTTTTCTGTAGTGAAAGTCTGGGTGCAAAACAAACCACAGTTTGCAAGCCCATAAGCATCACATTTGCTGACCTCAGTTAGCCAAACCATTCATATGACTGAGCCCAGAATCAAAGGTGCTTCAGACTATCCACCTGCAATGACAGAAACTAATATTGAGCAATCAGTATAATTACTAAATCACAGTTCACGCTCTGGCTATACCCTGTCATGTGTAAAATATGCTCCACTTCATCCAGTATCTCTAAAACCTCATCCAATCTTGCATTAAGCTTGGAGCCCAGGATATCATGATTTGCAGCCAGACTTATCTATTCTGATGTGGCCTCTGTTGATAAGGAGACCAATTAACTAAAATAACGTATCCAATTTCCATATACCAAACCATGAGACAGGAACAAGAAAACTGCAGTAAACACTATTATTCAAAAAGGGGAATAGAGGAAGGAGCATAATAGTCACTGGTCCATAACAATTCTGAAATCCTGCTGAGCAAATGTTGTAAGATACTTCTGATCTGTACATAGGGAATGTTTTCAGATCAAGGCTTAGTTGTGCTCCTTGGAGATGCCTCTCCAGTACAATATTCTCTTTGAATCTTGGCTCCGCCACTTCTGAGACTTCATTAAAAATTATATCCATTGAACAACATTCTCAGACTGGTCCTTTTTGTAGAAAGTTGGGGCCCTAGATGCCTTTTTGCACTTTGGATAATATCACACCATTTTAAACTAAGATCACACTACTTTTTCTAATATAAGCACTCTCAAAAATTGTGTGGGTTTCCCATGATACAATTATATTACATTCCCTGCACCAAAAGCCAAGCACCCATTTTTTTGTTAGACATTCCTTTGTCTCTCCAGACTTAAGAACTGCTAATTTTAGTTGTTGTATGACAATGTCCTTAAGGTTCCTAGTAGTTCACTTTATAACTGCAAGAGGCATCCAGAAGTCTTATCAGACCTTGGTTTGATTTTTGCCTCCAGGTTGTATTCTACTTTGATAGAAAGTCTGGAGGTGGGAAATAGTTTTATTTTCCAACTCAACTAATCCTCATTTCTCTATATTTTCTCAAAATTCTGCTTGTAAATTTGCTAGTTCTTTCTTTAGCTTATCTTTTTTCTTATAGTTCGTTGCTATACATAACCATATAGTTGCTGACACTTTCAACATTCTGCATAATTGCATTCTGCCTTTCTGAAAGTCTGCCAATTTCAACAATCATGTGGTTGAAATCCAAAATTCCCTCAGCAATATCAAACAGATGATGGGGATGATCTATATCTGTGATGTCTAAAATGGTTTCTACTTTCTACACGTATCTATTAAACAATTGAAGGGTGGGTATGTGACTGAGTAAATAAATTTCTAATTCAAATTAACTTTAGTTAATTTAAATTAAATTAGCCACTTGCAGCTAGTGGCTATTGTTTTAGACAGTGTAGCTTTGCTACTTTTTTTTGTCACCCACGTTACTGCAGGCAACAATTATACCAATTATTTTACCATTGCATTGAATCATTTTTTTCAATCTCTTTTAACAATTTCATCACCTAATTCCAGACTCTTCCTGTTATCCGGTCACAGATTCAAATTTTAACTAATTGTATTGTTGTTGTTATGGCAATTCCTCCCTCTGGTATATGCTTCTGTGGTTGTATAACACACTACCTAGTAAGTTCATGGTTTCAACAACTGTTTATTTAACTCATTGTGGGTTGGTGATTTAACCTGGGTTTGACTGGGCAGTTTTTCAGATCCCTGCTAGGCTCCCATCTATGTCTGGGATTCAAAAGTGCTTATCTAGGAAAACCTCAGGTCGGACAAGCTAGGTCAGCTGGAGTAAATAGGAAAAACCCATTCTTCTCTACGTGCTTCTCATGAATCCTTCAGCAGGTTAGTCTAGGCATGCTCCTATGGTGGTTGGGATGTGTGAACAGCAGGAGATAAAGTTCTGGCATTCAAGAACATTTCTCAAACTCCCCAACATACAGGAAGGACAACCAGCTAGCTACATATATAGAAATGATTTATAAAAATGTAATCATCCGGGCTTCCCTGGTGGCGCAGTGGTTGAGAATCTGCCTGCCAATGCAGGGGACACGGGTTCGAGCCCTGGTCTGGGAAGATCCCACATGCCGCGGAGCGACTGAGCCCGTGAGCCACAACTACTGAGCTTGCGCGTCTGGAGCCTGTGCTCCGCAACAAGAGAGGCCACGATAGTGAGAAGCCCGCGCACCGTGATGAAGAGTGGCCCCCACTTGCCGCAACTAGAGAAAGCCCTAGCACAGAAACGAAGACCCAACATAGCAATCAATCAATCAATCAATTAATCAATAAAATAAATCTTTAAAAAAAAAATGTAATCATCCTATGCCAGATTAATAAAAGCTTTACATTTGTTTACTTGAAATTGACAGGAGAAAAAGAAACTGGACCAAAGTGAAGGAATTTTAGGATTCCAGTTAAATTTTTTTTTTTTTACCACAATATATCTCTCTAAGGTTATAAAAATAGATTACAAAAAAGCATTAAGATGCAAGAATCAATATATTTTTATACCGAATGTTTTCTGCTTTATAGGATATTGATTACATTCCTACAAAGAAGGATAAGGTATCATTATCCTTAGTATCATAAGATCTCCTCCCTAATCATAAATCATAAGATCTCCTCTCTAATCATAAATCACCATCTACTGGTTTTTTGTTTTTTTTTAACTTTTGGGTTTTATTTATTTATTTATGGCTGTGTTGGGTCTTCGTTTCCGTGCGAGGGCTTTCTCTAGTTGTGGCAAGTGGGGGCCACTCTTCATCGCGGTGCGCGGGCCTCTCATTATCGCGGCCTCTCTTGTTGCGGAGCACAGGCTCCAGACGCGCAGGCTCAGCAATTGTGGCTCACGGGCCCAGTTGCTCCGCGGCATGTGGGATCTTCCCAGACCAGGGCTCGAACCCGTGTCCCC
Organism: Eschrichtius robustus; assembly: GCF_028021215.1. Lineage (NCBI taxonomy): Eukaryota > Metazoa > Chordata > Mammalia > Artiodactyla > Eschrichtiidae > Eschrichtius > Eschrichtius robustus. The sequence continues at coordinate 18,932,523 of NC_090844.1, read as the reverse complement.
TGCATTGGCAGGCAGATTCTCAACCACTGCGCCACCAAGGAAGCCCCATCTACTGGTTTTTGTGATATATATGTTCATTCCGCCACCACAGTGCCCACAGAGGTTTACTCAAATGCCAACATTTAAATGTATTCAATTTTCATCATGAACGTTTTTATCACTGAGAGACTAAATATACAAATGAACAATGACCAGACCAAATATAAAAATAGAACTCTGACCCACAGCCTGCAGCAACCTTCCCAGGAAATCGATCTCTTATCTACAATAACTAGCCCAGGAAGTCAGTCCACTGTAAGTCAGACTTGGAGGAAGCGAGACTGCTTTCTCTAGTTAACAGCATTGCTCCAGGAAGCCAAACAACAGGCTCTGTAACAAGCAGCCCCAAACAGCCAGGGCATGATTAATAACGATAGCTTTCCTGCATGTTGTCCCTACTTCCAATTTAGGACCAAGCGAGAAAGCCAAATACACACACTTAACCAATCACATAGGACACCACTCCTCATTAGTCTTCCTACAGCTTCCTCAGGCCAACAGCCTCCAATCAGGGCATACCTGAAGCCTCCCTTTTCCTCCACCATAAAAATTTCCCACTCCCCTGCCGGCATTTGGGTCTCTGCCAAAATGCAAATGATGGTGGCTGGCTCCCTTGTTATGGCAAGGTCTCAATAAATGGACTTTGCTTATTCTCATTTGTTGTATCTTTATTTCCACACCACAACCTTTTCTACATCTGCTTATTTTGATTCATGAGTAGATAGGTCATTCTTATGATTTCTTTTACCTGGCAGATATACTTTTATTATGATTATATTACAATATAATTACAAAAATTATAATTTCAATTGGGTACATATTTGTAGTTAATTTTTCCTTGAAATAGATGATATATTTTCATGCTGCAAAAATCAAAACCCTAGTAGACATAGATCCTGATAAGTTATACTCCTGTTCCTGTTTCTATATCACCTTCCTCTTTGCCCACTTCTCATGGCAAACCACTTTTATTAATTTATTTTTAATCTTTTTTTTTAAATTTAATTTTATTTATTTATTTATGGCTGTGCTGGATCTTTGTTTCTGTGCGAGGGTTTTCTCTAGTTGCGGCAAGTGGGGACCACTCTTCTTCATCGCGGTGCGCGGGCCTCTCACTATCGCGGCCTCTCTTGTTGCGGAGCACAGGCCCCAGATGCGCAGCCTCAGTAATTGTGGCTCACGGGCCTAGTTGCTCCGCGGCATGTGGGATCCTCCCAGACGAGGGCTCGAACCCGTGTCCCCTGCATTGGCAGGCAGATTCTCAACCACTGCGCCACCAGGGAAGCCCAATTTTTAATCTTTATAGTATTTTTGAAATCAGATATAAGCATATGTTAATATATTCCTACTCTCCCTTACTTACATTAAAACATACCATACTGTATACATTCTTCTGTGCCTATTTTTATTTTATTTAACAATATATCTTATTTCACCAGCAAAATATACATTTCCATTTTTAACAGCCTTATAGAGCTATAATTTCACAAAATAACCTGTACATTTGAGGTGTACAATTTGATGTTTTGGAAAATGGATACACTGATGAAACAATTGCCACAATCAAGATAACACATATATCATCCTCTTGTCTCCTTGTACCCCCTTTTATATCTGCCTCACATCCCATCTTAGCCTGATCTCCAGGCAATCACTGATATGCATCCTATCATATGCATAAGTTTGAATTTTCTAGAATTTTACATGAATGGAACCATACAATCTATATTCTTTATTATCTGACTTCTTTCCCTCAGGATAATTATTTTGAAAATCTTCAAAGTTTCATGTATAAATAGCTCATTACTTTTTATTGCTATGAGTATTTCATTATGTGAATACAATATAATTTATTATCCATTCTTCTAATGATGACTACTTGCATTGCTTCCATGTTTTACTTTATACAGTGAAGCTGCCATGAATGTCCATGTCCATATCTTTGTAGAAACATATGCATTCATTTCTCTTAGTAAAATACCTAGGGGTGGAATGGCTTGGTCATATGCTAAGTGTATGTTTTACTTTTTGTAAAACTACCAAACAGTTTTCCAAAGTAGTTGTACCATTTTACATTTCTACCAGCAGTGGATGAGATTTCCAGGTACTCTATTTGTTCACCAACACTTGGAATGGTCAGTCAGTTTAATTGTAGGTATTCTAACAGAGCTTCAGGGGCATCTCATTGTGGTTTTAATATGCATTTCATTAACTAGGGATGTTGTGCATCTTTTCATGTGCTTATTTGCCATTTGTGTATCTTACCTGGTGAAGTGCTTGTTTACATATTTTGACCATTTTAATTGGATTGCTTGTTTCCATATTTTTGAGTTTTGAGATTTACATATTCTTGATATAAGTCCTTTGTTAGACAGATGAATTGCAAATATTTTCTCCCAGTCTATTACTTATCTTTTTTTTATTCCTTTAACAATGTATTCTGGAGACAGAAATTTTTTTATCTTGGGGAGTTCTAATTTATTTTTTTCTTGTATGGATCATGCTTTTGAGGAGAGCTTACATCTTAATGATTTGAATCTTCCTATCCATGGAATATATTTTCATTTATTCAAATGTTCTTTAGTTTCTCTCAGCAATGCTTTGGAGTTTTCAGTGTACAGGTAGTTCTTAACTTTTCTCAGTTTCATCCGTAAGCACTTCATATTGTTAATACTCTAAATTACATGTCTATGGGTTTGTAAGTATTAAATCAAACTTGGATTCCTGAGATAAACTCTATTTATAATGAGGTATTAACGTTTTTACATATTATTGGATTTTGAAGAATATTATTCTGGAGTATTGTTTTCTATTAATGTCTTTGGGTTTGGTATAAGAGTTTGCTGGTTTCATAGAGTTGGAACATATTTCTTCCTTTTAAATTTTCCACAAGGATTTGTGTAGACTTGGTATCATTCCCTCCTTAAAAATTTGATAGGATTCACCAATGAAGTTGTTAGCCCATGGAATTTTCTTTTTCCCATGGAAAATGTTTAGCTACAAATTTCTTTATTTCTTCTTGCTTGTGTTTGGTTAGTTTATGTCTTTAAAGTACTTTGTCCACGTCATTTAAGCTTTAAAAAATATTGCCATTAAGTAATTAAATATATTTTGTTATTTTCTTTTTAATAGCTATAGAATCTGTAGTATTGTCACCTCTCTCATTCCTGATATTGGTAATTTGTGTCTTCTCTGTTTTATTTTTGATTAGCCCAGCAAGAATTTTACCAACTTTATTATCTCAAAGTCAACTCTTGTTTTCATGGGTTTTCTCTTTGTGTTTGTGCTTGCTATTTCATTCATCTCTACTACTCTGATCTTTATTATTTCTTCTGCTTAGTTTGGGCTTAATTTACCTCCTATTTCTAGATTTTTAAGGTAGATACTGAGGTAATTGACTCCACAGTATTTTGTTGTTATTATTTAATGGAATTTAAATAATGAGAAAAGAATCTTGTGTATTTATCTATGTAGTTGCCATTATAAATGCTTTTTATTACTTTGTTTAATTTATGTATCTGGTATTATTTTCGGGGTCGACTGGTGATGAATACCTGGAAAAGTTTTTATTATTTATTTCAGGTTTGAAAGATATTTTTGCTGCTTATAAAATTCTGGATTGACCTTTTCTTTCAACTTTTTGAAGGTACTGTTTTCTCATTTGCATTGTATCCAATAAAAAAATCTGTTGTCGTTTTAATTATTGTTCCTCAGTTTTTAATGTGTCTTTTTCTTCCAGCTGCTTATAAGGTATTTACTTTATCATGGTTTTGTGCAATTTGATTATGGTGTGCCTTGATGTTTTTTTTTTTCCTTCTTGTTCCTTGTGCTTGAACTTTATTGATCTTTTTCAATCTGTGGGTTTATAATTTTCACAAAAATTTGGAAATTTTTGGCCCTTGTTTCTTTAAAGATTTTCTGCCCCCTTCCCTTTCAAGAACTTCAATGTTAGGTGCTTAAAATTATTCCACAGATCAGAGATATTCTGTTCATTTTTCGTGTTCTGTTCATTTTTGTTCTATCTTATGTATTTTAACAATTTTTCTAATAAAATTTTGTGTAAAAACTATTGAGAAGCCTTAAAATAATCAAATAAATAAAAATTCAAATAAATAGTTGGTGTTAAACTTCTGAGTATAATTGTTTTCCCATGTGGATTTTATAATATTATTTTCCTCTTACTTTAAAAAGAGACATAAAATTGAACCATGTAAAAACCCAAACTGGAATATTATTCTATTCCAATTTTTTAAAATACAAGCCACCTTCACTCTCTACAGCGTTTCCTCATTTACACAATGAGCACAAGAAAAGCATTCATTTATTCATACTATGTAAAACCTATGAGAAAAATTTTAACTCTTCTGATTGAACTGCTTATTTCGACAAGATGAATACAATTTCAGGGCTTACTTTTATTTCCCACCTCCCAGTCTGTCATTGTTGTTGTTATTTGGTAATTGTAAGTCTGAAACTTTGGAAGAGTTTATTAACCTTAAGTAGGTGAGCAGCTTCCAGAACATCTCTACCTTTAGTGCTAAGGTGTGAAATAGCTAATAGTTGAAAAACACTGAACACAATTACACTGTAAGGTAAAATTTATCTCCATAGGTAGTTAAACTGCTTAGATAAAACTTTGGGACCAAGTCAGGACAATAATTCAAATATTTTTAAAGAGATTCTTTATATTTAAGAAGTAAAGGTTAGAAAATTTTATGCAATTGGATATATTTTATTAAGATGTAATTTATATATAATAAATTATACAGATATTAAGTGATTAATTCCATGATTTTCATCAATTACATATGCTCAGGAACTACCACACAAGAGAAAACAGATAATTCCATCATCCTAGGAAGGTTCTTCATTACCCTTTCCAGTCAACACACACCTACCTTAGGCTATTGCCCATTTCTATTTCAATTACTTTTAGTTTAGTTTAAGTTTCTGCTTCTTTTTCTATTTTCTTATGCTTTAAGGTTTAGATGACTAGTTTTACTATTTTCTTCTCAAATATAAGCAGAGCTATAATTTTCTAAGTCCTAGTTAGCATTGTCCTACATATTTCATTTTCATACAAAAGTAATTTTTTCTTGTTTTTAATATAATTTTTGAGTTAATTTCCTCAAGCTATTCTTTGTCTATTACTATTTCAGTTATTTATACAATTTTATTTTTTCTTTTGTTCTGGTTTTATTTCTCTTTTTCATATTTTTAAGTTGGGTGCTTAGACCATTAATTTTACTTTCTTCTTTCCTAATAAAAGCACATGACAATATACATTTTTTTTTTTCAAGTCTAGTTTAGATGTACCCAACAAATTTCCATTGTCATTCAAAATCTTGTGTTTTAAATTTTTTGTGTAATTCCTTCTTTGACTTAATTTTCAAATATTTGGGTTTCCAACATATCATTTCCTAATTGATTTTGAATATATTTCCATTGTTGTCAGACAAATATTTTTATGATGTACATTTACATATACTGAGAATTACTAAATGCCTTGTGTCTTTTAAAATAATGTATACCCTTAAGTAGTTGGATATAATATTTCTATAAATATCAATTAGTTCAGGTTGTTTTATAGTGTTGTTAAAATCTGTGTATTTAATAAACTTTTTTTCTTTTTTGGTCTATTTGTTTTACCAATTACTGAAATCTGCCCCTGTTGCGGATCTGTCTATATCTTTTTTCATGCCGTAAAATTTTTTATAACATACTTGGAAATTCTGTTAAGTGCATGCATATTTCAAATTTCTATGCCTCATTGAAGTATTGATTCTTCTATTATTACAAATTATCTCTCTCAATCTCTAGTAATACTCTTCCCCTTGAAGTCTACTTTGTCTGATACAGCCATTGCTTAGTGTTTGCATCGTACATTTTCACACAGCTTTACTTTTAAAATAGTTCTTTCTCTATATTTAAATATAATTATTTTTATTCCAAACGTAGTTGGCTCTTACTTTTCACCCACTCTGATAATCCTGGGCTTTTAATTGCGGGGAGGGGGCATTAGTCCATTTCCAGGTAACATAACTACTGATAAGATTAGGCTTAAGTCTAATATTTGTTACTTATTTTCTATTTATCCTACTTTACCTCTGTTTCATTGCTCCTATTTTTTGTCTGCTTTTCAGTGAACTGAATATTTTTGAAATTCCAATTTTTCTCTTCTTTTGCTTTTTAGCTCCACCTCCTTGTGTTAATTTTTTACAGATTGCCACAGACACTGGCTGTTCTGTTTTTCTTTTGTTCGTTTTTCCCTCTCTTGTTTCTGTTTTTGTTTCACTTTGGATACTTTCTCTTGATCTGTTGTCATGTTCATTGATTTTTTACCTTTGTTGCCTCTACTCTGATGTAAAATCTATCTAATGAATTCTTTTTTTCTGTCTTATATTTTATTTAATATATGCATTTGGTTCTCCTTTTTGTAGTTTCTTTCTTTTTTTTGAAATTTTCCATCTGTTCACACACGTTGGCCACCTTTCCCACCAAATACTTTAGCATTTTTATCAGTTATTTTAAAGTCTCTTTCTGACATTTTAAATTTCATCATAGTAGTGACTTTAAATACCTTTTCTGACATTTCTAATTTTACAGTCATCTCTGTATTTATCTATATGGACTATTTATCTTGCTGATTTTGGATTAAATGCTCTTTCTTATTGTATTTTGGGGGGGGGGCATTAGTTATTTTGTACTAAATAAAAATAGAAACTGTTATGTTGTGATGTCAAAAACGAAACCTGCAAGATATACTTCCTTATACTGATAAGCTACTAGAGTCAATAAGTTAAGTCAGTAAGATCTACAGTGAAATTTTATTTGTTATGAATTTTATTTGTTACAATTTCCCATTGGCTTTGAGTGTAAGATCAGAAATGTTTTTTCAGTAGTGTTTGGTATCTGAGGACTGGTGTTATTCTGCGAAGCCATTTGCTCTTTACAGCCAAGACCCAGCTTTAGAAATTGTAAGATAACTTCCCTTCATCCTGCTCTTTGTCTTCCAGTCGTGCCCTTGGCCTTGACTCTTGCCTTCTGCCCCGCCTCATCTTTGGAGTACAGATGCTCTACACTTTGTGACAACTAAGGATAATTATGAGCATTTTCTCTCAGGTTTCCCACCTTTAGCTTTCCAGAGTTGAAAGCCAAGCATGTCTTGGAAAATTTCTCAGTTTTCCTGTGCCAATCTCAGCCTTCAGTTGCTGAAAGTCTGAAGTGCCTTTAGTGGATTTATCATGCTCTGACCCTAGTCTTTTGTGAAGAACCCCCAGGCACCAAGTGAAAATCTGTGAGAAAAAATTGGTAGCCAGGTTCAGTCTCACATGATGCCTATGGCTTGCCAGCATCTTAATCTGTTATAATAGTCCATATACAGCCATAAAAAGCTCGTGATAATTTATCAGTTTCTTTACCCCTTCTATGGTAAATTTCTCGTCTTACCACTACTCCACCAGAGATGAGGTGATAAGCTCCACCACCATAGTTCTCTTACCTCCTAGAAAGTGATGTCACTATCTAGAATTTAGTTGATTAACTTTCATCGAGTCTTCAGGTCTTGCTGGTAGAACAAACAAACAAAAACAATGATTTTGTAGATTATTTGGCTTGTTTTTCATGTTAGGCTATGCGTGATGTTCTTTTGTGACCTTTACATCATTACTAGAAGCAAAATAGGCAATTAGATATTGTCACATTTCTAAAATTAAATAGAAAGAAACTTTTAATATGATGGACTTGGAAATCATTAGGGATAAACAATCATATGTGATATGTTATTTATATCTGTATTCTATGTGCTGACAACCTAAATATTCTCCACTTAATAAAAAAATTCTGAGACATACAATTTTCCTGTACTCCATCTTTCTTTCTGATAATCTTAGGAAAACACATTCTTCCACAAAATATTGTGAACATGTTTACATGAAGAATGGAATATTTTAAATTATTTTACCCAATCCAGCAACAAAGAATTGAAATTCAGGAAATAGCTTACTAGATGCCATCTCATGGTAGAATAATGTTATCTAAAGGTGTGTAACATCTCTGATTTCATGAGACTGCTTATTAGAATTCTGCCCATGAGATCATTACATATCAAGTCATTGCCTGCTGAAGTTACTTACATGGATAAGTTTTGTTGCTTATTTTATCACTGACAAAATAGTAAGAAAAAGACAACAAAATCAAATACATGTACAGAACTGTATTGCTGCAATGTGGCAACATGCAAAAATACCTCAGTCTGACAACGTGAAAAAATGACATATTTTTCAGCCATACTTGAATTTGGTCTAATAAGAGATATGTATTTCACATAAAGCACATTTTTATCTATATACATACCATTGTATATTTTTATCAAAATTTTTTTCTTTCACAGTAAAATAGTGCTGTTATGTGTTGTTTTATGTGTTAAATGTGTAATTTCTAAAGAATGAGCAGAGCTGAGGAAAGCAGTCTCCTGACTCAGCAAATCTGCTTTCCCAAGAATCTTATTTAATTGGAAGAATTTTACTGCAGTTGTCCTTTTTAGTGTTGCAAAGTCTGCAAAATAGTTTGTAAGTCTCCCCACCAATCAGAAAACAAACCTGATTACTATGCAAGATAAGAAACATGTAATATGCTTAATTCAGGTCTGTTTAATTTTATAGGTAATTTTTGGTTTATTAGAATTCTTTTTTTTTTTTTTTTTTTCAGTTTGCAACTCAGAGAATAAAGAAGGGGAACACAATGCTTCTTTAAAAATATCCTGCATGTGACTACAAACCCCAACTACTCTGTAGGTAATGAAACTGTATTTTATATTGAGTTATGCACATCTCATTTAAATATCTGATAAAATTTTTAGGGACTTCTTAACCACACAACTTTGCGTTAACAGAACAATAGCATGTCACTGAATAACAACTGGTGAGATATTCATGAAAGGTCTGCTACCTGTAAGAGCAAGCTAATGATAGGCAAAAAGACTGAGGCGGAAAGAATGGGAGTTGGGGAGGCAAGGTGGGAACTTCTAAAGGATCTTGTACTTGGTGCCATGAAACACTCTTAGGAGTATAGGTCTGGTGTTTCTGATGAGAGTCATGATGAAATTAAGTCATTTAGAATTTTTAGGCTTAGTCTGAAATTGGATAGTTAATGTCTTAGCAAAGGTATAGAGAATTTTCAATACAGAATATTCTGATGAAGATTTCCTCTGAAACTCATCAAATTCACTCTGAATTCTATTATGGAGTGATCTGTAATTTTATTTTGTATAACAAGTCAGGGCTAGAGATTTAGATAGCTTTGCTTGCTTTGCCTAGTTTCTGGGTCAAAATGAGATGAAATAAGTATAAATATACATCAGAGAATAGAGGAGAACATCATTGCAAATTCCTATGGGTATAAAAAAGGAAATAGTCCTGCATTTAAATCTGTATATGCCCTTATATGCCCTTGTGTGATTCAGGCATAATTCAAAAGCTGAGCTTCATCTCTTCTATCTGGCCCTTAGAATTAATTCAAGATTAGAGTCACTGTATGCAAAAGTCTTACTATAATGCCTGGAACATCGGAGGAATGGAAGAGCAGAGTTTAGTAAATCTTTCATTGGTTAACTCCCAGTGGCCTGATATTTTGGATGAAGATCCTGAACTAAAAGGGTGTTACTAAAAACTCTAACTGATCCATAATTGCAGATTGTCAATGGAATATTAATGTGCAGTATCAAGGAATTGAATTTTTGTTAATATAATTGCTTTCTTCATTAAACTAATATATGTTAGTTACTGCTCTAGATGTTTAAATATAATTACACCATAGCCTCATTGTCTCTACATTTTAGCTTACTTCTAGGCTTTGTCTCTTTCTCAGACAGGTACTATAAAATAAAAATTAGATAATTCATTTTAAAATCATTAAAAGTAGATTAGAGAATGCATATCTACATATTTAGCTTTGGCATTTAAAGTTGCTTATTAAAAATCATTTATAATTCATTTTACCCAATGTAATAAAAGCATATTAGTTGTGAAGAAATAAATGAATTCAAATATTTTTCATGAGCACTGAAATTGCTGATAGCTTCCAAACCTAAGAAGGATTTTCTCTTTCATTTGGAAATTACAGAACAAAGACAAACATTTAAAACGGGAACACATGATAAAAATGGGGAATTTTCTATGTTTTATAAAAATGACAATGCATTTCAGAAATCTACTTTAAGGCCAAGGATAAAATGACATATATCTGGCTTAAGGCCACATAACAATAAATTTAATATTTAATCGTTTTTATCGCTTAACATGCCAGATATTGTGCTACATTTTTATATATGTTACTTCAATTAATTCTCATAGCAATCGTATGAAATAGGCATAGTATCTCTATTTTACAGATGTGGAGTTCATACTTCTAGAATTCTATGGGCTTAGATATGAGTTAATTCATTCTTTTTTATATAATTGTGGTAAAATATACATAAAATGACATTTACCATTTGAACCACTTTAAAGTTTATGATTTAGTGACATTAAGCACATTTATATTGGTGTGTAACCATCACAACTATCCATCTGCAGAACTTTTCATCATCTCAAACTGAATCTCTGTACCCCTTAAACAATAACTTCTCATTTTCTTCTTCCCTCAACTATTCTACTTTCTGACTCGAAGAATTTGACTGTTCTAGGTACCTCATATAAGTGGGAATAATACAACGTTTGTCTTTTTGTGTCTAGCATATTTCACTTAGTATAATATCCTCAAGTTGCAGCCATGCTGTAACATATATTAGAATTTCCTTCCTTTTAAGGCTGAATAATAATCCATTGTATGCATATATATATTTTGTTTATCCATTCATTTGTTGATGGACATTTGGGTCGTTTCTCCCTTTTGGCTCTTGTGAAGAATGTTGTTATGAACTTTGGTATACAAGTACTGTTTGAAGCTATGCTTTCATTTCTTTTGGATATATACTTACAAGTGGAATTGCTGACTCACATGGTAATTGTATGTTTAAGTTGCGAGGCCTCACAATTACTATTTTCCAGAGCAACCATACACCATTTTACATTACCACCAGCAGCCCACTAGAGTTCTAATTTCTCCATACCCTTGCTAACACTTGTTTTTTCTTTTTTTTTTTTTTTTCACATTAGTAGTATTTCATTGTGGTTTTGATTTGCTTTTTTCTTTTCATGTGCTTATTGGTCATATGTGCACATTCTTTGGAGAAATGTATATCGAGTTCTTTTCTATTTTTTAGTTGAGTTCCTTATTGTGGAATTGTAGGAGTTTTTTAATATATTCTAGATATCAATTCCTTATCAGATATATGATTTTCAAATATTTTCTCCTATTCTGTGGGTTGTCTTCTAACTTTTTTGTTAGTGTCCTTTGATGCACAAAAGTTATTTGTTCTGAAGAAGTTCAATTTATCTATTTTCTCTTTTGTTGCCTATGTTTTTGGTGTCATACCCAAGAAGTCATTGTCAAATCCATTGCTGTGAATATTTCCTCTTTGTTTCTTCAAAGAGTTTTATAGTTTTAGGTTTACATTTAGGACTTTGATCCATTTTGAGTTAATTTTTATATGGTTTAAGCTAAGGGTTCAATTTCATTCTTTTGCGTGTGGATATCCATGTTTCCCAGCACAATTTTTTAAAAAGACTATCCTTTCCCACTGACACCCTTGTTAAAAATCATTTGACAATATATGTGAGAATTATATCTGGGCTTTGGTCTATAGATCCGTCTTCAGGCCAGTATCACACTGTTTTGATTACTATAATAAATTTTGAAATCAGGAAGTGAAGGTTCTTCCACTTTGTTTTCCTTTTCAAGAGTGTTTTGACTACTCAGGATCCCTTGAGATTGCATATGAATTTTTGGAGAGTTTTCTTCTATTTCTGCAAAGAAACATCAATGGGATTTTGATAGGGATTGCACTGAATCTGTACATTGCTTTGCATAGTATTGACATCTTAACAATATTGTCTTCCGATTCATGAGCATGGGACGTCTTTCCATTTATTAGCATCTTTCTTAATTTCTTTAAGCAATGTTTTATAGTTGTCAATGTATAAGTCTGTTGCCTCCTTTGTTAAGTTTATTCCTAAGCATTTTATTCCTTTTGATGCTATTTTTTGTTTAATTTTCTTTTTATATTGTTCATTGTTATTGTAGAGAAACACAATGAATTTTTACATGTTGATTTTGTATCTCGTAATTTTGCTGAATTCACTTATTGATTCTAATTAATTCTAGTAGTTTTTTTATGAAATATTTAGAGGATGTTGTATATAAGCTAAAGTTATCTGTGAACAGAAATAATTTTACTTCTTTTACAATTTAGATTCCTTTTATTTCTTTGTCTGGCCTAATTGCTCTGGCTAGAACTTCCAATACTACGTTGAATAGAAGTGGTGAAGTGGACATCCTTGTCTTGGTCCTGATCTTAGAGTAAAAACTTTTAGTCTTTCACTGTTGGGTATAATGTTAGCTGTGGATTTTCCATATTTGGCCTTTACTGTGTTGAAGATGCTTCTGAGTCCACTCATTCTTAGAGTCTCCAGTGTTAACTAATACCTCTCAGTTGCTTCCTACTACTGTATCAAAATTTTTTATCAAATTACAGAAATTATCTATCAAGAGCTAACTCACTCCAGGGCACTGTGCTATCTACTGGTATTTCTGAGATTCATCCAACATATCTGTTGCTCTTTGGTGCTTAAAAATGTAGTGGAAAGAATATATCATTTGAGTTTTAACAGAAGAAGAGTATGCACAGAATGCTAGGAGCAGAGAGAGAGAGAGAGAGAGATAGAAAGGGACATAACTAACTCTGCCTTGATGGAGGAGGTCAGATACCTCCCAGAGGTGAGCACTGAAGAATAAATAATTATCTATTTGGTGAATAAGGATCCTGACATTCAGGAAGTACAGGTTGTTTCTAAAGCATTCCAGAAATAGAACACATGATACACACTGGGAAGGGAATATGATATGTCAGGCTCAGGGATTTGCAAATAGAGATGCCTAAATTGTGTCATGTGAATTTGGTATGTATCTTGATATGAAAGGATACATTTAAAATGTAATTGGTAATTACATTTTAATAACAGCACACACAAACATATACACACAAAAGAAGGAAGAATATTTATTTATTTATTTACTCATTTCTCTTGCCTAACTACTTCCCAATAGGTGTTAATAGGATCTAGGAATTGGAGGGCTACATTTAGAATTAGATTTTCCTGTTTAAATATCAGTTTTTAACATTTGCATTCAACTTTTGTAATGAGGTTAACAATAGCATAGATACCTATATTATGCTTATTTGGTTTGCGTGTTTATAGTCAGATATTGTATGAATAATTTTTGTATTAATTGGTTCTTAACTTTATCCAATTGTTTGGTTTGCTGGTCATCAAATTTAAGTACTTTTAAAATAGGAATAATGCATATTTTAAGTCCGTGAATAACTGAAGTTGTCTTACTATGGTCTTTACCCAAGAAACACAGGTTTGGATGAGAAAAAAATTCTTTACAACATTTTTCCTTTCAAAATTTTGCATATATTTCTCCACTGTCTTCTAACATTTAGAGTTGCTGAGAAGTCTGCAGTCAGCTTAACTTTGCCTCTCTTGTAGATAAGTTCTTTTTTCTCCTCTACCTAGGTTACACCTGGTTTTTTCCTTATCTATCTTCCTCATCTTTTTTTTGGCCTAAGGAAAGCTGTATTTAATTTTTAATGTTTGACTATTGTTTCTGTTACATTTGCTCTGTATTCTTCTTCAAAATTATATTGAATCTCAATTTCTGTCAGAATTATTTAAAACTGATTTCTTAATTGTTCTCATCTATTTTTTTTTTATGCTGCATCATTGGAAAATTTATCAAAAAACATTTCCCTTATTGTCAACTCAGTTGTCTAAAACACTAATTAAGCTCTTTTTAGACACAAAGATTAAAGAATATAATTAGAATTTCCAAACACAAATAGACTGGAAGATTATATTTATGCACAAAGTTCAAATGGTCTGCTCAGATGAAAGAATGGTGAAGTAAAGTGATTATTGCCAGACTGGCATACTAAATAAGATTTTTTTTAAAAAACCTAAAATTTAAATTGTGGAATAAATACATGTGTGTTCATTTGAATATCAATTCAGAAAGTTATTGTATCATTTTTAAAAGTAAGAAAAATAAAGTAATTTAAAGAAGAATGAAGAGCATGCTGAATGCATGGAGTCCTCTTACAACTGTGGTATTTATAAGTCAAATCCATCTTGGAATATACTGTTTAATATTGTTCTCCACATTCCAGGGATGAAGAACAATGGGTTGTATAACAAAAAGAAAAGGAAAGAAAGGAAGAGAGGAAAGAAGGAGATTTATAATCAGGAAGACTCAATACAATGAAAGTAATTATTTTTGCAAAACTTTTAGAACACTGGAGTTAAGGGAAATACTAAAAATTTAGTCAAGTAACCTATCTGTCAACATGGGAGAGGGGAGGAGGTATATATCGTCATATGAACCTCTAATTTAAGATCCTGGAGTTCAATTATGCTTCATTTGATTTGGCTCATGCAGGTTGGAAGTTAATATGAGCCATCAGAAAGAGTACTATAAATGCAGAGCTTAAATATGGACTGAAACAATATTAAAAATGACCTTGCAGCCAAGATGAAGTTTCACTTAATTTTATAAGCACTAAGGTACATAGAGCTTTTTTTTTTAACATCTTTATTGGAGTATAATTGCTTTACAATGGTGTGTTAGTTTCTGCTTCATAACAAAGTGAATCAGCTATACATATACATATATCCCCATATCTCTTCCATCTTGCATCTCCCTCCCTCCCACCTTCCCTATCCCACCCCTCTAGGTGGTCACAAAGCACAGAGCTGATCTCCCTGTGCTAGGTGGTTGCTTCCCACTAGCTACTGGTTTTACATTTGGTAGTGTATATATGTCCATGCCACTCTCTCACTCCGTCCCAGCTTACCCTTCCCCCTCCCCGTGTCCTCAAGTCCATTCTCTAGTAGGTCTGTGTCTTTATTGCTGTCCTGCCCCTAGGTTCTTCATGACCATTATTATTTCTTTTTTAGATTCCATATATATGTGTTAGCATATGGTATTTGTTCTTCTCTTTCTGACTTAATTCACTCTGTATGACAGACTATAGGTCCATTCACCTCACTACAAATAACTCAATTTCGTTTCTTTTTATGGCTAAGTAATATTCCATTGTATATATGTGCCACATCTTTATCCATTCATCTGTCGATGGACACTCAGGTTGCTTCTATGTCCTGGCTATTGTGAATACTGCTGCAATGAACATTGTGGTACATGACTCTTTTTGAATTATGGTTTTCTCTGGGTACATGCCCAGTAGTGGGATTGCTGGGTCATATGGTAGTTCTATTTTTAGTTTTTTAAGGAACCTCCATACTGTTCTCCATAGTGGCCGTATCAATTTACATTCCCACCAACAGTGCAAGAGGGTTCCCTTTTCTCCACACCCTCTCCAGCATTTATTGTTTGTAGATTTTTTGATGATGGCCATTCTGACTGGTGTGAGATGACATCTCACTGTAGTTTTGATTTGCATTTCTCTACTGATTAATGATGTTGAGCATTCTTTCATGTGTTTGTTGACAATCTGTATATCTTCTTTGGAGAAATGTCTATTTAGGTCTTCTGCCCAGTTTTGGATTGGGTTGCTTGTTTTTTTGATATTGAGTTGCATGAGCTGCTTGTACATTTTGGAGATTAATCCTTTGTCAGTTGCTTCATTTGCAAATATTTTCTCCCATTCTGAGGGTTGTCTTTTTGTCTTGTTTATGGTTTCCTTTGCTGTGCAAAAGCTTTTAAGTTTCATTACGTCCCATTTGTTTATTTTTATTTTTCTTTCCATTTCTCTAGGAGGTGGGTCAAAAAGGATCTTGCTGTGATTTACGTCATAGAGTGTTCTGCCTATGTTTTCCTAGACAACATAGAGCTTTTTGAGCAGACATGTAATTCAAACACAGGTGCATATTTGGAAATTTAAACTGACTGTTTTGATTTTGAGTAGGAGACCTATGGAAACCAGATAGAAATCTGTTTCAATAACCCAAACAGGCATGTTAACTCACTTGATTAGAATGGAAAATTTTGTTATAGTCCAGGAGCTGTTATAAAGCCAATATAACTGAACCTCAGAATAGAAAAGGATCAATACTAAGCAGACATTATATATTAGCAGTGTGTACTTACAACTGACCAGATTTACTCCTATGTGTTTAGAGACAAATGTGACAGGAAAATGACAGCTGGCAATAGTGTCACATTCCTGCACTCTCTTGAATGCTCCCCCATCAAGACTGCTGATTATTCAGTTAAAATATATCTATTTTCCCTAAAAATCATGCCCCTTGTCACTGGAAAACAAGTTGTGTTCTTTCAGTTTCTTACTTTAGCACAATTCAGAAAGATTCTGCTGACAAAACTGAAAGTTTACTATTTCTCCATTCAATTTTTAGAAAGGCATTACCCACACTCAAGGTGGAAATCTCAACAAATGAGATAGATTTGGACTTTCTGAATCCAAGATATTGTTTGGTTTATGGCAGAATTCGAAGACAATGCTGGGAATATGGGAATAGCACCTAGATTTTTCCATCATATTTTCTCCGGCTATAGCAAAGACAAATGTAAAGTACTTGGTAACATAATGATGTTGCTCTCAGGACTACATGCATGTCTTCATGGAAATAGGACTACATGCATATCCCCACGCACGTGTACACACACGCACATGCATGCACACTTCTTCACATTAAAAAACATTAGATCAAGATGATGTACATCAGATCAGGATGATGATTTACAGGATTAGCAATTTTGGGTAGAAACATCCCGACGTTAATGTTCTCTAATTCAAGTTACAATGAAAGTGAAGCAATGTTCAGTCATGTGATGTCTCAGTAAGATTAATAAGGAAAATGAAAACCAAAAAAAAGTAAGCTTAGGGTTTTTTAAATTGTTATGCAATGAATAAAACTTAAAAAAAATTTTTTATAGCTTGTGTAGATCCACATTACTGGTACATAGCCCGCAGTGTATGGTTGAAAGCCCATCTCAAAATTAGTATATGATTCTTTTCCCTGTGGTGCACACCGTGATGTGCTGCCCAGGTGCCCAGTTGTTGGGTGGGCTCTGCACAGGTATCTGTCAGCTGTCACCTCCTTCAGGGATTGCCTCAGCTGGAGAAGGCTGTCTCCCCAAGATGGCAGCCTTTCTCCCCATGGCTCACATCTAATGACTGATCTCTGAAAGATGACTTTGGCCTGGCCAGCTCAGCCCAACTAGGGACAACTCTGAGGGGCCATTCTACCTCCAGAACTTTCCATGGAGTTAACCAAGACTGTCTTGGGTCTGCATCACAGTTCACCTGCTTCCTCTGCCCAATCCTGAATTCTCTACCATCTTTTTCAAGTGCTAAACCAAGCGGATGCCTTCTTAAAGGTCCTGCATGGTAAGTGCCATCACAGCATTGGCAACCTAAATCGTGACACAATCTTTTATTAGAAAACTAGGAAGACATTTATTTAAAAAAAAAAAAAAACAACTCATTTATTTCTCAATAAAAGCTGTGTGCTAAGTTCACTGAAATATAAAGTTCAAGCTACTATTTTGAAATTCCCAATATGGAAATGCTCTACCTCGTGATCCTGCACCAGTTCTTAGACAACGACACCTGAACACCTGTGTGTTCATTCCCCGCATTCAGTGCTATGCTTCACCGGCAAAGAAAGGACAAAGATAATTTTCCATAGCAACTGAAAATTTGATAAGTCAAACAAGCTATTCTCATGCCCTGAAACCTCCACCGTCATCCAGAAATAGAACTGGAATAACACAGTAGACACCTGACGTGAAAGGAAAACACTGTTTGTGAAAGCATTTGAAAAACAATATAATGTGGAAAACAACAATCTATGTTGAGCAAAATTCTTAGGCAAAAGTAATTTATTTGCCTTCCTTTAGACAGAGACTTACATAAAACAACAATCATAATTGAATTCTAATAAATCACTATCATATGATTCAATTTTGCCTCAAACCTTATCTGTGGAACAAAGCTAGGTATAATAAATCTTTTAGCTATGAACAGAGGGAATTCCAATATTTCACAAAAAGCAGAAATGTTATATCAATGGAACCCGATAATAAAGCGTTGTGTCACAAAAAGGCAAACTGCATAGGCTTCTAAGGAGAAATCTTGGAAAATTTACGAATTAAAATAAAAATATTTGTAACCTGCTATGGGTTGAACTGTATTCTTCCTAAAAAAAATGTAGGCTGAAGCCCTAACTCCCAATTCCTCAAAATGTGGCCTTATTTGGAAGTGAGATCTTTACAGAGGTAATGAAGTTAAAAAAAGGTCGTTAAGAGTGGATTCTAATCCAATATGACTGGTGTCCTTTATAAAAAGCAATTTGGATACAGAGACCGACATATCCAGAGGGAAGACTGTGGAGGGATGCAAGGAGATACCCTGTGAAGACTGGAGCTAAGCTGCCGCAAGCCCAGGAGCACGCTGCTGCAGCTGCGGAAAACACAAGGGAGGAGCCACCTTCCACTGGCTTCAGAGGGAGCACAGCCCTGCTGATACCTAGACTGCAGACATCTAGCCTCCAGAAGCGTGAGACAGATTTCTGATTTCTAAGGCGCTCTGTGCTTCCTTGTTACGGCGGCTCTAGGAGAGAAATACGTAGCCTACCATTTAAAAAATTGATTTCGATGTTTTCTCATTTTCTAGTGTTTTCTCGACCTTGTGTTCAGTTATATGATTTGATACATTATATTTATATATTATATATAAAATAAATTCCACACATATTATATATATAATGTATATATTATATATATGTTATATATAGAACAGATATTATATATACTATATATAGAACTGAAACGTGATCAGTTATATGATTTGCTATCATACTTATTATATTATATATTATATATAGAACAGATATGTTATACATATATACACACACACAAACACATGAGAATCTAATTTGTATATTTATATGGAACTGGTTTCAAAAGCCACAGTTGCCATGTTACCATTCTTTTATAATAGAACATTACAGAAAGTCTTACAAAAAGCATTATGCTAAGCTGAAATACCCAACTTTACAGAAAAATATGCCCTTGAAGGAAGTTTGGTCTAAAATCACTTTAAGCAACTGCAAATGTCAGCCTGGGTTTAAGGAGCTGAACTCCAACAGGGCAACTGAGTATCTGTGCCAGTTCTGAACAACAACTTGCTTGCTGTTACTACAACTGGGTGATGAAGTTATAGCATAATGTTAATAAAATGCAACTCCTTCACTCAAACTCTGCTCTTATTTTTAGTTATATTAATGTCATAACTGCCTAACTGGGCATGTTAATAGCCCTGAGGATTAGGTTAAAAGATTTTGAGGGAAGAAATTAGAATGATTTAATTTTAAAGAATCAAGTTCAGGAAAGTTGTTCATAACTTTTTTTTTTAATAAAAAATGTAAATACTTTTTTTAAAAAATAATTAATTAATTTATTTTTGGCTGCGTTGGATCTTCATTGCTGTGCGCAGACTTTCTCCAGTTGCAGCAAGCGGGGGCTACTCTTCGTTGTGGTGCGAGGGTTTCTCATTGCAGTGGCTTCTCTTGTTGCGGAGCATGGGCTCTAGGCATGTGGGTTTCAGTAGTTGTGGCACGTGGGCTCAGTAGTTGTGGCTCCCGAGCTCTAGAGCACAGAATCAGTAGTTGTGGTGCGCGGGCTTAGTTGCTCCGCGGCATGTGGGATCTTGCTGGACCAGGGCTCGAACCCGTGTCCCTTGCATTGGCAGGCGATTCTTAACCACTGCGCCACCAGGGAAGTCCCACAATTTTAATAATAATGAATAAATGGTTAAAGACACTTCACAGGTTTTGTTTAGATCCTCAGTAACGTACTGGGATGTCACATCGTGTCAGTTATTTCAAGTTTCTCAGAGATATCCTCCTGAGGCTATCCTGTTCTGTCTTTGCCATCACATCATAATATAAAGGAACATGAGGACTCCCAAAGGTTGTAATTTCATGCTAGGAAATAGGAGGCATAGCAGAAGTTATCAGCAAAGAGATACTGAGCTGTGGGTGAGCATATCTCCAATAATAAACGTTTCTGGCTGGAAATGCCGAAAGTACATTAGGGACTGGTTATACCTCTACACAAAAGGCTATCACTTGTCAGTGAGAGTAAACACAATCATTATAAACAACCAAAACACTGTCCTGCACAGAAAATGGTCCCAGAATAGTCAGGGAAACAGACCTAGTTCATTGGATTTTGACTTTTGTAGATTGCTCTGTCTAATCGTTCACCGTTTGCATGCGACAGTAGCACCCAGACATAACTGATGTTCTAAACATCTCAGGGCATATACCCAAGCAACCATGTGTCAGGAAAATACAGTCCTTCAAGGATGATGGGTATCTTCCTACTCACTCACAGATATGTCATGCCAGCACATACAATATATTTTCATTTTACTTTAATTAGCATTGTATTATTTTATGTATTGAAAGAACTTGAAGTATTTAAAATTTCCAGTGTGAGATTGACCTTAGAGCCAGGCATACTCACCAAAGCTTGCCAGGGGTGCTCACTGCTGGCCATTGCCGGAAATCATCCCAGTGGCTCCATTACAACTGTGATGAAAGTGATTTTCCCGTACTCTTAGGATACCTGTAAGTTAATTATATTAATTAGTTTATACTTTCAACCTTGACATTTTACTGGTAGTTAGAGTGAACTGCAAGGTCAATATGTTATTTAGTGTGGGCTATGGGAGAAGAATATGCTGAAGACAAATTTAATCTTTTAACAATTTGCTTAAGAAAGCAAACTGTTAGTGACCTCTGAGAAGGGAGAGTTATGAAGAAAGAGAGGAGGGGAGGGAAGGGGAGAGAGAAAGGATGGTGTTGGGGAGAGGCAGCTATTAGAATTAACACATTGAAAGTGAAGAAGAAAAAGTGAAGTGATGTTTAAATTGGGAAATTCTCAATAGAGTCAGGACAATAAGCAAGTTCAGTAGGCAAATCTAACTGTCTGGACATTCGTTGCGTTTCTACATCCATTCTGATGCCTGCAAGTCCCTTGAAATTATTAAGTGTTTTCAATGTTCTTGTGTTAAGTAATGTTTGGCTATTCCCATTCTGATTGTAAATTGCATATTATCAGTAATCCTATACTTATCAGTTCATGAAAGAACTTCTATCAAATAATGCTCTCAGTTATAGAAAAGCTTAAAATTAAACAACTTTTTAATGTTTTCTATAGATTAGCAAAAGGATGGTGCATTAGACTATGCCTAGAATAGTCAGAGAAATATTCTAATGGGTAACGACCTTTGATCTGAGTATTAAATGAACTGACATTTTCCAGATGGACAGAACAGGTAAATAAAGAAGGAAGTATCAGTGAGAAGTTACCTAGATTGCTGTTAAATGCATGTACTATGTCATAGGCATGGATTCCAATTTGAGGTTCTCTATGTACTGCATGTATTATCAAGCCAAGTAACCTAATCTTTCTTGACTTTAATTTCCTCATATAAATAAGGGCTGTAAAAGACCAACTTCATTAGGTTGTTGGAAGAGGTAAGTGAGATAATGCAGGTAGTCAAAGAGCATGCAGTGTCTGACATATAGTAAGTACTCAATAAGTGCTGGCCATCATTATTTTTATTATCATCGTCCTCACATCAAAGTGCCTTTTGAAGTGTGTATTCAATTCACTGTGGATTTCCTTTATTTTTCAAGTGAAACAGGAACAATAATAGACAATAAAATAATAAAGCTCTGAGTTGATATAATAAAATTTGGCACATTTCTGAAATTATTACTTTTGTTTTTAGGTAATCATTACATACATTAAGTAATCTTGTATAACATCAATCAATAATCTGTTAATTATTTAAGTTGTTTTCAGTTCTAGTTTACAGAAAGTTAATCAGATATTAATCCCTGATAATTGTCAGGACTCTTAGACAAGTTTAATTTCCTCAATCCAGAGATTTTCTTATTTTTACTTTGGTCCTCCTTGCTATTTCAACCTAGACTTTTGTAGTGATTGTGTGTGAAGCATCACAACATAAATCTTCTCAAAATTGAAGCTACAGTTACGTACTAAAGTATAATAGCAATGTCTAAGCCAGCTTTTCCAATTTTTTCCTGTTATAGTAATGATCTAGATCATGTGTTTGTTTATTCTTGACTTGACAGGTTTGAACCTTTCACCTTATTGAGTTGGCGTTATTGCTGCTACATCAATAGAGGGGACAGAAGCAGAGCATGATGGATCAGACTTAATTATTTTCCCTATCTGGCTTCTGTGATGACTCAATTACTCTCAACAAACAGCTCTTGAAGACTGTGTATACCATGTATAAAATTCCCTTAGGTTCACAAAGAATAAAGCAACTTATCTTAGCATCTTCTTTTCTGCTCAAACCACTCCCCAGAACTGACTGATTTTCTTTTTTTCAGTAATAGGACTCAAGGTCTCTCCACAGTACTGTAGAGGTATGAAAATTTTTGTTGGATTTTCTTGAGATCAACACAGATACTTTTCTTTTCTTTCTTTTTTTTTTTTCTTTTTTTTTGGCCGCATGGGGTCTTCGCTGCTGCATGCAGGCTTTCTGGCTTTCTCTAGTTGCGGCGAGCTGGGGCTACTCTTCCGGGGGCTACTCTTCGTTGAGGTGCATGGGCTTCTCATTGCAGCGGCTTCTCTTGTTGCGGAGCACAGGTTCTAGCGCTTGGGCTTCAGTAGTTGTGGCACGCCGGCTTAGTTGCCCCGCGGCATGTGGGATTGTCCCTAACCAGGGCTCGAACCCGTGTCACCTGCATTGGCAAGCAGATTCTTAACCACTGTGCCACCAGGGAAGTCCCAGCACAGATACTTTTGATTCTCATCTTGTGTGGAGGGAAGATAAGCCTTCAAATGGTGTTCTGATATCTATTCAGATGTAATTGAGATGATTCAAGTAGATTGTAAGTTCTTTGATATAGTAATTATTTCATTCAGTTATTATGCATTTATATACCATCTAATCTGTACTGAGATATGGTATCTTCTTAAACATTTATTGAATTGAAAAATAATATACCATTGATGGTTTCATTTAGAAAAAATAGGCAATAAGAATATTCAAAGAAATGGTTTCCTAAGTCAGACTCACAGGAATAAGAGATTTTAGACAGTATCACACTTTACTATAGATGTCAAGGATACAAGTATCCATGAGGCAGAAATAAAGCAAAAAATAATGGATCACCAATACAGCTCATAAGGTGCTTTTTGCTGCATCAGGACATAGTCTGGCTAAATCTGATTTAGCAAATGAGTTCTCTAAGGGCTGTACGTATGATCACTTACACAAAATAAGTCATTTTGATCACACAATATTATATTCATCTCTGTGGATGCATCACCACAAACCTAAGGCCTTAAAATAGCAGAAATTTATTATCTTACAGTTCTGTAGATTAGAAATCCCAGGTGGGTCTCACTGGGATAAAATCAAGGTTTGACAGGGCTGCATTCCCTTCTAGGGGCTCTAAGGAAAAACCAATTTCCTTGCTTCTTCCAGGTTCTAGAAGTCAACCGTATGCCTTGGCTTGTGACCTCCTTGCTACGTCTTCAAAAGCAGAAACAGTGGGTGGAGTCCTTCTCACATTGTATTACTCTCACCTTTTCTGCGTCCCTTTTCCACTTTTAAGGATCCTTGTTATTACACTGGGTATATGCAGATAATCCAGGATAATCTCCCTATTTTAAGGTCAGCTGACTAGAAACTTTAATGCCATCTGGAACCTTAATTCCTCATTGCCATGTAAGGTGACATATTCAAGGTTTCCAAGAATTAGCACGTAGACGTCATTGGGGGGGCATTATTCTGCCTATGTCAAGCATCTCAATTTTATGCTCTGATACTGACATAACAGATGATACATGCAACCAATCCACAGATTTCAGATTTGTTTATCATCAGTAAATCTAGAAAGACCAGATGCATTCTGCT
The DNA here is from genome assembly GCF_028021215.1 of Eschrichtius robustus. Taxonomy (NCBI): domain Eukaryota; kingdom Metazoa; phylum Chordata; class Mammalia; order Artiodactyla; family Eschrichtiidae; genus Eschrichtius; species Eschrichtius robustus. The sequence continues at coordinate 18,908,372 of NC_090844.1, read as the reverse complement.
AAAATCACTTCAAAGTTAGCAACTCTTCCATCAGCAAATACCATTAGTGTGTTGCCAGGTGATTTGGCAGGTTGCCTTTTTCTTTTTCTTTCCTTGGATAATCTGGTAAAGGGAGAGAATGGATTGTAGGCCTTTTGCTAATCCTTACTTTCCAAAATGATATACCATGTAATTTAAAGTCTTGGTTTATTTGAGTGCCTCTCTATCGAACCAGATATACATTAACTTTTGTAACATCTAATATATTACAGCTATATATCAACCAATAGTTGAATAATAAGAGTATAAATTTCATAGGTAATTAATTTTCCCTTTTCACATACAAGAATAAGTCAACCATCTATTCTTCTAGATATAGAAATTATATGTATAGTTATATAGAAAGAATTATATATATAAAGAGAGAGATGGGGGGTAGAATATTTTTAATTTTGGCCACATGCATCTGATCTCCACCTCAGTGAGTAAAGAATTTGATGACCTTGAGCGCTACCCCTTTTGAAGGTTATGGAGCTGATTCTATCCGAGGTCATAGGCCTCAAGTGAGTCTGTTGCCACATAGCACATGTGAGACAGCGGCATCATTTGCTATTTTGTGTCAGGATACGGGACCCCTTAGGTTATATTAGTCATGATAACTGATTAAGAGAAATTTCTTTTTTTCAATTAAGAGTTAATGTATTATTATTCACTTAAGAACAGTATGTCTTTGATTCAAACAACCACCTACTAGAAATTTTTCTCCCCAGAAAAATCTACACCCAAGTATTCAACTTTGCTTCTTCCCTGCAGAGAAATGTCCCATCCAAAATAGCAATCCATCAGTATCAGTTCATTCATCTTTATTTCTTCTCTTAGACCACTTCTCAGGACCTGACACTATAGCACTTATTTATTTGTTTACTTACTATAGCCTCCCTCCTCAACTAATATGTAAACTCCATGAGGGAGAAATCTAAATAGTGCCTGGAACACAATAGGTATTTAATAAATATTTTCTGAATAAATGAATGGATTATCATAGCAAAGATGTAGCAGCTGTATCAAATCCGTAGGATTTTTTTCCCAGCTGTTTCTGTAGGAACAATTTCAAAAAATCAGCTTTTGAAAGTTTAAGATTTGCTAGTTAGAGCAACATGTTTTACAAATATACTACTATTGGTATGTAGACTGAATAATGGCCCTCCAAAGATGTCAACATCCTAATCCCCAGAGTCTGTGAATATGTTATTTTACTGGCAAAAATGACTTTGAAGGTTAGGACTCCAACATATCTTTGTGGGGGGGCATAATTTAACCCCAAACGTGTTGCAATTTGGATTCAGAAAAAGTAATATCCAAGGATGCTATAATCTCAGTAGCATACAAAACTCCAACTTACTCATTTTCAAAGAGTTGTGACATGGCAGTACTACTTGGCATCTAAATAAAGGACTGTTTAATGTGTACTAATCACCATAAAGGCACATTATTTCTAACTCTCATTCTACTCCAGGACATGATTTAAACAATTTTGAGCATAAAAACATTTCTCAACCTTAAAGTTCAGTATCTTAACTTTTTGAAATTAGGAAAAGAAAGGAAATTTTGAGATCAATTTCATTTAACTTCATTCAGTAAAGAATGTGTCATTCCTTCTTTAAAAGGCATAGACTCAAGTCATACTTTCAGAAATAATGAGTACGCAACTATCACAAAGGTGGTTATAGTTAATTTGCTTTGGTAAAAAATCAAGTGATCAGAAAGAAGCTGAACTTGTTTATGATAACAAACAAACTCTTAACGAAGATCATTTCTGAATGTCCACATTCTGTTATCCAACATTTGAGAGATAGTAACTATTGTGACAGGGTTTTATAGGTATTACTGCCTATATCTTAAAGACCATTAAAATTTCTTTTTTAAACTAAGGAAACTGAAGCAGAGGAACATTAATTAACCTACCTAATTCACACAGATTGTAAGTGCTAAAAGGAGGCATTGAATCCATATGTGATGCCAAAGCCTATATTCCTAACCATATTGGCTCCTGTAGCTAGGGACAGAATTACTGCATAACTATCTTCTATAGGGGTTCTGTGAACTCTGGAGAGAATCTGAGTTACAGGCTTTGGAGACATACTCACATAAGTGCCAGGAGTCTCCAAAGCCATTCTGACCCATCCCCTTCTTTTTTCTCACTTAATGAAAGAAAAATGGAACATGATGATAGTACATACTGGTAGGACTGGAGAGGTCCAAAATTTAAAAAACCCAAAATGCAAACCACCTTTTCCAGTGGTAAAGGTTGAAAGCTTAATTTACACTACATATGAACCAATCATTTTAATCTTATGACACTGATGTGTAGCTTAAACTTATCCACTCAAATCACAGTGGACAATTAAGCTATGGGTGGGTTCTGTGCCAGTGTTATCCTCGTAAATTCTGTCTTCTTGGAAGTACGAGTGTGCTGAGTAGAGCAGAATTAACGCTTCACCCTTCTAAATTAAGTCAGTTAAATTGCAGGTAACAATTTGGGTATTTTGTGAATATTTCTGAAAAATGAGGTTTGTTCCATGTTGTATTACACATCTCCAGTTCTTATAATTTAGCAAGTTAGATATTTTAATATAAAAGATCACAATTTCTAGTATTTAAAAATATAGGTTGCAAAAATTAATCTATAATATATTATCATGGTATAAAACTTTAAATGAATAAATCATTAGATACTGAATTTTGAATTAATAAATAATACATGAGCTGTGAAATCCAAAGCTGTGTGTCTTTGGTTATAAAATTGAAATATGTATATGGATGTGTGTGTATATACCAAGAAAATAATGTCATTATTATATATTTTTCTAATTAAAAATCTAGCAGTTGCCTTTTTATTTATCTTCACTGAGATTCCTGGGCAGGAAAGTACAATACTACTAAATTAGATCAATACACCTTAACAAGATCTAGTTAGCAACAGGCTTAGAAGGAAATTGTGTTTTTGTTATTGACTTATAATATATCTAAGTTTCTAAGTTTTTAGTTAAAGCACACATATATTTTAACAATAGCTGGGAACACAGTTGTGCTATTTTTCAAAACAATGCAACTGAATAAAAGTATGCTCACTATAAAATTCTCCAATTTTATTTTAATGAAATTATGCCATACCTAAAAAAAAAGGTAATCCAATGTATCAAGCTTATGTGTACAAAAGCCTTAATTGATGCAAAATTTTTTTGATTATGAAAGTGAATGTTTTTGACAGCTCTTGAAAACATTAAAATTATAAATAAGATTATAAAAATCATTTTAGAAAAATATTTTAATATATATAGCCACAATATTTTACATGATACAATTAAAAGTTGACTGTATACATTTATTTTAATGGCTTGGCCCTCAGTTAAAAATGCCTTAAAAGTACCCAGCATTGATGATAATGACAAATCAAGTGAGATTACTGAAAATGTATCAAGAACTTCTATAACATTTCATAAATAATACAAAATAAAAAATAATAAAATCACACAACGAAATACTTTAAAAATTAAAAATTACTGAAAGGAAGAATAAGCATATACACTGAAGATTACTTGCACAGCTAGACACTAGCTCAAAACTCCAGTCAGTCAAAGAGCTAAATAAACATTTAATACATTACCAAATAAAAAGTTATATCTAGAATGTATGGGAAAGTGACTATGTTTCCAAATAATTTAAAAGTTGAATGCAATCTTTTTAATTTCAGAGTAAAAGTAATTCTTGATCATGTAATTTACTAAAATTAGAATCAGAATTATGTTGAGGCCAGGTGTCAGAAAGCAAAAGTGAATGACTTTATACTTAGTTACCCCAGATTCCTGGTCACTCTCTACTTTGATCTTTCCTCAGTTCCTCAGTGCCCAGTGACAAGACTCACCAGTATACCTTGATGTGACCATAGGGTAGTTTATAGCCAGCGTCCACTCAGACCAGTCAGTACCCATGACAAACTACGTGTTAAGTATTTTGACTGTCACTACTTCTAGTGTTCCTAGAGCCTTCCCTGATGCCCATTTACAAAAGATCTTCACAGAAAATATCGCCCTGAAATCTAAATGAAAGATAAGGTTAATCTGTTATCTCTCCTACAATGTTCCCATTTTAATATTGACTGTGCCTAGTTTAAGCCAGAGGGAGCCTCAATCTCTCCACTCCACGTTTCCAAAAAGAGACTCCCACTTGACTTTGGCTGGCTCTTAGTTCTTTCCATGATCCCTGTTCACTCCACCCTGAAGAAAGAGGACTGACTCCTCTAATTGGTGGGTTTAGGACAAGGAGTCACATGTGCTCACCTCAGCCTTTCCTCTTCTCCATTTTATGGAACTAGTCTGTTTGGTTCACTGGTCTCAGCCCCCATACTCAGAAAGTTGCCTGGTTTATAGGGTGGGCTCATAAGATCTGTTACATGAACAACAACAACAAAAACTGTGTACACTTCACATCATGGGTCAAATATTAGCATGCCTTATTTCTTTAGAGGCAGTTCTCAAAAGGATCTCCCTTACCTGGACTAGTAAACTGAATGGAGATGATTCCAGAAGAATGGGAGAAAGATATGTTATCAGCCCACCTCAGTCTCACCCCCTGCCACCTCCTCCTAATTCATGTTTAGCAACTTTTAAGCTATAAAGATTAAAAACTTCTGCTATGAAACGATCAATATTCACAGAGGTTAAGCACTGCAGGGTAACCACACATTAAAAATTATAATATGTATTAATTTAGCATAATGCCTTGACAGGGTCAAATATTTTTAATGTTCTTTACATAGTCCCTCTTAGCATGCCAACCTATTATTTAATAAAACTTTGTTAAAACTTAAAATCAATCACCTCTTTTTTTCTAGACCTTGTCATTTACTTTTACATGGACTGTAACACATTCCCCAGGACTGTAACATGGACTGTAACACATGGACTGTAACACATTTTTTTTTTTAACATGGACTGTAACACATTCCCCAGGACTGAAATTATATCTGTTGTGAAGTAAATACTATAAAAATACAACTACGAAATTTTTGAAAGACATTTTCCAATAGTTGAATTATGTCACTATGATTTATAAAATTATATATTACTTCAAGAGAATTCAGAGAAAAATATTCTATCAGTAAAACCAATCTTTACTTTGAAGAAGTCATTAGCTAATTATGTATTATTCTAAGGGAAAAGGTAGCGGTGGGTGCAGTCAACCTTGTATGAGAGATTTTCTTCACCTGTGGTCCTAGGGGAGCTCATCCTTTCAGGCCTCAGGGTAAGCTGTCATGTGCACTACAAACCAAGATTCAGGTTTAGATTAAACCTGCAGGGTCCACAGAACAATTTATCCCCTTGACAAATCTTTTCTGCTGATTAAACAATGGAATTTTATGGCCCATTTCTTGAATAATATATTTGAGCTTGCTTTATGTGTACCTGCCTTAAGTTGCTGATCCTATAAAACTGAAAGCTGACTATATCGTCTTGTCAAGTTTTTGTAGATACGCATTTTCCTAATTGGATTTGTTGATTTATTGCTAACAAAGATAAAACTTTCTGCTTCAGCCACTTATCTGGGTTTTGAAATTGCCTCAACCCGAAAGCAAATTGTATGAGTTTGAAAAAAGTGCTTGAAGTACATTTAACCACAAAAATATTAACTTAACAGAAATGAAACAAGCAAAGAAATGACACATATAGTCTGCTTCTTTAAACTCTGGAATAAAATTATTAAAAGTACAGCTATTTGAGCAGAAAAATAGACTGTAGCAACTACTACCATCTACATTTTCTCAGAGTACAGAGTCAGTTTTACAATTAGTTTTCTATCAGAATATTATAATTAGTGGTAATCAATTTATCAACATTTATAATTACATTATTTGTGAAATATAACTATAGGTATTGTATAATTAGTATTCTGTAACTAATATTTAAACAGGAAATAAGAAAATAACCCCTAAAGCCTATAGGGAATACTTATAAAATCTCACAATCTCATAGCAGGCAATTGAAAATGCTTTCCTTTTTGAATCTTTATAAGGAGGAAAAGGTATCTTCATAACTTCCTCCCCACATTTTATTCTGTAATTCCTAGCTAGCCTAGAAAACAAAGATGGTTGACTGACTTTCCATTTTAGGCTTCTACTAGGTAGTGGGAATTTTGCATACATTATTACATTATTTAATAACATGTTTGTTGTTACGTTGGAAATCTATTGATTGTGATGTCTGATACACACACCCACTTGGAAAAGTATAATCTATCTTATCCAAAGCAAATAAAAATAAGAAATTTTCATGTTTGGAAAGCTCTAAGTGTATCTTTGTGTCATAGAACACACTTGTGATTCTGCCACGCCTAAATTAGCACTATGCCTGGCAAAGGATGACTCCCAAGAACCAATGAATCTTTCCTATCTAACTGAAGAAAAGCTGAAGTTCTACAACTAGTATTCAGTTAGAAGGCAGAAAAAAACACTTTCCAGTAATATAAAACAACGTCTCTGTAACTAAAACTAGTTTTAAAATTTGGCTAGTCTCTAGAACTAACATGAATTCACACTTGTACCTCCTGAGTGCATTCCTGAATTTCTTCCACACAAACAGTGCAATGCAACAGCATCACTTCACCATTGGGAATGCTAGAAATAAGCCAAGCAGAGAGTAGAGTAGGAAAAAACCACTGGAGAAAGCAGCTTTGTCAAGGCAGCACAGCAGAAAACATAGATTCTATGTCCTTGCCTTGGACCTATGTTTGTCTAGGAAGCCATGTTGTGCACCATATTGGGGTTAGATCCTATTAGCACCAAAGGAGCTAAGTAAATTATATAGAGCATGGAGAAGCTTATTGTTATGAAGTGTCAGAATTTAATGCTCCTTGAGAGTCATTATACTGCAGAAGGAATAACCCAACGGGTATCCTAACGTCTTCACTTCAAAGGTCAAGTTCCAAAGGAAGTTGAGATACCAGCCCAACATGCCAAATCACTTTTCAAACTTGCAGTAGGGTATTCAAAGTACATGTTCAGCTCTTGTTTTCCAAATTCTAATCAACATCCACAGGGGATCATTGTTGGGTGGGAAAAAATGCAACAGAGGACACTTTGATGGAGGAGTGAGGGGAAGAGGAGGAAAAAAGGAATAGATTTATTCAGCAGAGAGCTACAAGGCCCATGATCTGTCCTTTTAAGCCACACTGATCCTAACTGACTTTCAGAACCAATGTATTTGGCTTAAGGAGGGAGCAGATAATCTGGAGAATACTTGCAATTTTGAATAAGAAGATGGGTGCTTTTTTATAAAGCAACAAACAGAAGCACAGAATTTTGAAGTCATTTCAGAAAAAAAATCCAACTGCTGGAATTCTACACATTGGAGCTGGCATTGAAGGTTGTCATACAGTCCAGAATTTATTTTATGTAGGAATGAGAAAATAAGATTTTTAGCCTTCCTTTTCCAAAAACAACACAAATGATTGCCCAACATAAGCATCTCTGCCAGAAAACTGACAAATGTTGCCTTTGTTTCATTTTTGCAAATCTGGATCAGAATTAGGAGAATTTGGCCCAAAGTTACCAACCTCTTTGTTTCGGTGCTATAAATGAAGGGGTGAGAAGGAAGCAATTACAAAAACAACAAAGAAAACAAAGATTTAAACAAATATTGATTGCAAGCAGAGAAATAAAAAACGTGAACCAACCAACATTATAATATATCATTCATATAAAAAAATCCAAAGATAGGAAAGGTAATATTTAAGCCCTCAAATATTGGATACACTCCAGGCAAGAAATTTCAAAAGCTGAATGTAAGATACTCAATCTTCCAAAATTGGCCCCTTTCTCCTTTATTCGCTGGTCCACTCCAAGCATTCTTTCCTTTTATATTTTAGGGAAATTATTAAGTTTAAAAATGCCTAATTTTCTTGGGAAGAGACAGTTAACTTAGCCCTGGTCACCTGTATTTGGCTAGGCCTTTGTGGCAGCTGATAATTGAAGTAACGGAGATACTTTTAATCTTCCAATTCTCTAAGGTTGTAAGAATAGGAAAACATTCTCATCAAAGCCTTCATACAAGTTATTTCTCACACATGGAAGAACCTCACACTCCATAATCAAGGCCAACATCTGTCATGAATGTTTCCCTGATTTACTCAGCTTTTCCTCCTTTTCATAAACTTCCTCATACCCAAATACAGTTTTTAGATGATTTAATAAATTTACAATCATTATTTTTCATCTCATCCATATTAATTTCTTTTTTATATTTTTTTGTTTTTCCTTTTTTTAATGAAGTATAGTTGATTTGCAATGATGTGTTAGATTCAGGTGCGCAGCACAGTGATTCAGTTACATATATATACAAACACACATACATTCTTTTTCAGATTCTTTTCCCTTATAGGTTATTACAAGATATTGAATACAGTTCCCTGTGCTATACAGTAGGTCCTTATTGGTTATCTATTTTATATATAGTGGTGTGTATATGTTAATCCCATCTTCCTAACGTATCCCTCCCCCTCCTTCCCCTTTGGTAACCATAAATTTGCTTTCTATGTCTGTGGGTCTATCTCTGTTTTGCAAATAAGTTCATTTGTATCTTTTTTTCACATGATACTGCTTATATGTGTAATTGGAAAAAAATGCAAATGAACTCATTCACATTAATATCTATTAACAAAGGGGGAAGAGTCTGATTTTCCTACTGGGCTATTCCATTGTGATATCTCCTTTCACATATTCACACAATGTTAGCCCAATAGGTCTTGCTCACCTTCTGCCCTCTTTGCTCTCAATGCAAAATGTATAGCGGAAGACTGAGCCCTATGTGTGCCCAATCAATTCTTATGTTGATATACCTGCTATGTCTGCTGTTCATTTGCCAGTTTCTTTTAAAACAGTTATTCTTCACCATTCCAATCATGTTTGGGGAAAAGGAAATCATATGAGGGCATGCTTTAGTTTTACCCTCAGCATGATACTCTAGTAACTTGTTTCTCCCTTGTCCTTGTTATTACTAAAAGCTCATAATCTTACTGTTTGTTATACTCATGATTCTTCAATTTGCTTTTTGTTGCAGTTTTAATTCATTAATTTGTTCAACAAATTTTTTGGAGTAGGCCCTACAATGTCATTGTGCCCTACAATGGTCATTAGGGATACATTTAGCAAAGCGGTCCTCATCTCTAGGGTGCTTTTAAACTGGTAGGGTAAACAGAGACTAATTCGATATAACATCTGTGAATATATGATTACAAGTCGTAGTGAGTAATACTGAAGGAAAAGTACAGGTGTTGGAAGAGTAGAGAGACCAGACTTAATCAGGAGGACAGAGAAAGCTCTCCTGGAAGATTATTTGAGCTGTTCTCTCAGGAATGAATGGAGTGAGCTAGGTGGGACAGAAAAACAGGATTAATGGAAGAGAAAAGTGCAGATAGAAAGCCTTCGAGTTAGAAAAGAGCTTAGCATCCTGAAGGAACTGAGTGAATACAGTTGTAGCTCAGTGCATGGCACAAAGCGGAAGTTGGTGGGACCTGAGGCTGGGGAGGGCAGATTCAGCATCGTGGTATAAGTGATCTTAAAGATCATGATCTTTCTTCTCAGAGCAGTGGGAAGGCACTGAAGGGAAACTACTCTGACCTGATCTGTGTCTTCAGATTATCACTGGCTTCAGTGAAGAGAAAAGCCTAAAAGAAAGTAAAAGCAGAGTTGAGGGAATTATTTTGGGTGAAACTTCTTTTTGTCCAAGTGAGAGATGATAGTAGTTTGGACTAGAATGTTTTATAAGTGATAAGAAAAGTAGAGACATTTGAGAGAGATTTAGAGTAAACTGTCCTGTACTCAGGAATGGATGGTATATGAGGGAGTGAGAGAGGAGGTCGTGAAATGGCCAAGGTGAGAGGGGGCTAGAAGCACCATCCCAGGTGTGATTGCTAATGACAAAACCACAGCGTGTGTGCCCAGCAGTCCGTGTATGACCACCAGATCTCAGCTCCAGAGACAGCACTGTAAGTCTTACTTCTCTGTTAGGGGTTGGAAGAGAACAGATGCACTCTACTTCATTCTTTTCACTGAATTCATCCATCCCCCTTACTTTCATGAAACACGCATTGTGCTAAGTGCTTGGACATAGCTCTGTGTCCAATCAGGAAGGAGGGCGGCAAATGGGCCTGTGCTTACAGTACAGTGGGGTGGGTATGGGAGGGGCTCACCCAGGGCGCTGCAGAAGCACATGGAGGGGACGCTGACTCGGTCTGGAAGGTCCAGTAGGGCTTACTGGAGAAGCTGGCCCCCTCTTGGAATGTGCAGGGTGATCAGAAGGAATTTGACAGGAGAAAATTGGAAAGAAAAGGCCATCAGAAAAAAAAAAACATGTGCAGAAAAGTCAGATTCTAGAATCTGGCTGAGCTTTCCAGAGCAGGGCCTCCGTAGGCTCAGATGTAAAAAGACCCGGGGCATGAGAAGGCAGGAGAGCCATGGTTTGTTTCCTCCCAATTAGTTGGAAACAAGCTGTCCAGCTAGCACAAATTGAATAGCTGATGTCATACACTTGAGCCGTTAAAAGCTTCCTTGTACTGCTTGTGACAAATTTGTGCAAATCATTTCTCCCACCAGATTGTAAGCACGTGTAAGGGAGAAGCATGATGTAAACATCTATCTGACACAGCCGAGGCTGGTTCTCATTTCATCAAAAATACTCCAGAAGAATTATTAACTGGCAGATAGAAGTAAACTTTCTTGAGATGAATACTTCAGGTCATTGAAACCAGATGTATATATGGCTTGAAACTTCTTTTTCAGACTAACTAGATATTTTGTACATATCACTTGTCAGCCTGATTAGTACAGATAATCAAACTTCTTTAAATTTTCAAATGGAAGACGAAAGAGAAAACTTTAAGCTGGTAATTGTGCCAATTACAGCTGCTAGTGGCACTTTCTTAAGGAAGCGAACTAATTATCACGGTAACAAATGAATATTCACATGTTCTGTTTCATTGGCAGGGAAGTGCCTATTTTTAAATCAGCAAGGACACCTTCAATTCAGACTTAGTTTCATATTAATTCCCTTTGTCTTCTTCCCTGTAGCGTTTGCTCTACTCAGGATGACAAATTTATGTTTAGATTTTTTTTTAAATTGAGAACCTGCCTAACTTTTTTTTTTTTTTTGACATTTTTATTGGAGTATAATTGCTTTACAATGCTTTGTTAGCTTCTGCCTTATAACAAAGTGAATCAGCTATATATATACATATACCCATATCTCCTCCCTCTTGCGTCTCCCTCCCACCCTCCCTATCCCACCCCTCTAGGTGGTCACAAAGCACCGAGCTGATCTCCCTGTGCTATGCGGCTGCTTCCCACTAGCTATCTATTTTGCATTTGGTAGTGTATATATGTCCATGCCACTCTCTCACTTCATCCCAGCTTACCCTTCCCCATCCCCATGTCCTCAAGTCCATTCTCTACGTCTGCGCATTTATTCCTGTCCTGCCCCTAGGTTCTTCAGAACCTTTTTTTTTTTTTTTGATTCCATATATATGGAATTAGCATACGGTATTTGTTTTTCTCTTTCTGACTTACTTCACTCTGTATGACAGACTCTAGGTCCATCCACCTCACTACAAATAACTCAATTTCGTTTCTTTTTATGGCTGAGTAACATTCCATTGTATATATGTGCCACATCTTCTTTATCCATTCGTCTGTCGATGGATAATTAGGTCGCTTCCATGTCCTGGCTACTGTAAATAGAGCTGCAATGAACATTGTGGTACATGACTCTTTTTTTGAATGATGGTTTTCTCAGGGTATATGCCCAGTAGTGGGATTGCTGGGTCATATGGTAGTTCTATTTTTAGTGTTTTAAGGAACCTCCATACTGTTCTCCATAGTGGCTGTATCAATTTACATTCCCAAAAACAGTGCAAGAGTGTTCCCTTTTCTCCACACCCTCTCCAGCATTTATTGTTTGTAGATTTTTTAATGATGGCCATCTGACTGGTGTGAGGAGATACCTCACTGTAGTTTTGATTTGCATTTCTCTAATGATTAGTGATGTTGAGCATTCTTTCATGTGTTTGTTGGCAATCAGTATATCTTCTTTGGAGAAATGTCTATTTAGGTCTTCTGCCCATTTTTGGATTGGGTTGTTTGTTTTTTTAATATTGAGCTGCTTGTATATTTTGGAGATTAATCCTTTGTCAGTTGCTTTGTTTGCAAATATTTTCTCCCACTATAAGGGCTGTCTTTTCGACTTGTTTGTGGTTTCCTTTACTGTGCAAAAGCTTTTAAGTTTCAGTAGGTCCCATTTGTTTATTTTTGTTTTTCTTTGCATTTCTCTAGGAGGTGGGTCAAAAAGGATCTTGCTGTGATTGATGTCATAGAGTGTTCTGCCTATGTCTTCCTTTAAGAGTTTGATGGTGTCTGGCCTTACATTTAGGTCTTTAATCCATTTTGAGTTTATTTTTGTGTATGGCGTTAGGGAGTGTTCTAATTTCATTCTTTTACATGTAGCTGTCCAGTTTTCCCAGCACCACTTATTGAAGAGGTTGTATATTCTCCATTGTATATTCTTGCCTCCTTTATCAAATATAAGGTGACTATATGTGCGTGGGTTTATCTCTGGGCTTTCTATCCTGTTACATTGATCTATATTTCTGTTTTTGTTCCAGTACCATACTGTCTTGATTACTGTAGCTTTGTAGTATAGTCTGAAGTCCGGGAGCCAGATTCCTCCAGCTCTGTTTTTCTTTCTCAAGATTGCTTTGGCTATTCAGGGTCTTCTGTGTTTCCATACAAATTGTGAAACTTTTTGTTCTAGTTCTGTAAAAATGCCTTCATAGTTTGATAGGGATTGCACTGAATCTGTAGATTGTTTTGTGTCGTTATAGTCATTTTCACAATGTTGATTCTCCCAATCCAGGAACATGGTCTATCTCTCCATCTGTTTGTATCATCTTTAATTTCTTTCATCAGTGTCTTAGAGTTGTCTGCATAAAGATCTTTTGTCTCCTTAAGTAGGTTTATTCCTAGGTATTTTATTCTTTTTGTTGCAGTGGTAAATGGGAGTGTTTCCTTAATTTCTCTTTCAGATTTTTCATCATTAGTGTATAGGAATGCAAGAGATTTCTGTGCATTAATTTTGTACCCTACTACTTCACCAAATTCAGTGATTAGCTCTAGTAGTTTTCTGGTAGCATCTTTAGGATTCTCTATGTATAGTGTTATGTCATCTGCAAACAGTGACAGTTTTACTTCTTCTTTCCTCATTTGGATTCTTTTTATTTCTTTTTCTTCTCTGACTGCTGTTGCTAAAAGTTCCAAAACTATGTTGAATTATAGTGGTGAGAGTGGGCAACCTTATATTGTTCCTGATCTTAGTGGAAATGGTTTCAGTTTTCCATGACTGAGAATGATGTTGGCTGTCCGTTTGTCATATATGGCCTTTATTATGTTGAGGTAAGTTCCCTCTGTGCCTTTCTGGAGGGTTTTTATCATATATGGGTGTTGAATTTTGTCGAAGCTTTTTCTGCATCTTTTGAGATGATCTTATGGTTCTTCTCCTTCAATTTGTTAATATGGTGTATCACGTTGATTGATCTGCATATATTGAAGAATCCTTGCATTCCTGGGATAAACCCCACTTGATCATGGTATATGATCCTTTTAATGTGCTGTTGGATTCTGTTTGCTAGTATTTTGTTGAGGATTTTTGCATCTATGTTCATCAGTGCTATTGAACTGTAGTTTTCTTTTTTGTGACATCTTTGTCTGGTTTTGGTGTCACAGTGATGGTGGCCTTGTAGAATGAGTTGGGAAGTGTTCCTCCCTTTGCTATATTTTGAAAGAGTTTGAGGAGGACAGGTGTTAGCTCTTTAAATGTTTGATAGAATTCACCTGTGAAGCCATCTGGTCCTGGGTTTTTCTTTGTTGGAAGATGTTAATCAGTCTCAATTTCAGTGCTTGTGATTGGTCTGTTTATATTTTCTTTTTCTTCCTGGTTCAGTCTCAGAAGATTGTGCTTTTGTAAGAATTTGTCCATTTCTTCCAGGTGGTCCATTTTATTGGCATATAGTTGCTTGTAGTAATCTCTCATGATCCTTTGTATCTCTGAAGTGTCAGTTGTTACTTCTCCTTTTTCATTTCTAATTCTATTCAGTCTTCTCCTTTTTTTCTTGATGAGTCTGGCTAATGGTTTATCAATTTTTTTAACTTCTCAAGGAACAAGCTTTTAGTTTTATGGGACTTTGCTATTCTTTCCTTCATTTCTTTTTCATCTATTTCTGATCTGATCTTTATGATCTCTTTTCTTCTGCTAACTTTGGGGGTTTTTTGTTCTTCTTTCTCTAATTGCTTTAGGTGTAAGGTTATGTTGTTTATTTGAGATGTTCCTTGTTTCTTGAGGTAGGATTGTATTGCTATAAACTTCCCTCTTAGAACTGTTTTTGCTGCATCCCATAGGTTTTGGGTCATCGTGTTTTCATTATCATTTGTTTCTAGGTATTATTTGATTTTCTCTTTGATTTCTTTAGTGATCTCTTGGTTATTTAGTAGTGTATTGTTTAACCTCCATGTGTTTGTATTTTTTACAGATTTTTTCCCAGTTATTGATTTCTAATCTCATAGTGCTGTGGTTGGAAAATATACTTGATACGATTTTAATTTTCTTAAATTTACCAAGGCTTGATTTGTGACCCAAGATATGATCTATCCTGGAGAATGTTCCATGAGCACCTGAGAAGAAAGTGTAATCTGCAGTTTTTGGATGGAATGTCCTATAAATATCAATTAAGTCCATCTTGTTTAATGTATCATTTAAAGCCTGTGTTTCCTTATTTATTTTCATTTTCAGTGATCTGTCCATTGGTGAAAATGGGGTGTTAAAGTCCTCTACTATGATTGTGTTATTGTCGATTTCCCCTTTTATGGCTGTTAGCATTTGCCTTATGTATTGAGGTGCTCCTATGTTGGGTGCATAAATATTTACAATTGTTATACCTTCTTCTTGGATCGATCCCTTGATCATTATGTAGTGTCCTTCTTTGTCTCCTGTAATAGTCTTTATTTTAAAGTCTATTTTGTCTGATATGAGAATTGCTACTCCAACTTTTTTTTGATTTCCATTTGCATGGAATATCTTTTTCCATCCCCTCACTTTCAGTCTGTATGTGTCCCTAGGTGTGAAGTGGGTCTCTTGTGGACAGCATATATACGGGTTGTGTTTTTGTATCCTTTCAGCCAGTCTGTGTCTCTTGGTGGGAGCATTTAATCCATTTACATTTAAGGTAATTATCGATATGTATGTTCCTGTTACCATTTTCTTAATTGTTTTGGGTTTGTTATTGTAGGTCTTTTCCTTCTCTTGTGTTTCCTGCCTAGAGAAGTTCCTTTAGCATTTGTTGTAAAGCTGGTTTGGTGGTGCTGAATTCTCTTAGCTTTTGCTTGTCTTTAAAGGTTTTAATTTCTCCATCAAATCTGAATGAGGTCTCTTCTGGGTAGAGGAATCTTGGTTGTAGGTTTTTCCCTTTCATCACTTTAAATATGTCCTGCCACTCCCTTCTGGCTTGCAGAGTTTCTGCTGAAAGATCAGCTGTTAACCTTATGGAGATTCCCTTGTATGTTATTTGTTGTTTTTCCTTTTCTGCTTTTAATATTTTTTTCTTTGTATTTAATTTTTGATAGTTTGAGTAGTATGTGTCTTGGCGTGTTTCTCTTTGGATTACCCTGTATGGGACTCTCTGTGCTTCCTGGACTTGATTAACTATTTCCTTTCCCATATTAGGGAAGTTTTCAACTATAATCTCTTCAAATATTTTCTCAGTCCCTTTCTTTTTCTCTTCATCTTCTGGGACCCCTATAATTCGAATGTTGGTGTGTTTAGTGTTGTCCCAGTGGTCTCTGAGACTGTCCTCAATTCTTTTCATTCTTTTTTCTTTTTTCTGCTCTTCAGTAGTTATTTCCACTGTTTTATCTTACAGGTCACTTATCCGTTTTTCTGTCTCAGTTATTCTGCTATTGATTCCTTCTAGAGAATTTTTAATTTCATTTATTGTGTTCTTCATCATTGTTTGCTCTTTAGTTCTTCTAGGTCCTTGTTAAACGTTACTTGTATTTTCTCCATTCTATTTCCAAGATTTTGGATCACCTCTTCTGTCATTACTCTGAATTCTTTTTCAGGTAGACTTCCTATTTCCTCTTCATTTGTTTGGTCTGGTGCGTTTTTACCTTGCTCCTTCATCTGCTGTGTGTTTCTCTGTCTTCTCATTTTGCTGACCTTACTGTGTTTGGGGGTCTCCTTTTCGCAAGCTGCTGGCTCATAATTCCTGTTGTTTTTGATGTCTGCCCCCAGTGACTAAGGTTGGTTCAGTGGGTTCTGTAGGCTTCCTGGTGCAGGGGACTAGTGCCTGTGTTCTGGTGGATGAGGCTGGATCTTTTCTTTCTGGTGGGCAGGTCCATATCCGGTGGTGTGTTTTGGGGTGTCTGTGACCTTATTATGATTTTAGGCAGCCTCTCAGCTAATGGGTGGGGTTGTGTTCCTGTCTTGCTAGTTGTTTGGCTTAGGGTGTCCAGCATTGGAGCTTGCTGGTTGTTGAGTGGAGTTGGGTCTTAGCATTGAGATGGAGATTTCTGGGAGAGCTTTCGCCATTTGCTATTATGTGTAGCCGGGAGGTCTCTAGTGGACCAATGTCCTGAACTCACTTTCCCACCTCAGAGGCACAGTCCTGACACCGGGCCTGAGCACCAAGACCCTGTCAGCCACACAGCTCAGAAGAAAAGGGAGAAAAAAAGAAAGAAAGAAAGAAAAAATAATAATATAAAATAAAGTTATTAAAATAAAAAATAATTATTAAACATAAAAAGAATTAAAAAGTAATTTAAAAAAAAAAAAGATAGAAAGAAGAGAGCAACCAAACCAAAAACAAATCCACCAATGACAAGTGCTAAAAACTATACTGAAAACAAATAAACAAACAAAAACAAGGACAGACAGAACTCTGGGACAAATGGTAAAAGCAAAGCTTTAGAGACAAAATCACACAAAGAAGCATACATATACACACTCACAAAAAGAGAAAAAGGAAAAATATATGTATATTATTGCTCCCAAAGTCCACCACCTCAGTTTTGGAATGATTCTTCATCTATTCAGGTATTCCACAGATGCAGGGTACATCAAGTTGACTGTGGAGATTTAATCCACTACTCCTGAGGCTGCTGGGAGATATTTCCCTTTCTCTTCTTTGTTCACACAGCTCCCGGGGTTCAGCTTTGGATTTGGCCACCCCTCTGCGTGTAGGTCACCTGAGGGCGTCTGTTCTTCGCTCAGACAGGATGGGTTAAAGGAGCAGCTGATTCATGGGCTCTGGCTCACTCAGGCTGGGGGGAGGGAGGGGTATGGATGCAGGGCGAGCCTGCGGTGGCAGAGACCTGCGTGACGTTGCAGCAGCCCGAGGTGCGCCGTGTGTTCTCCCAGGGAAGTTGTCCCCGGATCACGGGAGCCTGGCAGTGGCGGGCTGCACAGGCTCCCGGGAGGGGAGGTGTGGAGAGTGACCTGTGCTCGCACACAGGCTTCTTGGTGGTGGCAGCAGCAGCCTTAGCGTTCCATGCCCGTCTCTGGTGTCCGTGCTGATAGCCCCAGCTCGTGCCCGTGTCTGGAGCTCATTTAGGCGGCGCTCTGAATCCCCTCTCCTCACGCAAGCCGAAACAATGGTCTCTTGCCTCTTCGGCAGCTCCAGACCTTTTCCCGGACTCCCTCCCGGCCAGCTGTGGCGCACTAGCCCCTTCAGGCTCTGTTCACGCCGCCAACCCCAGTCCTCTCCCTGCGATCCGACCAAAGCCCGAGCCTCAGCTCCCAGCCCCCGCCCGCCCCGGCGGGTGAGCAGACAAGCCTCCCGGGCTGGTGAGCGCTGCTCGGCGCCGAGCCTCCGTGCGGGAGTCTCTCCGCTTTGCCCTCCGCACCACTGTGGCTGCGCTCTCCTCCGTGGCTCCGAAGCCTCCCCCTCCGCCACCCGCCGTCTCCGCCCGTGAAGGGGCTTCCTAGTGTGTGGAAACCTTTCCTCCTTCCCAGCTCCCTCCCACTGGTGCAGGTCCCATCCCTATTCTTTTGTCTCTGTTTTTTCTTTTTTCTTTTGCCCTACCCAGGTACGTGGGGAGTTTCTTGCCTTTTGGGAGATTTGAGGTCTGCCAGCATTCAGTAGGTGTTCTGTAGGAGTTGTTCCACATGTAGATTTATTTCTGATGTATTTGTGGGGACAAAGGTGATCTCCACATCTTACTCTTCCACCATCTTGAAGGTCTTCTATCTCAATTCTTAAAGTATTGTTATAGGGAATGGTTTATGCATATTTTTGAAATTTCATCTGATTCTTTCTTGGTTTACTAGAAAATCCTAACAATTATAAAGCTATTATTGTTTTGAAGTCACTAAGGTTGAAATTGCATATATTGTGACAGTCCTCTGAGATGTGTAAGGTCTGCCTTCCACCTGGTAATTAAGAAAGCCAGCTTCTTTCTCACTTGTGATTTTGCCATCTCCTGGGACACTGCAGTCCTTCGCTCTCAGCTTCGTCGTGGAACTCGAAAACCTGCCTAACTTTTAAGATATTTTATTTACTTAAGTATAGGTATTTTGGACTTTATGGGATGGTTCAAGAAGTGACTGTACTGCCAGATGTAAAAACCTAAATCATCTTCCAGTGTTCAAACCCCTAACAGTCTTCAACAATGTCCACCCAGTATATGTTTGACTGTTTATGTTTGACCAAAATATGTGTGGGTGACACGAGGGTATTATAAAGTAAAGAACTAGAGAAAGGGACTCAAGAATTCCAATCTGGATCTTTAAACTCTGATCTACACTTCCATGAAGTAAGTACTGGCTGGACTGCTGTCTTACTGTGACTTTCACTTCCTGCTATGACCTTATGTAATTTTTCCATTTGTGCTTCCTGTTTGCATCTGGTTATCATCTTTAATCAGCTTACTTCCCAGCAGGGGTGGATTTATTTCTGTTGCTGCCTTGCTGTTTTGCAACTTAAATTGTTTTTGCCTTTAAGTTTCTTATACTTTTTCTATTCCTTAACCTCAAAGGCATGCCAACACATAGCAACAGTGATTGTAAAAATCAAACAGTCTATATGTGTGAAGGTCAAAAAGGTACCGTTAAAAAACAATCAAATGCTGTCCTGAAATTTTGTGCGTATGCTATGTATATCTTTGTACATGGTAAAACGTATCCATTTCAATAAATGTAAGCTAATGTTCCTGTTAAAATTCTTAAAAAAACACTAAATTTTTAATATTTGAAAACAGCTCTCAAGAATCATTTCCCTTAGAATTGATGAGGAAACAGCAACCTGACCAGAAACAACACTAACCAAAGGAAGCACCAGGGCCTGGACAATGCTGGAAAGCCAAACTGAGGGCTCTCAGCAATGATCCACAACATGTCCTGCAATTTATATTCTGTGTGTGGGCAGGGAGTGTATTAGGCATGTTCACCTTTCTATCCTGAATGCCTGACACAGAATAAGGTTTTATATTTATCTTTGAAGCTTTCATTTATGTTGAATTAACTGGTAGGTAACTTTACAGTGATTTTTAATTTACTTAAATTGTACATTTATGATCTTTATTTATAAGAAATGATATCATTGGTAATCCCTGTGATTTCATTGGTATTTGTGAGGATGTTGGTGAAATATTATTTGATAATAGTTCTATATGACTGGTTGGTGAAAAATACTATAAATAATTAGCAGTATATCTTTTTCTAGAACTAGCAATTTTCTGTTGCAAGTTATAAGTTCATTGTCTTGAAGAAAGACCATTTGTCAGACACAAGATATTTTCATGCCTTCCATTGTTTTTTGGGGGGGGGAAACAATGTTTCTTTATGACTTGGAATAAAATTATAAAGCCAAATAACTGGACTGTGTGACATAGGAAAATTTCTCATGCAGTATATTCATTTCCTAAAAAAAATATTTTAAAGTCAAATTTATATTCAACTACATAGGGCAGTGAAGTAGGCATCCTCATATGAGTAATATGTAACATGACAGAAATATAATAAAATCAATGCTGGATAACAGAAATTAATTACAAAATTAAACTAATTTTTATTTCACATTTGTAAGATGAAAGACAAAATCTCAAATAGTGATTTTTTTTTTAGAAGACTAAATCATCAAAATATAGGCCATGTATTATATGATGATCTGTCAGCTTCTGGTTTTCACAGAAATAAATTAACATATGGAAACTCAGGCAATATTTCCTTCAGCTTCCCTTTGTAATAGGAATACGGAGAACTCAAAGAGGAACCAGGGGAGAGTGTCAATGGTGATGAAAGGACAATACACTATACTAAATTTCTGAATTATTTTAAGTGGAAAAGATCATGATTTACAAATGAATTAAATACCCTATGATTGAGTGAATCTATTTTCACTTCAGTAGAACAGCAGTAAGTGAAAAAATAATGGGAAGAAAAATTATGACTATTCTTATATATGATATTTAAATATCACATTACAAAGCAGTCCCAGACAGGAAATATTTACACTATCTTGTGATGGTTAATTTTACATGTCAATGTGACTGGGCCCTGGGGTGCCCAGACATTTGGTTAAACATTATTTGGGTATTTCTGTGAGAGTTTTTTTGACTGAGATTAACATTTAAATCAGTAGACTGAGCAAAGCAGATTGCCCTCCATCATGTGGGTGGGCCTCATTTTATCAGTTGAAGACCTGGATAGAACAAAAGGCTGACCTTCCCCTGAGTGAGAGAGAATTCTCCTGCCTGACAGGTGGCCTTTGAGCAGGAATATTTGCTCTTGCTGGTTCCATAGCAGCTTTCAGCCTTTGGACTTGAACAGGGACACTGGCTCTGCCTATTTTGGATGGCCAGCCTCCAAAATTGCTTGAGCCAGTTTCTTAAGTTAAATCTCTCTCTCTCTCTCTGTCCCTCTCTGTCTCTCTCTGTCCCTGGATGGATGGATGGATGGATGGATGGATGGATGGATGGATGGATATAGAAGTCTTGTTGTTTACATTTCAACCCCAAATACCCACATTCATCCTATGAATTTCATCCCCACATACAATACTGCCTCACTGGGAATGGCCTGTAGGTGGGGGACAGGAATGGCTGGGGGCAATGTATGAGATAGTTACTACAAGTTTTCATCAGGTATGGATCTATAAATTCTATCTTTAAGATTAGGAGATATATTCTTTAATAGTGAACATAAACTAGAGCACAGTTCCCAATCCTTTTCTGCAATTCCAAAATCCAAAGATCCCTGAAAACAAGTTTTTTTCCTGGGTTTGGTGTTAAAACTCATTTGGAAACAAAACTGATCTGAACCGACAGCAGAACATTCCTAACTCTTTTTAATCCCATTTAGTGTGAGTGTTCATTTATATCACTATAGAAATCTTAATGAGTTTGCCTCCAGAGTGCTGCCCTGCAAACCCTGGAATTCTACATGACATATCTAAATTCTGAACTGTATCTGGCACCAAGGATTTAGAATAAAATATTGTGGAGCTGCAATTATTTTTCAGATACTGCCATGAGGAAGGTATATAACAGGTGGTATTCTTAGGTTTCAAGAAATTTAAGAAAAGAATTTAAAATAAGGAGATTTGCAGAAGGATACTTCAATTGCACACAGAAATGAAGAGAGAGATGCAAAATTATAGTAGTTTCAGTTTAACATGATTTCAATCAGGGAATTCAGGCAGTCGAAGCAAATTGTTGGCTACTGCCTCTCTCAGTTCTCTGCATGAAGGGAGACAAGGTCTTCAGGGGCTCAGAGCTCTGATACTTACATCATAGAAGAAAGAGGCTTTTCTGTGCCAACTCCATATAGAAATACATTGGATAAAATATTCAATTACTTTGCTGAGTTCACATGTTAATTCTTAGGCCACTCCTCCTGTTTATGGAACAGGGAGCAGGCCTTTGTCATAGGCCCGACTGTGGGCAGTGTGCCAGGGTCTGTCAATTGCTAGCTCCAACATGATGACCTTATGGTTGGACTGGAGGGAAACAGAACCTCAAAGAAGGCTGGTTTTAAACTAGTAGGTAAAAAAGCTGTCTCCCATAAGATGACTAACCAGCAAAAAGAAAATCATACCAAGTATTCATCACTCTGGTGAAACTAGGGAACAGAGAGAACTATTTCAGCTCACATTTCGAGTTTAAGATTCCTAAATTAAAACTAAAGATAACATGTCATTACATTTTAGGCAAAATCAACCTACTGAATCCTATTTTTTATTTTTAATACTTCAAAAAAATTTTATGGTATAATAGACTCATGCTTTACTTTATATTCTTGTGATCTTTCTCTACATATACTGATAAATGAACAAGTATGTCATCTACTATGCCAAAGGGTTTCTTTGAAAAACAAATCATTATCTGCCATGTCACCAGTATGGTATTTCATCAATTAATATTTTCATTGGCTTTGAAATAACTCAAGGATATACATACCCAATGGGTTTAATAAAACTAAATTTGAACATTAGTGCTCCAATGTGGTGACGAATATATTTTCATTGAAAGAAAAATGAAAGGAAGAACCAAAAAACAAACGTAGGCACCTGGACTACATTTTGATCATAATTATTTCTGCTCTTTGTGAAATAAAGAAAAATCTAATGCAATCATTTCATCTGTTAATAAATAATTCTGTATCAACAGGCTGCAAAAATATTTAAAACAGTCATTTAGGAATAATGAAATGGTGATAATCGTGAAAAAAATAAAATGACATAAAACTCTAGGAGGATCCTAAGATGTCTTTACTTTATCAAGTTTTCTTCATCCAAATCATTCCATATTGGTGTCCCAATTATTTGAGCTTTTATGACATCTGCTGCCAACCATTCAATTTGCCCTTCATTATATACAATCTGACATTATCACTGAATCTAATACTGAATGCAAATTATAGCTTCCATTAGCTAATTATAGCTTCCATTAATTAGCTTCCATTAGCTAATTATAGCTTCCATTAACTTCCATTAACTGAGCTTTTTAAGGTAAATATATTACACTTCATTTATATTTTCTCTTCAGTACCTATTATTATATGTATACACTAGGTGTTAAACAATACTTGAAAACTGAATTGGTTTTTTTTTTTTAAGAGTTAATGGGGAATTCTTGGATAATTAGTTTTAGACCCGGGGTTAATTTATTCAACAAGTTATATATGATATTTTTGCCAACTATAATGAGTTATCAAATTTCCTAAATTTTTCATTAGTCTGTATTCCAATGACATCCCTATTAGATCAAGTAAGGAAAGTATTCACCTAAAGACAACACAAATGTCTTTTCCAGGACTAAGTTGATCACCTCTCAAACATTATTGCAAGTTTAAAGCATAATTACTAACTCATGCATGTGATGTAAATACACTGTTGTAATATTTCATTTTTTATCTTTAATGCAGACCCAGGAAATATTTTCTGAATTATTTTTTCCTCCACTATACTCCTTAATGCTATCAGGGCAGTCGGTCTAAAATACATCTGTTGAATGGATAAAAAAGACGTGGCACATATATACAATAGAATATCACTCAGCCATAAAAAGGAATGAAACTGAGTTCTTTGTAATGAGGTGGATGGACCTAGAGTCTGTCATACAGGGTGAAGTAAGTCAGAAAGAGAAAAACAAATACCGTATGCTAATGCATATATATGGAATCTAAAAAAACGGTACTGATGAACCTAGTGGCAGGGCAGGAATGAAGATGCACATGTAGAGAATGGACTTGAGGACACAGAGTGGGGAAGGGGAAGCTGGGATGAAGTGGGAGAGTAGCACTGACATACATACACTACCAAATGTAAAATGGATGGCTAGTTGGAAGCAGCCGCATAGCACAGGGAGATCAGCTCGGTGCTTTGTGACGACCTAGAGGGGTGGGATAGGGAGGGTGGGAGGGAGGGATATTGGGATATATGTA
Organism: Eschrichtius robustus; assembly: GCF_028021215.1. Lineage (NCBI taxonomy): Eukaryota > Metazoa > Chordata > Mammalia > Artiodactyla > Eschrichtiidae > Eschrichtius > Eschrichtius robustus. The sequence continues at coordinate 18,884,361 of NC_090844.1, read as the reverse complement.
TACATATAGCTGATTCACTTGGTTGTACAGGAGAAACTAACACAACATTGTAAAGCAATTATACTATAATACAGAAAAAAAACCACATCTGTGATTGTGTCTCTTTGTAACTTAAAAACTTTTCAGAATGGTCCAATACAAACTGAAAAACTCAAACTTCTAAGTAGGAAGGTCCCTTTCCATCCCTGCCTTGCTGTCTTCTCATCTTGCTCTACCAATTGTTATGCTGTGTAACCTGTGGTAGCAACAGCCAAGGTATTCTTCTCCAAATACTCTAATAATTTTTCCACTGTGGTGAACTCCACTTTAAATACTTCTTCCCCCCTCATTTACCAGTCTAAGTTCAAATACTAAGTTCAACAATTAGCATTTGGAAGTTTCTTCTAGCTTACCTATAGTAAAAATAAGAAAACTTAAATCACCCAATAGCAACATTAAGAAATAACCATTTTTAAGCAAAAGATAACCATCAACTCAAATATCTCTTTAGACAGATGTACCAGCCACTTGCATGTTTATTCTGCCTCTTCTCTGCATATTCTGCCATCCTTGGTCACTGGGTTCTGGCTAGGTTTTGCTGTTATGAGGAATTGACAGGATCACAAAGACTGGGAAGAGTTAGTTCTCTTTTGTTTCTGCTTTGAGATGCTTCTCTGTCAATAGGTATTTCTCTCCATAGCCCCTGCTCACTTTGGACAGTCCCTGAATCTGTGGTTCTGCCTGCTACCATGCAGCTTTCACATACATTCAGTCAACCCATTCCAATCTGGTAACCCTAGCTTTGGGACTGAGGTACCATCACATCTATCATCTCCAGCTGTAGGGTGATACGGACTTCTTGGTGTTGCTAATCTATAGATTCTCTAAATGGCCCCTACTTGCCTTTCAGCTCTTTAAACATCTTTGCAATTAGTCTCCAGTAGTCAAGTCCTTCCATTGGACTACCTGGCGTGTGAGCTCGGTTTCTTGGACCAGATCCTGACTCATATGACATACACAAGTAGAAGGACTGATCAGTCAGGAGATAAGGCAATTTTTAAAATGTGCTCATACAGTTTATGCTATTTTAGTAACAATATTTAATTGGATTTATTTAAATTTAGTAAAAGAACATCTCAAGTAAAACTGAAAACCTCAGTAAAACCCCGCTGAAAAACTAAATATAAATTTCTTTATCATAAGAGAGATTGTTCTCTTAAAAGATCCCTCAGAGGTTAGGAATAAATAATAATTAAAGCAAAGGACTTCAGTTGGTATTATTTAACTATGTGTTTTAATTCTAGATATTACCAGATTCAGAGATTAAAACTTGAAACTCTCATAGTTCTCACTTCCACTCTGATCACTTCCTTGTTTTTGTAAACAAAATGTATATTTCTATCTCTTCTGCAACCAGTTTCACACATTTTCTTATAGAAATTCTGATAATCACTACTGGATCAAATTTTCTGCCATTCCTGAATTCCCTGCAAGGATGCAGTACATAATTTGTTGAATTATTTTATCAATTCTATTGCAGTATACATTTTACAATTATAATATACAATATACAGGTGATGTATTGCACAACTTCTTTCATATTTGAGAAGGCCTGCCTGTCACTTCTGTACATAAAGGAATGCTTGGTTAGATACTGGAATGGGAAATGCTGTGGGCAGCTTTACACTACTATCTCAACCTGGAATTCTCACTTGCACACTTTTAATGTGGATATTTTTCCATTTTACTACAAGTTTAGCAAGTCTTGAACTATTTATAATTCATCACTATAGGTCCCTAACCCCTGGCATATAATAGATTATCAATACATGCTTGATGCACAAAGATTAATGCATGAATGAATACATAAATATAATATATAGCCGCTAGAAAATTAGAAAGTTTTCAGTTCAACCAAACAATCCTTACACATAAATGACACAAGAAATCAGTCTGAAACCTGAAATATCTTTTCATGTAGTTGGATGAAATGAGTACCCCTTGTTCTTTGACAGAGTGGTGAGAAGAAGTTTTGTACATCTCTTACATTTTTCCTTTTTTACTGATTTTATGATGGTTACAGTGGAACAATTAAATAAGATTTCTTCCTCCAAAATAAAAGGTTAATTCCCTTGGGAGATATAAAAATTTAGCTTAATTTTGAGTGATATAATAACATCATTTTCTAAGGCTCAGCTTTGATGATAAAAGAAAGATAATACCTGAGCAAATAAATATGTGATATGGGCAAAATATTGCTACTATACAATGGAAAAGATTACAGTATAAAAATGTACTTCTTGGTCATCATCAAAAAGTCTACAAATAACAAATGCTGGAGAGGGTGTGGAGAAAAGGCAACCCTCCTACACTGTTGTTAAGAATGTAAACTGGTGCAGCCACTATGGAAAATAGTATGGGGGTTCCTTAAAAAACTAGAGTTACCATGTGATCCAGCAATCACACTCTTGGGCATATATCCGGAAAAAAACTAATTCGAAAAGTACACGCACCCCAATGTTCATACCAGCACCATTTACAATAGCCAAGACATGGAAGTAACCTAAGTGTCCATCAACAGAGGAATGGATAAAGAAGATGTGGTATATATATATATATATATGTATATATATAATGGAATATTACTCGGCCATAAAAAAGAACGAAATAATGCCATATGCAGCAACATGGATGGACCTAGAGATTGTCATACTGAGTGAAGTAAGTCAGAGGAAGACTAATATCATATGATATCGTTTATATGTGGAATCTAAGGATACGAATGAGCTTATTTACAAAACAGAAATAGAGTCACAGATGTAGAAAACAAACTTACGGTTACCG